>NC_069657.1:419449312-419758062 GCF_027244095.1 Hemicordylus capensis
TATTTTCGGTACTGACAACACCTCCTTTTTTCAGTGTGTGCCAACGTAAGCATATGGCCAGGCAGGGAAGAGGGGAAGCTGTCTCTTTAGCCAGTGCTGGCAGAATATCTTGCAAGAGACATGGTAATCTGAGGGATGCTTTAAGATGACTTTTTGTCATAGATCACAGTCAATGATAAAGACTGTGATCTATGTTTATCTATGTTTAAGACTGTTTATCATAGATCATCTGGACGAGAGAGACTCAGGTTCAAATTCTCACTCAGTCATGAAGATGAATAAGTTGCCCCAGGACAGTCACTACCCCTCAATCTAACTTACCTCACAGGGTTGTTGGGAGGGTGAAATGAGTGGGGGAGAACTGCATACTTTAAGCTCCTTAGAGGGAGGATGGATAAAAATGTAATACATAAAAACAAACTGGGCATTTCACATGCAAACTCTAGCATTTTTATCTTTGATTCAGAGCGGCTATTGCAAATGTTAAAATCTCAAAACTCAAATTATTCCCACAGAAAGCAAGAAAAATTGTGGTGCTGAGAATTTGGAAGAATTTCCAAGAGTGATAAAAAGGACACTTTTCACAGATGATGCAGCAATTGCTATTAAAAGGTCACATGTCCACAGGATGATGTCACAAAACCAGCATTATAAACATGCATGTGGGATGTTGCCCATTCTATTCAACGAACAGCATCCTGTGACACACAGGCAAGCATATCGTTTAACCATCAAAAGAACATAGTCTGAGAGTACATGAAGCTGTTATACTGCTAAAGTTGAACCAACTCAGCCTGGTCTTTGCTGGATGGGAGATTGTCCCATGTAAGTTGCTCTAGGGAGACTCAAGATGAGTGGGAAACAGATAGATTAAACAGACCAGGTCATCCTCTATAATAAAATGGTTAGGTGTAATCCCGTGTCTGCCCGTGTCTTTCTCGGCCGTTCTGGGCATGCGCGGAGTGCACGCCCAGAACGTCCGAGAAATATACGGCCGCAGAGACACGGCGGCCATGTTGGGGCCAGGAGGAGAGTGGGGCCGGGAGGAGAGTGCAGGCAAGGCGGCGGCAGAGCCGCGGCCTCGGCCAGAGGTGGCGGTGGCCGTGGCCGTGGCGGGGCGACTGGCCCTGATGGCGGCAGCGTTGGGTGGGTGAAGGAAGATTGGATTCCTCCTCTCAGCAATGGGTCAGAGGGAAGAGGAAGCATCGCTCCTCCTGAGCGAACTCCCCCAAGACTCTCCCTCCCGGTCCCTGCCCCAGCCTGCTCGGAATCAGGAACGTGGACCTCGCTGACCCAAGCGAGCTAGAAATCCCCGGCTGGAGACCGACAGTGCTCCGCCTCCGCTGAAAGCTCCCACACTGCAACAGGAAGAAGGAGCGCTGGCTGGCCGCATGATCGGAGACGGGATGGGCACCAGCAGGGTTGGGCAACACAGCCAGGCTGTGGGAGAAAGGCCGCTTTCACTTTCCTCTGTGCTGAGCAAGCAGCCGGGGGGGGGGGGGGGCGCGCGCGCTCAGGAAGGCCGGAGGAGGACCGAGCCCTGAGGCCAGCAGCATCCCGCGCTTCTCGGGGGGCCCTCGCATGCCTCTGGGGAGCAGCCCCAATGCAGGAGGGAGTGAGAGCGGCGCACGCCCTCTGCGCTCCCATAATGGCTCCCCTGAGACTGGCAGGAGGATGCAGAGGCATGTCCATCCCGCCCCGGAGGAGCCTGGTGCACCGCTCGCCCCCGCCTCCCTCAAGTCCCATTTGCCCCAGTGGCGGCAGGTAGGAACCTAGCAATTCCGCTCCCCACGTCGTCGCCTTCAAGGAAACGGTGCCAAGTCAAATGAGTGACAGAGCTGCCACCTTTTGCCATGCCCTGCCCTGCCCTTCGGTCCAAACAACTCTGTGAGGAGCCGGTGTCACTAGGAGTTATGGAGGAGGAGGAGTGTGGCCCCAGAGCTCTACTAGCGCCCGTTAATTTAACGGGCTTAAAGATACTAGTAATGTAAATAAAAGGCCTGGGACTTGATTATCTGAGGAACCTGCCTGCGACTACACGAGTCTGTTAGTTAGGGGGTAGCTGAATGGTCAAGAAACTGCTTTGCATGCAGAAGGTCGCAATTGCCATCCTTGCACATCCGAGAAGGGCTAGGAAAGACTCCTGCCTGAAATCTTGGAGAGCTGCTGCCAGTCAGAGTAGATGACACTGAGCTAGATGGACCAATGGCCTGACTCAGGATAAGACATCTGCCTATGTAATCCTACATTTATCAGTGAAGGTCCTCCAAGCCACCCAACCTTCTGAGGTCACTGGAGAGGGGGCATTTTCAGCCGTAGCATCTGTATATGGAGTACTCTCTCCAAAGAAGATTGTCAGGTGCCAAACTTGGCATTTTTTGGTGCCAGGCAACAGAGGTTTTCTTTCCCCCAGCTTTTCACCATACTCAGTAGTTGGCTTTAATGGTTATTTTATGGTTCTGCTGTATTTTATTGTCTAGCTATAAATTCTGGCTTTGGAAATTTTATATTTTACTAATTGTCTTTGTTGTGTTGTTTTTATCTTTGACTGGGAGCTGATGCTGACGGGCAACTAGCAAATACACTAAATATTCATGACATTCTTCTTGGAATCTTCCAATAATTCTTAATTAGCGTGTACACTTTTCTGCTTCTAATGGAGGCAAGTTAAAGTAGGCCAGCACATCTTGTAACCCACCCAGCCAAACGCAGCCCACACAACACATATGGCAGGGACATTGCTACATGCTTAAAAGTAAAAGATCCAGGCTCTCCAGGCTCTTTTTATTTATGTATTTATTCAATCTCTATACTGCCCTTCCTAAAGTGGCTCAGGGCGGTTTACACAGAGAAATAATAAATAAATAAGATGGAGCCCTGTCCCCAAAGGGCTCACAATCTAAAAAGAAACATAAGATAGACACCAGCAGCAGTCACTGGAGGTACTGTGCTGGGGATGGATAGGGCCAGTTACTCTCCCTCTGCTAAATAAAGAGAATCACCACCTTAAAAGGCACCTCTTTGCCAAGTTAACAGGGGTTAACTTTGCCAAGTTAGCAGGTAGGATGGACATTCAGCCAGGGTAGGAGAGCCGTGTGCACTCCAGATTGGAGGTTGTGTTTTTGCAAAGATCAAGGGATCACAATCTAAAAAGAAACATAAGATAGACACCAGCAGCAGTCACTGGAGGTACTGTGCTGGGGAGTGGATACGGCAGTTACTCTCCCCCTGCTAAATAAAGAGAATCACCACGTTAAAAGGTGCCTCTTTGCTAAGTTAGCAGGGGCAGAGATTTTGATAATTAAACATAATCCTGCCCCCCAAGAACAACAATATATGTGTATTTTTAAGGTCTCTAATATTATAATACAGTGGAATCCTGTATATCTTGAGAATCCGGATAAATTGTCATTCTTGGTGGAGCAGCAGTGGCAGCAGAAAAAAACCTGTTCCCTCCCCCTCCCCCTCCCCGCCCACCCACCCACCCCGCATTGAGAAGGAGATGGCTGACAAATTCGGGGCTCTGAGCCATTCCTTGGGGGTCTGGGTTCCATGTCGCCTCACCCTGACACCCCTGTATGGAGGCACACCAGGTACAGGGAAAGGGCAGGACAAAGGATTCTGGCTTTGCCCCCAGCTGCAAGTGCAACCATAGGGGAGTTGGCAAGCACATGGCAGGGCACGATCCATGGCTGGGAGACTGCATTCAGCTTGGTGGCTCACAAGCTGCATGGGGCCTGCACTAGCGGAAGCCAGTTATTTTGTGCTTTTATTCATATACTAGTATCTTTAAGCCCGTTAAATTAACGGGCGCTAGTAGAGCTCTGGGGCCACACTCCTCCTCCTCCATAACTCCTAGTGACACCGGCTCCTCACAGAGTTGTTTGGACCGAAGGGCAGGGCAGGGCATGGCAAAAGGTGGCAGCTCTGTCACTCATTTGACTTGGCACCGTTTCCTTGAAGGCGACGACGTGGGGAGCGGAATTGCTAGGTTCCTACCTGCCGCCACTGGGGCAAATGGGACTTGAGGGAGGCGGGGGCGAGCGGTGCACCAGGCTCCTCCGGGGCGGGATGGACATGCCTCTGCATCCTTCTGCCAGTCTCAGGGGAGCCATTATGGGAGCGCAGAGGGCGTGCGCCGCTCTCACTCCCTCCTGCGTTGGGGCTGCTCCCCAGAGGCATGCGAGGGCCCCCCGAGAAGCACGGGATGCTGCTGGCCTCAGGGCTCGGTCCTCCTCCGGCCTTCCTGCGTGCGCGCCCCCCCCCCCCCCGGCTGCTTGCTCAGCACAGAGGGAAGCGAAAGTGGCCTTTCTCCCACAGCCTGGCTGTGTTGCCCAACCCTGCTGGTGCCCATCCCGTCTCCGATCATGCGGCCAGCCAGCGCTCCTTCTTCCTGTTGCAGTGTGGGAGCTTTCAGTGGAGGCGGAGCACTGTCGGTCTCGAGCTGGGGATTTCTAGCTCGCTTGGGTCAGCGAGGTCCACGTTCCCGATTCCGAGCAGGCTGGGGCAGGGACCGGGAGGGAGAGACTTGGAGGAGTTTGCTCAGGAGGAGCGATGCTTCCTCTTCCCTCTGACCCGTTGCTGAGAGAAGGGATCCGATCTTCCTTCACCCGCCCAACGCCGCCGCCATCGGGGCCAGTCGCCCCGCAGCAGCCACCGCCGCCTCACCTGCACTCTCCTCCCGGCCCCACTCTCCTCCCAGCCCCAACATGGCCGCCGTGTCTCTGCGGCCATATCTTTCTCGGACGTTCTGGGCATGCGCTCCGCGCATGCCCAGAACAGCCGAGAAAGACACGGGCAGACACGGGATTACACCTAACCATTTTATTATAGAGGAAAAGGACTAGAACTGGGACAATACTAGAGGTTATTCTACGAGAGGTCCCTGGCTGTGGCTTGAGGTTAAAGGCAGAGGGGAAAGTCTCCCCCCCCCCCCACAAGAGAGTCAGCAATACAGAAATCTGGCAGGCTTTAGCTCTGCTCTCTTTACAATATTGACATGGTACATAGGAAGCTGTCATATACCAAGCCGGGCCGTGGGTCCGCCTAGCTGAGTTTTAGCTACACTGATTGGCAGCAGCTCCCCAGAGCTTCTGAATGGGGACCTTCCCGGCCCTACCTGGAGATGCCAGGAACTGAACCAGGGAGCTTCTGCAGGCAAAGCAGATGCTCTGCCACTGAACTACTGTGCAACCCTCTAGGCAAGTTCTAGAGGGAGTTGTGAATTAGGCAAGGTCCAGGACAAAGTGGCTTCAGTTTGAAGAACTCTGGAGCTGCTGCTGGGCCGTGAGAAGTTTGACAGTTGAACAGAGCATGGACAGGATTGCTTCCACATCAATTCTTTTCTTTGTAATCGCTGTCCTTTGTTCACTCACTTTTTGAAGGGATGATAGCCCTATTTCACACATAGGTGCTGTTCACACAACCAGCCGTACCTTGGTAGCGCTGGTCATGTGGAGCACCAGGATCAGGACCGATCCCAGCACTGCCCTGACAGGTAGCCCAGGTTTTCTATCTGGGTGAAAGGTGTGGTAGGAGGGCACGCATGCACCCTCCTCCCCACCACTCAGCCATGTGGCAGCACGGGCTGCCTGCAGCCCTGTTCAGGCTGCCAGCAGCCCATGCTACCACAGAGGTCAGGGGAAGGAGTGCCCCAGTTTCCAGAAAGACTTCAATGCATTGCGCAAGCAGCACAGTGCATTGTGGGCTTTCTGGAGTCCAGGCATCTCTCTCTCTCGCCATGCCATTCATGTCATGTTGGGGAAGGTAGGACCAATCTTGCCTTCCCCCCTGTCCTCTCCAGACCCGGGATAAATGGTCATGAGAATGACCTCATTATTTTCAACCCTCATACAACAAGCATACAGCATACACATGTACACTGTTATTGTATTTAATGCTATTCACATCTTATGTTGAAAGCAGTATGGCATACACTTCCTATCTGTACCCTGCATATGAGGGGCCTGTACCCAGGTTCACTTTTAAAATAAATGCAGGTATAGTCATTTATGCAAACACAAGCCCAAGTGTACAGACATCTGAACACGTGTATTACATAATATCTGGATGGGGCCGATGTCATTCCTAAATCACTGCATTCCACTGTGCTCCTCCTGCATTTTTTCAGAACTAATTGCTGATCCCTCCCCACCGCCCCGTCGCCTCAGTAAAACATAATTGCAGTGCCAGCCCATCCAGTGTGGACAGACAAAGTGGTACTGATGCCAGGATCCCTGAATTTGTATTCATTTTCATCCCCAAGGATTACTCACATTTCTTTAAAACCAATTGTGGGAGTTCATCACATATTTGCCAAAATAGAAATCTCAGCACTGAAGAACATTTAACAGTGACACTGCAGATCAGATACTCTGATCCAGAGACTCGTGGGTGCAGTGGGAGGCTGCAAGCACACTGCTGCACCCAGTAACCCAGGGCCTAGCACTCAGGCCTGTACACAGCCTAGGGGTAGGCAACATGTGGCTCTCCAGATGTTGTTGTTTGTTTGTTTGTTTAATTTATATACTGCCTGACTCCAGAGGCTCCAGGTGGCTCACAAAAACAAAGACAAACAAGACCAGCTATTAAAACAAGAATTTAAAAAAATCTATCACATTCAGAAATCACAGCAATTGAAAAATCTAAACAGCAATTTAAAATTTAAAACACAGAAATTACTAAAAGCCTGGCTAAAAAAATGTATCTTAAGGGCTCTTTTGAAGGATGGTAAAGATGTCAAGCCACAAATGTCCATAGGGAGCGCATTCCACAGCCTAGGAGCAACTACAGAGAAGGCCTGCTCCCAAGTCACCGCCAGATGAACTGAAACGGACTTCTCTCAATGATCGTAATGTGCGGTGGGGATCATGCAGATGGAGGCGCTCTTCCATGTAACCCAGTCCTAAGCCATTTAGGGCTTTAAAGGTAATTACCAGCACTTTGTATTTTGCCCGAAAACCTTTTGGCAGCCAATGCTATTGCTTTAAAACAGGCATAATATGGTATCTCCGAGAAACTCTGGAGACCAGTCTAGCCACTGAATTTTGAACCAACTGAAGTTTCCAAACTACATACAAAGGCAGCCCCACATAGAGCGCACTGCAGTAGTCAAGCCTAGAGGTTACCAGAGAGTGCACCACAGTTCTGAGATCATTATCCTCAAGGAATGGACACAGCTGTCGTATCAACCAAAGTTGATAGAAAGTGTTCCAGGCCATAGCCTCAACCTGAGAAACGGAGTGAGGCCTGGGTCCAGAAGCACTTCCAAGCTATATGCCTGTTCCTTCAGCAGGAGTGCATCACCATCCAGAACAGGAAGATCTATCATGTCCCTCAAAGTATGACCCCTCACCATGAGTACCTCCATCTTACCTGGATTCAGCTTCAATTTATTATCCTTCATCCAGTCCATTACTACCTGTAGGCAGGCATTTAGGGAGGCTATGCCATTTCCTGATGATGATGTCATGGAGAAATAAATATGGGTATCATCAGCATAGTGATAACACCCTGCTCCAAATCTCCTGATGATCTTGCCCAGCAGTTTAATGTAGATGTTAAAAAGCATCGGAGACAGGATGGAGCCTTGAGGAACACCATACAATAGCTCTCATTTCAGAGAGCAACTATCTCTGAGCGACACTATCTGGAATCTACCAGAGAGATAGGAATGGAATCTAAAGCAGTGCCACCTATTCCCAAATTGCCCAAGCGATTCAGAAGGATACCATGGTTGATTGTATCAAAAGCCGCAGAAAGGTCCAAAAGAACCAACAGAGTCACACTCCCTCTATCCATTCCTTGGTAGAGAGCATTCATCAGGCTGACCAGGGCTGTCTCCACACCATAGCCTCCCCTAAAGCCAATGTGGAATGGATCTAGATAATCAGTATCATCCAAAACTGCCTGGAGTTCACCACCCTCTCAACTACCTTGCCCACACAAGGGAGCTTGGAGACTGGCCTATACGTCACAGAGGGCTCTAGGGCAGGCTTCTTAAGCAAAGGTCTCACAATTGCCTACTTCAAACATGGAGGCATCCTGCCCTCCCTCAGCGAGGCATTTATGATGTCAACTAGGCAGTCTCCCTGGTACATGTTATAAGCCACGTTAGGCCTGGATCCAAAGGACAGTGGTAAGCCGAACACCTCCAAGGAGTTTGCCCACATCCTCATGAATCACAAATTGAAACTAATCCATTCTAATTGAACCAAAGGAGATACTAGAAACAGTTGACCCTGCCATAACCATGGAGTCCAAGTCGGCTCAAATGCGAGAGATTTTATCCGCAAAATAGTTGTTAAAAGCATCACGGCGGGATAATGAAAAATCCAGCTCTATGTTCAGAGAAGAGGGAACCAGAGTCAATCCCCTCACAACTCTGAATGCGAACTTGCAGACGCAATACGTGCAGAATAGGATCGCTTTTTCGCTGCATGTATTGCCACAGAATAAGCCTCCAAATGGGCTTTGTGCAGTGTCTTATCGGATTCAAGTCAAGTCTCCCTCCATTTACACTCTAGCCTTCTCCCTTGCCACTTTAGCTCCTGCAGCTGTTCAGTGTACCATGGAGCTCGTTTCGGAGCAGAATGGAGAAGACATCCCTATCACTTAGGGGTGATAGTGTCTACTGCCCTGGTAAGCTCCCTATTCCAGAGGGAGCTGAACTACAACTCCCATCACACCCAACTATAATAAATTGTTACTGGGGGTGATGGGAATTGTTGTTCAGCAGCATATGGAGAGCCGCGTGACCCCTGGGCCATAAGGCATGCATTGCCACACTGCTGGATGCAATCTCTGCAAGCAGCAAGGTTATAAATACCTACTACAGGTCTACATGGAGTAACTTATTTCTACATGCAGATTGCATTTTCTTGATTGAGGCACGAGCTTTTGTACCTTTAGGATAACTCCAGTTAACTTTTATGAAGGCGTTTGGTGACATTTCTGACTAGGATGATGAAAAGTGTTTTCATTAGAAGGCTCTGACACTATTCAATTAATCTGCACACAAGGATGTAATTTGAAAATCCATGGTCTGCAGGCAGTAGGTTTTGAAGTTTTAATATATGTTATGTTCCTGCAGACTTCAGAATTAAAATTTGAAGGTTCCCTAGTGCTGCCTGGCATTCAGCTGCCTGCCTCATGACTGTATATCCCCTCAGTGACATCAGAGCAGCTAAGCCAATGGCAGCAAAAAGGTCTGAGTTTCCCACTGAATATATAGGCTGGCTGTCACAAGAGCGCTGATCAGCCATTCACTGATGAACGACACAACCTTTAGGTTGCAAACATGCTAGGGAAAACTATCTTCCTCCTCCTCCTCCACAAAATTTTAAACATCAGTTGAAAAGTATTCAAACTGAGGCTACATTACCAGCAGCTTCAAGAGCTTCAAGTGTTGGTTTTGCTATTTAGCCATGATTCATTGTAATGGAAGATGACCTTTAAGTAGATGCTTATGAAAGCATGACTTCTAAACAGCAATCTCCCTCTGGTATTCAAAGCATAAGATGCATCCGCCTTGAATACACAGGAGACAAACAAAACCAAGAGAGCATGATGCAATGTGCCTTAGGCAGAAAAAGAAACCCATCCTTGTTTCAAGGTATGTATTGTTATCCACCTACCTGTTAGGCAGATGTTTGCAATATCCAACTCTTTTCGACAAGAACTGTCTGCAGCCATTTTTATAAAAATTATCTATCTCTCATTTCTCTTGAGCGTGGAACATTTTTAGCTTTCACAGTTCATACCTCACCTGCACAATCCATACAGGGTTTTATGCCAAGTCTTCCTACAAACCACACTCATGAAGCTGTCTAGTTATTGAAGCACAGAAGTAACTGGACTTTCCCATGAATGTGCTTTGCATATCTGCCAGAGACAATAGAAAAGGAAATCTTAAAAGCAATTGCTTTAAGATGATACAAAAGACTGGTTTGCTTTATCAGTGGCCCTAAAGAAGAGAATCAACTTGAAACACATTGGATCTGATAATAATAATAATAATAATAATAATAATAATAATAATAATAATGATGTCCTGTTTAAACCCTAATCACATGTTATGTTCACCTACCCTCTCTGTACAGTGTACACATGTACATATATGTATGCACATGCAAGCCCTATTAACTCATTATGTTCAACACTCACACAAGTGTACACAGGACAGGTACAGATCTGTACACATTGATCTGTACACGTTATACTGAACACAGGTATAGCTGTATACTTTTCTGCACCATGCATTTGAGGGGTCTGGAGCCAGTTCCCATTATGAATGCAGGTACAGTTATTCACACAAAAACATGCACGAAAATACAAACACTGTACACTTGTAAAACATAATGTCTGTATAAGGCTATACATGCACATATGCACATATAACGTTCAATGCACACCCAATTGTATCCTTCTTATATGTACCCAACATTTGAGAAGGCCAGTACCCAGATACACTTATAAAATGAAAATAATTAGTCATTTACACAAAAGCATGTATGTGTGTACAGATATCTGTACACAGGTATAACATAATGTCTGAATCAGGTTTCTGTTGTTCAGTAAATCGTATTATGGCTTGTTTGCCAGATGGATTTGATTCTTATCAATTTGCATATAAGAAGAAGAGATCCACAGAGGATGCTGTGGCTATGGCCTTACATACTGTCCTGACCCATTTGGAGAAACAAGGGAATTATGCAAGACTGCTTTTTGTAGACTTTAGCTCTGCATTTAATACTATTCTCCCATATAGATTGGTGCCAAAATTATTGGACCTGGGGCTTCCACCGTGCTTATGCAGGTGGATACTGAATTTTCTATCAGATCGTTCTCAACGGGTCAGGATGGGCTCTCATGTCTCGACGGATCTCAGTATAAATACAGGGACGCCGCAGGGGTGCGTGTTGAGTCCACTTTTGTACACGCTTTACACATACGATTGTGTTCCCAATTACCTCAGCAATAGGATTATTAAGTTTGCAGACGACACAACTGTGGTTGGTCTGATTACTGCTGGAGAAGGGGAGTCGGCCTATAGGAAGGAGGTGGAGAGGCTGACAGAGTGGTGTAGGGAGAATAACTTATTCCTCAATTTAAAGAAAACAAAGGAGATCATTGTGGATTTCAGGAAATGCAAATTGGATTTCCAGCCACTCATTATTGAAGGGATTTGTGTGGAACGGGTTTCGGTGTTTAGATTTCTGGGAATAGAGCTGAGAGATGACCTGACATGGGGAGCAAACACCAAAGATCTGGTGAAGAGAGCACAGCAGAGATTATACTTCTTGAGAGTTCTCCGGAGGACTAATCTCTCAAGTAATCTATTGTTGGTGTTTTATCGCTGTGCTATAGAGAGTGTGTTGACTTATGGGATCTGTGTGTGGTTTGGAAGTTGTACAGCCAGAGAAAGAACACTGCTGTCCAAGGTTGTTAAGACTGCGGAGAAAATAATTGGGTGTACTCTTCCTACCTTAGATCAAATTTATGCCACTAGGTGTTATAATAAAGCTGTAGAGATAGCGCAGGATCCCACACACCCTGGAAATGATCTTTTTCAGCTTCTGCCTTCGAGAAGGAGGTATAGGGTCTTAAAGACCAGGACCAGCCGCTTGAGGAGTAGCTTCTACCCAAAAGCGGTCTCAGCTTTGAACGCAGCAAAACACAGCTTCTGAGGGGGGTTTTGTATTTAGTTTTTAGAGTTTTTAGTGGGTTGATGGGAGCGGGGCATATGGGTATATGTTTAGATTATTCTTGTTAGGTCCTGTAGTAGTGGTTGTAGATTCTTTTCAATCTCATTGTTCTGCACAGGACAATGACAATAAAGATTTATCTATCTATCTATCTAAAGCGTGGATGCTGTATCTAGGTACAACATCCATGAGTAAAGTGTTGGTTTTTGAGTGCTGATTTAATGTAACTGTTAAACTATAAATTGATATAATTCAAATTTATTGTAAGTTGTATTAATTCTCTTGTAATTTTATAATTTTCTATCTTGCTTTTGTTTTCTGTTTTCTGGTCTTGGATCATAATAAAATCAATCAATCAAAACATCCATGGGAGTATGCCAGCAAGCCCTGCCCCCTACACCTCTGAGGAGACAAGCATTGTACTTGAGGAGAGATCCTCCATAGGGCTGGGTACAGTGGGACTACGGATCGTATTGATCGGGGGGGGGCGGAACTGCCAGTGTGTTCTTGGGGGTGCTATACCTGGGTACACTTTACTTTACAAGATAACTAATGGTACACTTTCTAGTGCACTGTTTCAAGCTTCCTCTCCTGTTGTTTCTGCATTGGTTTCCTTGCCTTGGTTTGCTTATCTACCATCCTCCTGGATAAGCCTGCTTTATTAGTCCTAATCAGACATTATGTAACCATGTACAGTACACACAGTTACAAATGTTGCTGGGAAGCTCTTGCTTCTGCTCCAAGGCTATCTGACACCTCACCCACCCACCCCTACACACACGTACTCTTCATGACAACCCTGACCTTCTGAATCACGGGGAGAATCGCTTCCCAAGAAAAGCTCTCGGACAGGGCTTCCTGGCAGCATTTGCTACCATGTTGTCCATGTGCATTGTTACATACCATCTGATTAGGACTATTATCCCTTGAAGGAAAGACATTATGGCACATTGAAGAAAAGACTTGTGGAGCATTATGGTGCATGAACATAAGAACAGTCCTGCTGGATCAGGCCCAAGGCCCATCTAGTTCAGCTTCCTGTTCCACACAGTGGCCCACCAGATGCCTCTGAGAAGCCCACAGGCAAGAGCTGAGGGAACACCCTCTCTCCTGCTGTTGCTCCCCTGAAACAGCACGACTGTGATGAATGCAGGTCATACATGTGATCAAAGGCACAAAAATGGTGGCGGGGGGGAGAGCCCATGATTTCTGTCACAGCAAATAGACAAAAACAGCAGTGGAGTGGGGGGAAGAAGGGAAGTTGTGCACCTTCCCAGTCTAAACACTATAACTATAAGGGCCAAGCAGAAGATCCCAATGGGATACCTGTGTTCACACAGATTTTGTATGGTGGCAAGCTGTGGGGAAGAAAACACACTTCTCTTCCAATAAAGACAACTTGAATCACATTATTAATATTTCCATTCCATGTAAACAACAACAAAAATATCAGCAGATTACAAAACCACATCCTTCAAGGATCCTGATCTTTCCTCAGCCAATTTCCCAATGTCATCACTCAGTCTGAGTGTGAAATTTCAAATTTAAATTTCCATTTTGAACATGAAATGCTATTTCAAAATTAGAGTGGACACTTGACTTGATAGCAATTCTAGATTGTTTTGTCAGAGAGCAAACAGGAAATCTCAGACACTATCGGCCTTAAACATTAATAGCATGTAAACTACCAAATACAGTCAAAATAACAAAGACCAACTATCAAATACTGTACTAAACACTCGTACTGTAAAACATTGCAATCAAACTTCACAGGATGCCAAATACAGACACAAAACATTTGGCAAATATTTGATAATAAATATTTGCATATTCAGAGAATGACTACAGAATATTAGCCATTATGAACATTGTAAACTAGAAACTCCCCAGATTTAATTGTCCTTCGGCCATAAAGTTGGTAAATGGGTTGAGGAAAATGGTTAAACTGCAGGGCAAGCCCCTTAATGGGAAGCACCAGGAAGACAGGGGCAAAGTTCCAGAAAGGGTCACGATCCTGAGGAAGGAGAGGACTTCAGCAGCCAAGACATGGGTGTGTTGAATGACCTCTTATCTATGGTTCTCACTGAATAGACTGGAATAACAGAGGTTGGCTTCTCCCCTACCTTCCCCAGCATCCCAGAGAGCCAGCGTGGTATAGTAGAGAGCCAGTGTGGTGTAGTGATTAGCGTGCTGGACTAGGACCGAGGACACCCGAGTTCAAATCCCCATTCAGTCATGATACTTGCTGGGTGACTCTGGGCCAGTCACTTCTCTCTCAGCCTAACCTACTTCACAGGGTTGTTGTGAGGAGAAACCTAAGTATGTAGTACACCGCTCTGGGCTCCTTGGAGGAAGAGTGGGATATAAAATATAAAATAAAATAATAATAATAATAATACTTTCAAAAGAGCTGCTGCATGTTCTAATAAGTAGGCATCGACAAATCCACTTTCCAGCTCGCCAGTAGGAAGTGCCCCCAGAACTCTGGCAAGCAGGATACCCAGCAGCACACACATCTCCTCTGCAGAGATTCCATTTCCACTGCCATTTTTTAGAAGGTAAGAAAGAGCAGAAATCCTTTCTGAGCAGTAGGAGAGGGCTCCCAGTGTTTCTTACTAGCTCCATATCCCAGTGCAAATGACAGAAGACCAGCTTCTCTCCTAACCACTCTGCCTGTGTGCCAGAAAAGGATCTGAGGGGAGAGAGGGGATATGTGGCTGCCACCAACAATGGCTGGCTAGTGAGCTAAGCCTAAATTTGTGGATTCCTGCTAATAAGCCCTGTTCATGGGCATCCGCAAGACTTTTTCTGGGGATTGCAATCCTGCAATCCTATGCCCACTTACCTGGGAGTAAACACCATTGAATTCAATGGGACAGACTCAACCCAGGGTGGGGGGAGGACAGCCTCCCCTTGCCCCCCTGCTCCAGATGCCCATGGCCCTGTTAAAACAGTTGTGTGCTCAGGTACAGGGTTAGCATAAGCATGCTGGCTAGCCCTGCTCCCACGATCAGCTCCAGCAACCTCCAGATCTACCCCCGCAGCTCTCCCTGAGAACAGCATTTCTTTGCAGGAACAAACCCTGTACCTGGTGCAAGTTGTGCTTGTGACCATGAAAATGTTATGGGGGTGGGTGGGGATGGGTAGTGAGCTGAGTGTGAGAAAATATTAGACAAAGAATATATTAAATGAATGCGTGTGTGTGTGACATGTGTGTGACATGTGTGTGACATGTGTGTGACATGCGTGTGTGTTCACACACACATGCATTCATTTAATATATTCTTTGTCTAATATTTTGTGTGTCACACACACACACTGCTCATTTATAAATTTCACTGCAACAAAATGTTAACAGCAAACAAAACACTGGGTGCCCAACATTCTCGATCATAAGAAGAAATCCTCCCCAGGAAGAATGCTTGCAGACAAACACTGTGCTTGATTGGGGCCAGGGGGCGGCATGGATCGTACGAGCAGAGGAAGCCACCTTCTACCAAGTCAGGCCACTGGTCCATCTGCATAGACAGTACAGGTTGAGTATCTCTTATCGAGACTGCTTGGAACCAGAAGTGTTCCAAATTTCAGACTGTACTGGATTTTGCAAAGTTGTCATTTCAGGGGCCGGAAGCCCAGTAAAAGAAAAGGGGGACTTGCTGCCACGACCGGGACTACAAGCCCCAGCATGCTTTGGGGCTGGTAATGGCGGCAGCAGCGCCTGCACATTGCAATAGGAACATAGGAAGCTGCCATATACTGAATCAGACCATTGGTCTAACTAGCTCAGTATTGTCTTCACAGACTGGCAGCAGCTTCTCCAAGGTTGCAGGCAGGAATCTCTCTCAGCCCTATCTTAGAGAAGCCAGGGAGGGAACTTGAAACCTTCTGCTCTTCCCAGAGCGGCTCCACCCCAAGGGGAATATCTTGCAGTGCTCACACATCTAGTCTCCCTTTCATATGCAACCAGGGCAGACCCTGCCTAGCTAAGGGGACAAGTCATGCCTGCTGCCACAAGACCAGCTCTCCTCCCATCTCCATGAGGACTGTGCAGAGTGAATAATAAAGCTCTCCTCCTCGGTAGTAGCGGGCGGTGCAGGAGGGAGCGGAAGGCAGAAACATATCAAAGGGCCTGGTAGCGACTGGGCCTCCCGCAACCGGTTCAGTGGTGCCCGCCAGCATGCTCCAAGCGCAGTCCAAGAATCCACAGCAATACACGTACATAATGAAAACACCCACAGCCGCCACTTACTGCTGCTCCTACTGCCACCGGCATGGTGTCCGGATTTTGGAGCATTCCGGATTTCGGATGTCCAGATAAGGGATACTCAACCTGTATTTGTACTGTATAAACAGGCCACTGGGCTGCCAGTGCAGACAGGATTGTCTACATTGTCTGGCATCGGCTCTTCAATGTTTCCGGCAGGTGTCTTTCCCAGCCCTACCTGGAGAGGCCAGGGATTGGACCTGGGAACATCTGCATGCAAGTAGATGCTCTACCACTGTGCAAGCACAGCAAAGTGAGGCTGGCACACACAGGCACAATCGCCCCGTACATAACTTCTGAACACAGTGTTTCCCTTTTTGTGTGTGGTTTCAGGATGAGTGTCATGGCTCAGACTTCTAACTCAGAAGAGTCAGAGCTGGAACGAGAGGATTCGCCTGCTAGTGAGGGCTCAGAGGCACAGCAACAGGATTTGGCAAGGAGACCAGACTCTGGAGCTGAGGATTTGGAACAGCTGCCAGACATGATTCCTGATGAGGAGGAGGCTGGGATTTCACCTGTCTTGAGAAGACGTCTCAAGAGGGAAGCTCAGTGGGAGTCACACAGGCGCAGGAGATCACAAGAGAGGAAGTAGAAGTGCTGACTCAGGGAAGCCTGATTGGCTGCTGGTTCTCTTGAGCCATATATATTTAGTAGTCTGTCAATTGCTCAGATGCTGTTAGCAACTTTCGCTGACCGCAGACCATGTGCTATTTTGAATTCCCAGCTTTTCCAAGTTCCAGTTTGCCTTTGTTTGTGCTTTCCTGCTTTGTTCTGTTAATTCCTTGTTCTGGTGTCCTTCGTTCGTTTCATTCCTTGCTCTGTGTTTTCTTTTCAGTTATCATTCAGTTATTGTTAGGGGGGGTACCTAGTTCAGTTCAGGGGACTTAATTCATTTACTATTTTCTTTGTGAGCCTTTTATTTTCCTTCGTGCAGCTTCGCTGCTACTTTCTGCTAACTCACAGGGGGAGTGCTGAAGGGGGCTGTAAATCCTGTTGGGTTAGCCGAGCTAACAGATTTACGACAATGAGTCAGAGATGGCTTGTTTTATTCCCCTTTCTAATGCTAGTGTTAGATGAGTACCCCACTCTACAGATCTTGGTGCACAGCAGCAGACTGCAGGCTCCTGTGCCCAAAACCTGGGTTAAACAGTGGGCTACCCAAGAGGGTTTTCCAACGCACTAACGCCGGGAGCCATGTGACTCCCGGCTGTTCTCACACGCAGTGGAAACCAGGCTGGGCTCCCTTCACCCGGTTTCCAGTGAGTGTGAGAATAATCTCATTACGCTGTCTATGTGTACAGGAGTCTCTGTTCATGTACATGTTTTTTGTGTAAATGATTGTACACGTGTTCATTTTAAAAGTGAACATGTGTACAGGTCCCTTGAATGCAGGATACAGATAAGAAAGATTGGAACAGAAACATAAAAAGCTGCTTTATACCAAGTCAGACCATTGGTCCACGTAGCTCAGTATTGTCTATACTGACTGGCAGCGACTCTCCAAGGTTTCAGGCAGGAGTCTTTCCCAGCCCTATCTGGAGACCTGAAGGTCCCTATCTGAACCTGGGACCTGCTCCATGCAAGCAGATGCTCTACCACTGAGCTACGGCCCCATCCCCTAGGGGAATATCTGACTGCAGACAGTGCTCACATCTAGCCCCCCACCCAAATGCAAACCAGGACAGACCCTGCTTAGCAAAAAGGACAATTTCTGCTTGCTACTACAAGATCAGCTGTCTTCCCAATACAGGATATGGATCAAATGCAGGAGACAGAGATACTCAGGGGCGGAGCCATCATCGTGTGGACACAAAGAACCCAGCCACAACTCCCTGGGGCTGTTCTCATGTGCAGGCAAAACCAGGCTAACGAAGCCAAGCCCAGTCTTGCCCACACATGTGAACCGCCAGGATCGGGCCCGATGCCAGCAGTGCCTCAGCAGCAAACCCACCAAGCCAGCCACTCTCCTAAACAGGGTTAAGAGAGCAAGCACTCTCTTAACCCCGTTTTCCAGATCGTCTGCCAGCCCCGGCTGCTTGCAGCCGGGGCTGGGAGACTGTGGGGCTCCTGGCCAGTGTCGGGGGGATCCCCATAATGCCCTACACACTCAGACAGGGCATTATGGGAGTTCCAGGGGGTGGGGAGACACTCCAAGCCCCCCAACCCTCCACACGGCCCGAGGAGGGAGCTGCATGTCTGGGCGCGCAATCTCCATGCCCAGACTCTTCGCGAGGATCATCTGCAGGGGAGGAAACCTTTGGAGGCTTCCTCCCCTCGGCCCTGTTGAGCCCTTTCTACGATCATGAGAAAGGGCTCCCTGTAGAACCACCCCATCCGACCCCTGCGTCTGACATCTGATGCAGGGATGCGGTGGGTTTCCAGCCTGGCTGGAAGCGTCTTTGCCTGCCTCCCAGCTAGGCTGGAAACCCAGCACTGGATAAAGCACCCTGAGAACGGGGCCGTGTGGCCCCATTCGACATATGGCCATGCCCAATACAGGAGATGACATCATATGCAGGGGGGTGGCTAGGGCGACCCCCGACAGCTTCCTACGTGCCTGGATATACTACTGTACATACACAGAAAATAATGTGACTAGGACCTGTATATGAATCATAACCGGGTAAAGAGGCACCGTTTAAAGTGATAGTTCTATCTAGCAGGGAGATACCAACTCCCCTGTTCATTCCTCCAGGAGCTGTTACTGGTGCCTTCTTGGGCCGATTGAGACAACTCATCCCTGGCCCACACGATTAAATGGGAGACACACCAAGTGTGAGCCCCTCATGATGTCTTTCACAGCATCCCAAAACCCGTCCAGTGTATTCTTTTATTGTGTCTGGAGACAGTTCATCTGAACAGCTGCTCAACACACATTCCAAATACTCGTTTAAAGCAATGTTTTGAGCACATGTAGGGAGGCCTTTCAGATGAACAGCCCCCAAACGCAATAAAGGGACACACCAAGAAGGTGTGGGGACTCTGCAAAAAACATGACAGCTGCACATCCCCCACTTGGCATCCCCACCTTTTAATTGCATGGCTCGGAAATATACTGTCTGGGTCATTCCCTTGTGCTTCTTTTCAGACCGTGATCCCCCTTGGCAAAAAGGAATCATTTTCTTATTCCTCTTGCTATGTAAACCACTTGGAGAATTTTTGTTGTTGTTGAAAAACCAGCATGATCACCCTCATCAATTTGGAGGAGCAAGTTGGTTTCAGCTCTCGTTCTTAAATACCTCTCGTTCTTAAATAACAATGCAACGCTACAGAGGCAATAATGTTGCGTTATGGGGCAAGTGTCGTTTTCCATCCTGTGCTCTCCTGGTGATGACAGTTACTACTAGCCCCAGGCAAGTAACACATTCCATGGCTAGGCTAGAAAGAAGGCTGCAATGTAGTTAAATTAACTGGACAAGATATTTTCTGTTTGGAGACCTCTTTCTCGAAAGAGAAATCCCAGCCTCATAAGGTTAGGTGCGCACATGGCTTTCCCACTCATCACAAAGTAATATTTGAGCCAGACTGTATGAGGTTTACTTGAATGGAGAATCTCCCTGACATCATGACTGAAGACCCACATTCTTTCCAAGACAGATGGGGAGATGGATGACACCACACTCAAACAGATTACAACCCAAACCAGCAGTTACTTTCTCCCCACAGTGAGGTGGTCTTGGGTGGGGGAAGGCATTTTTGACAGTCTTAGAGTTAGTTCATCCAATTACGGCAATGTCCAGTAACCGTTAAATCCCAGATCACCAAGTCACACTCCTGCAGAGTGCAACATGTGGAAGGCAAAAAAAAACCCAAAACCCTCCTGATCCCAGGTTGGCAGTGCACTAACTGGACATTTAACTGGGATCAATGATCTGAAACTTGAACTCTGTTGGTCAATCCTGGTTATGTCCAGTTGGCATGCTGCCAAACCAGAATCGGGTTTTTTACCTCCCAGATGACATATTCCATGGGAGCACATACAGGGTTTAATGGTTACTAGACACTGCAGTAATCGTGCAAACTTGCCCTAAGATTCTTACTGGATGGAGATTTCTCCCAAGTAACATCTGAACCAGAACTTTGTCTCTTATTGGGGATAGAGCAGAGTGTGGCATCTAAAGCAATGACTTGAGGTCTAGTACAGTGACAAAGTGCTCTGACATATCACAGATGTTGGCAAGATCTCAGCTCATCATATCCTAGAACCACACACAACCTTTGATAGGATTAGGCCATGAGGTGGCAAGGTCAAATCTAGTCCTATTCAAACATTGGGTCAGTTCAGACCATATTGTTTTGGCACAAATGATAAAGAAGGGGTCACATCGAGAGAGCACCCACCATGACATCAGCAGAAGACATCCCAGCGGGCTCCTGGTGTGTCCCTTTTATCCATTCATCAGTTTTTTAATTAATGCAAAACGTTGTTGCCTCCTCCTTTTTAATAGTATGAGAGTACACAGTATTCTTCTGCTGATCAAGGGCAGGTTCATAAAGCACATCGGCTATTATAAACTCCCTGTGTCCTTTGATCTGAAGGCCCAGATCATACCATAACCACCTCCTGCCTGTTGCAGACTAAATCCACAAATTGGACCCTGATCTTGCAGGCTCACCACCAGTGTCCTCTCTGAATTTTTTCCATCTGTGTGCGGAATGAGTTTTGTTCTGGGTGGCAGTATCAAGGCTGGGACCTTCCTGATTAAACCTGACCAGGATTTAAAATTGACTGAGCGGAGATTTAAAAAACATGTGAGCGTGCGTGCACGCCTTAGAAGGAACACTACTCACCACTCTGTACCTATGACAATAGGTGGCTGTCCCTTCTGAACCAGCCCTACGTATTGCAGACTTGAGATGTTCTCTCTCCGAACACAATTCTACTGAGCAAAGGCTTGTAACTTAGAATTCTGCTCCTATGTGCACACTCCAAACTCCCATGGTGTTCAAAATGTAGTGCAGTTTTATTCCTACAATTATTTCTCCCTCTCCTTATGCCAAACATAAGATAGTGCCTCCACACAACCCCAACAACACAAGAAGAAAACCTGGGATGACATAGGGCTTCCCCTTTTTTCACAGGGCCAGTTTGGAGATAAAGGGAGGAAATCTGCTTTTTCTCCTACACGTGGGGGTCGAAACCTGCAGTGAGGATTATAAACCCCTCTGTCTTAAACAGTGTGGCAGATTTACAACTGGAAATAAAGAAGGAGGAAGATGAGGATGGAAGAACCAATGCTGATTTCTATGTACATACTTCAGGTACACATTTGTATGTATTACTCCACACACCCTTCCCAATTTATGTATTCGCCCCCTTCCCACATTTGCCGATTTCTATGTGCACACTTCAGGAACACACCTGTTTGTATTTGCCCCCTTCACAAGAAAGAGAAAAAAATCCTCCAGGCATCCATAATTAAGAGAACTCCGATCAAACGGGAGGAAAGGAGAAGGGACATGAGGTCCTCATCATAGCACTGTGGCTTTGCCTGCAGATGGTCCCAGTCTCAATCTTGGCACCTCCATTTAAGAAGCATCACCAGGGCTGGGGAAGCCCTGGGAGAGCTGCCTGCTGCCAGCAGAGACAGCGCTGGGCCAGATGAATGGAGCAATGGTCAGGCTCGGGATAAGGCGGCTTCTTCCTAGGCGCACACATCCTGCGCGGCCTCCCTGCCTCTATCCACGCACGGAGCCTCCCCTTCTTGGGTTTGTTCGTTCGTGGGATCGAGGAAGGCTCCGACGTCCTCCTGCCCCCCCCCGACGGCCTGGAAGACGACCCTCCCCTCGGCTTCGGCGCCGATCACTTTCTCTTTCGGGGCTCCCCGCCTCCTTTCCCAAGAGAAACTCACCCGCGCGGTGACCTTATAGAGGGTGTATCCTCGAGGGTGGCGCTTGGGCTCGGTGACCGTGTAGAAACGAGCCACCTCCCCGCCTCGTTCCCGCGGGGAGATCATCCTGGTGGCGGCGGCGGGGCCCGCGGTGGCCCGTTGCCGGTGGGTGGTGCAGCCGCTGCGTCTCCGGCGCCGCCTCCCAGCGCTGTCTGGCGGCAGCAGCAGATCCACACCCGGGTCAGCCGCGGGCGGAAGCAGCTGCGAGCGGGCGACGGCGGCGACAGCAGCTCCTTCAAAGCAATTGGGGGAGCAAGGATCGTCCCGAGAAACAAGTCAGCCGTCCGGCCGCCTCCGGCCGGCCTGGCGCGGAGGGACAGCTCGGCTCGTCCACGGAAGGTGGCAGCAGCCGCAGAAGGAGATGCCGGCTAGGTTCCCACGGCGGCTGGGTGTCACGCGCTCCAGAAAGGCGACTCGAATAAATGCACCGAAAAGGGTCTCTCTGTGTGTGGAGCTCTTCCGTATCAAGACCGAGAGGGCCTTTCCTCCGTTCCTAGGGAAAAGGCGGAGGACCAATGGTGGGGGTGGGGGGGAGGGATTGAGGGAGGGCACAGACGGGGCATAGTGCATTTAGGGGTGGGTGAGCTGGGCCCCACATATTAGATTTCTGAAACAGAAATGGGGAAGCAAGCCCCCTTTTTTGTGGGGCAAAGGCGTTTGGCACTCCTCTGAGGTGAGCAGTGCCTTGGTGAGGACTCCAGACAAAATTGTTTGGAGCCACCCCCTGGGTAAACTTTATTAATAAACCTTATTTGTTAGCTGCCCCATAACAAATTGGGGTCTCTAAGAATAGCAGTTAACGTCTGCACCGTGTAGGGATGGCCTACCTGGGGCTCTCCAGCAGCGGTTGCACTACAACTCCCATTATCCCCAGCCTGTATCGCAGCAGGGATCTGTAGACCAACAACAGCAGGGCGCTTTCCAGATTAAACCCTACAACAGGGTCACTGCGGATCTGCTAAGTGTGCTTCCGTACTTCTTGTGTTGTAACACCGCAGTCCCTGCGCTGACAGCAAGGTGCTGTTGATGCCGCCTTTCAGATTTTTTATCTTTGTAATATAGTACTACAACATTGCATGTGCATCACAAAAAAGCTGTATTTTTCCACTGTAGGTAGGAGTTTGAGATTCTGGGCATCATTTTCAATACAATCCTGCCAAGCGGAAGCATTTTACCCCTGTTCTAGGTTTTAATTTGGAAAGCGCCCTGAAGAGCCTCAGGTTGATCACCCTTAGCCTAGTGTTTTCTAATGCTCAAAGCAGTCCTCATGCATAGTCTTGTCACAGCCCTTATAAACAACTTTGTAAGGTGGGTCAAATATAGCTCAAGGAGTAAGTCAAGGTAAAGTTGAGATTGTCACTTCCAGGTTAACTGAACACAGTAAGGGGATGTACACAAAAAAGTCACACTCATTTGCTCTGGAATAACAATCACACCTTGCATCTGCACTACCATTATTGTAGAGCAAAGCCACCTCTTCGTATATAAACATACACTGAAAACTTGGGAATATCCATCCTTTTGCTACACTTCAACTTTACCATGTATTTTTAAAAGCCCTATGGACAATAATTGTTTTGTATAATTATTTTAATATTTTGCTTCAAAGGGATTAATTACTTGTCATTCTTTTTCATTGCATAATTTAACCTATAGTAATGCAGAGTTTTTCCTGAAGAGGAATACTTGCATAGAACTTGCCAGGTTAATCTGGGGTTTAGATATCACACTAGTGTGCATCTGTACAGTGCCTTGAGATCCCCCTTACTGGATTCTGATTGGAGCAGACTTCTATTTTGTGTGCTCACAACAATGGAACAATAATGGCTTCAAAGTTCTAGGCATAGTAGCCAGTACTGTCGTGGCAGCTTCACTACAGGTTTCTATGGCAATTCTGACTTGGTTTCAAAAGGACAAATTCCGCCTTCATTGTTCATTGACTATTGTTTTGTTTTCAAGATAGAACTAGATGTGGAGTGGCATCATGGCTAAAAGGTAGTAGACCACATCTGAAGTTAAAATTTAGATCTCTTTGAACTGCTGTGTAGCTATGCATGTTCACTCAGCAGTATGTCTAAGGACATAAAGCCCAAGTTCATTTACTCGTGCATAAACCCTGGTACTCCAAAGTATATAGTGTTGCAACCTTGATCAAAGGCACTCTTCATATGGTCACAGTATGCCATTTGTATTCATAATGTCCATTTAATGTTACACTTAATTTTGTTCCTTAATTAACATGTGCAGACATTTATAGCATCATAGATTATTTAGTTTTCTTAAGGTGATATAATTGCCATATTGATCCAACAAGAGAATCACAGTACACTCCTTTTTCCTAGAGACACTGATACATATCTTTGCTATAAGCAGTAGTTGGTATAAATAGTTGTTTAAAAGGTTGCCAAACAAGCTACATAATTCATTTAGACTGGAAATTAATATGCTCAGTTAATATGTAGGAACTATGGATCCTGCCCAGGAGGCTATCTAGTCCAACCAAAGCCCATTGAAATGAACAAGAGTGCTTGAGCTCCTTATTCATTTCTATAAGATGTATGCAGGAGAACTTCCCAGTGGCTTTTGCCTAATGTTAATTAGCAAGTCCAAATGACCTATGGCAGCCCTGATGTTCTCCCTAACTACAGGCATGTCTGGAAGATACTTCATCTACTGGTCCCACCATACATGATCAGGATGTGCATGATGTGAACACACGTCCTCCTCTCTCAGAGCACTGGCGCGCCTTTCCTTAAACACATGGGAAGCCAGTTCATCCAAACTACAACTCTACACACAGCCCAAATACTAGTGGAAATATTGCCCAAACCGGTCCTGTGACGATTAAGAATGAATCAACACATTTGCTCTATGTGTGGTATATTCAGTGCCCATACAATCTGTGTACATAGCCTAGTGGTAAAGCATATGCTTTCTGCACCAAAGGCCCCAGGTTCATTCCCCATCGAAATGGACAGGAGTGCTTCAGCTTCTTGTTCATTTCAGTATGATGATTCTAAGCAGTCATTGAGCCACCTAATGGCGCAGAGGGGAAGCAAACTGCCTAGAGAGCAGGAGGCTGTTGGTTCGAATCCCCACTGATGTGTTTCCCAGAATATGGGAAACTCCTATATCGAGCAGCAGCAATATAGGAAGATGCTGAAAGGCATCATCTCATACTGCGCAGGAGATGGCAATGGTAAACCCCTCCTGTATTCTACCAAGAAAACCACATGGCTCTGTGGTCGCCAGGAGTTGACACCGACTTGACAGCACAACCTTTCCTTTCCAGTGCAGTCATTATTGTACGTGGAGCCACTGTATTCACATATGCAAGCCCCACCCTTGAGCTGACATACTCTGAAAGAAGCTGCAGGGCTTCTTTCCATGATGTGGAATGCTAAGGAACCCGTGTCCAGACACAGGAATAATCTGTCCACGAGCTGAGGTGCACCTAGGTAGTTTTGGAGCCTGGACCTAAAGGCCTTTGGAGGCCTACCCCACTGCTGGAGCCCCCCTCCCCCCCCCCCGCAAGTTAAGCACCCTCCTATTATCCCACATATTTCTTTCCCCACTCCCCCCTCTGTCTCTAAAGCACCCAGCATAAGTCATAATCACACTCGGCCACCTGGTGCAGTGCAGGCCAGGCCAGTGGCAACTACACCACCCAAGTCAGACTAAAGAGGATTTGAGGGCAGGGATAAGAGCACCACTGTCCACGAGTACAGGGTTCGTCTCTGCAGACAAATGCTGTCGCCACAGAGAGCAAGGGAACAAGGTTTCAGAGCATTCTCTGAATTCTTTCATTTGTCAGAGAGAAAGAGAGAGATAACAGAGAAGCAAGTGAGCAAGTAAGCAGCTTCCCCACCTTCTCATTGTCTCTGGGGAAGTGACCTGACTAGCAAGCCAGAGGTTGCCGGTTCAAATCTCCGCTGGTATGTTTCCCAGACTATGGGAAACATCTATATTGGGTGGCAGCAATATAAGAAGATGTGGAAAGGCATCATCTCATACTGCACGGGAGATCGCAATGGTAAACCTCTCCTGTATTCTACCAAAGAATTAAAAGTGGGGAGGGGTGAGGATGGACACCCAGGCCCTGAGTACCTAGGAGGAAGGGCAGGATAGCAAATAAACAGAGTCTTTTAATATTAGATTCTAATATATTAGGCATACTCTTCCGTACTGTAGAATCCACTTCGTCAGAGGCGAGATACGTGTGCACAGTGGGGGAAAAGGTAAACAATGTATTTTTAGTTCTCCCTATATAACCTCTCTCATCCCTAAACAAAGATGGTGGCGGCTGCACTTCCTGTAAGGTTCCCTCAAGAATCATGGCTTCTCTTCAGCACATTTTAAATGTTTGTTTTCTTTCAAACCGCCTAAAGAGCTACGAGCCGCAGAGAGAGAGAAAAGACCAGAATGACAGCTCAATGCCTTGATAGGGGATTTCCGGGTTTACACATTAAAGAAGCCATTTATAAAACTTCAGGAGCGCCGGGGGAAGCATGCGGGACTCGGGAGGTGTTCTGCTTTAAGGTAACAGTACGGGGAAAACTGGGAAGGGGTGGGCAGGATCGCTAGCCTAAGGCGTGGGGGTGAGAAAACGAGATTTTCTAACACTTACCAGACCTATCAGGTAAGGGGGCGACTGTGACCCACAGAAATAGCTGGAAAAATCCAAGATATTACCATATAGCTATGATTGGTTAGCAAGCGTGTCCTAAGCCAATACAGTCCATTATTCACCTGCTGCAGCTTGCGGCCGGGCGGGCTAAGGCTAAGTGACTTACAACAACCCTGCAATGCACTACATGGTTGCTCCTGCAGGTTAGAACTCGGACTCAGGCTGCTTTAGCAAAACAAAAAACCTCCATACAGAACATCCTCCAGCTTTCAGCAAGGCAGATTGCCCCTTTCCAGCCCAAGCCCAAACCTCGCGCTCAATTCTATGCAGAAGCCTATATCCCATGGCAAAGGGTGGGGCCCAATCACAGCCCAATCCCAGGGCCCAATCACAGCAGCGTTTAAAAAATAATAATCTGGCTTTCTCTGTTGGTTTCTATGGGCCGCTCTCATTTCCGTTCTGGGATCGAGTTGCGACCAAAAAAGGACGATTGGAATAGGAAGTCCAAACTCTGCGTCCCTCTGGTCTTTTCTCTCTCTCTCTCGGGCCGCCTCTGCGTTAGGGAAGTGTGTGCGAGGAAGGGACGGCCGGGCGGGCGGGCTTTGTGATGCGGCGGGAGGAGCTCCTGCCAGCCTGGGCTTTCCTGGGGAAAATGCTGGTGGTTGGCGCAAGGAAAGCCTTGTTGTCCTGACTCCTGAGAGCATGTGGTGAAGAAGGAGCCGGGACCCTCTGCGATGATCCCGCTGGGGGTCAGCGTGGGAAGCAAAGGCCCTGCCCGGAGCAGAAGGGTGGTGCCCCGCCTGGAGGTAACCCCATGAGCGCAGCTAGGATTCAGGGGCAGGCAGGATCGCCGGCCTAAGGAGTCGGCTGAGAGTCAGAAGAGCCCCTCCAGCCAGCACTCAGCCACCAAGAAACAGGGGCATCTTGTATAGCCCCCGGGGTGCTAAGGAGCACAAGTCCATCCACGGCAGTTAGTTGTGATAGCTAAGTGGAGCCTCCATGTACAGAGACAGTGTATCTCCCCGGACTAAAAGGAAGGCGGGTAGGAGCTCAGTGGCAGGATGCATGTTAGGTATGTACAAGGTCTCCGATTCAGTACCTGTCGTTTTCAGGTAGGGCTGGGAAAGAGCCCTAGAGAGCTGCTGCTGCTGCTACTAGTCTGGGTAGGCAGTACTGAGACAGATGGGTGAATAGGCTGATACAGGATGAGGCAGCTTCCTATGTTCAGGAGCACTGTTCCCTCTAAGCAGGTGCACACACTCACAAGTTTTCTGACGTCCACTCAGTTAATTTTAGATCCCATTCAGGTTGAATTATTATTATTTTTAATTTTATTTCTATACTGCTCTTCCAAAAATGGCTCAGGGTGGTTTACACAGAGAAATAACAAATAAATAAGATGAATCCCTGTCCCCAAAGGGCTCACAATCTAAAAAGAAACATAAGATAGACACCAGCAACAGTCGCTGGAGGTACTGTGCTGGAGGTGGATAGGGCCAGTTACTCTCCCCCTGCTAAATAAAGAGAATTAGGAAGGCCCCACTCTGAATGCAGGCACACACACAGTGCCTTGATACTGCCACCCAGAACAAAACTCATTCTGCACAGAGATGAAAAAAATTAAAGGGACTACTGTATCGGGTGTTGAGAACAAAGAAAAGGGAAGTTACCTTCATGCCCTGCCTTCCTGCTTCTTAGCTCCCTGGAGGCTCCTCTTGCATGCAGAATGCTGGACTAGATGGACACTGGCTGTGATTCAGTAGGGCAGCCCTAAAGGTCTTAAAGAAGTAAAATGGGTGTCAGAGAAGTAAAATGCATCCAGTCGGAATCCTAACCATGCTTACTCTGAAAAAACATCTCTTGAACTCAGTGAGATTTGCTCTCAAACTAGCCTGGGATTTCAGCATTGAGTGCTGGACTAGGACCGGGAAGACCCGAGTTCAAATCCCCATTCAGCCATGATACTAGCTGGGTGACTCTGGGCCAGTCACTTCTCTCTCAGCCTAATCTACTTCACAGGGTTGTTGTGAAAGAGAAACTCAAGTATGTAGTACACCGTTCTGGGCTCCTTGGAGGAAGAGCGGGGTATAAATGTTAATAATATAATAATTATAATAATAATTAATTTCTTTGATCCAATCCACAGAGACATAAATAAGTCAGTTGGTTTTTCATGAGTTCTTCCTATTTAAGTAAGCTGCTGGTCAAAGCAGACAAATGTTGCGGTAACTGTGTCAATTTATTAGAAAAAGAGAGAAATCCAAAAGTAACTGTAGCCTAATAACTTCTGTTAAAGCATCACAAAGAAATGAGCAAGCTTTTGAGTTCATCAGAATTTTGCCTGAGATTTTTTTTTTAAGCGGGGGGGGGGGGAGTAGAAAAGATGTTACTTGCCATGATGAAGGCCCAGTCTGCAGGTTGTGACAGCCTTGGAGTGGAACAAGAGAAGCGTTACACAGACCTAAGTAGGTTGGGTTGTACTTAGTGTGACAAGAGCTCAGGTTGCACTGTGAAGGCTAAAGGGACAGATAAGCATAGCTGCTCTCCATTTGGAAAAAAAGCCAGCTGCTGTTGGGTTGTCTTTAGCACTAGTTGGAATGCCCAGGTCCCATGTGGGAAAGCAGCACTCTGGATAGCGGCCCCAAAGCCTGTTCACTGGACTGCACATTGCTGAATGGACAGTTACTATTGAGTGATTCTCCTATAGTTGCACTTATGAACGGAGGGAGGGATTCATCTCTCTTGGTACTGTTCTTTCAAGATCACCTGAATGTTAGGATTGGCCCAACGCATTTAAATGCCAGAGAGAGAAAATCCCCCTCCCAATCATTATCATGAGGCACATTCCATTTTTAGACAGGATGGAATTGCACCCTCTGCTAGTGATGTATTAACTGTCCTCCCTGCCCACTCGGCCACATGCGCGCGCACACACTGAGCTTTTATCAGCCCAGAAGGGCAAGGGTTGAGCATGCGTTGGATGAACTCAATGAGCCAAGGATCCTTTTCACATCATCAGGCTGAACAAGCTGAAAAGAATTACTAGATAGGCAAAAATTGATGTCCTCTAATTTGTTACTCTTCCTGTAGAGCAGGGGTGGGCAAACTTAGCCCTCCAGCTGTTATTAAACTACAACTCCCATCACCCCCAGCCACAATTCCTTGGTGATGTTGTGGGAGTTGTAGTTCAGCAACCTGGAGGGCCAAGTTTGCCCACCTCTGCTGTAGAGTCCAAGTCATGTTGGATGCAAGCAACTTTGGCTTGTTACATCCTGTCTGGCTTTATTTCTGGACCACTTCTAGAACTTTCCAGAAGCAAGAGCTAGTAGGTAGTTATTCATCTCGTTTCCTTAAAATTGAAAGGAAATGTTTGGTTATAGAGAGTAAATATGCATAATGTTAGAACTATCCACTGCAGAGTTTGGATAGTTAAAGAGCACTAAACTGACAATGCAGGGCTAGGCATGGTGGAAAAGACTCTGCAGGTATGTAATGTCTGGGGCTGCTCCCTTGCAGAAGACTGTCTTAAAATACTTTGTGAATTTGGTCAAACTAAACCATTAGACATGTATCCCGATCTCTATGTCTCACAACGAAGAAGCTTTATTAATATTGCTTTATTTCTAGATATCCCATGCTATCCCGTCATCTACAGCGTCTGGGCAGAGATTGGGTTGCCCATTGGAATCTCACTCAAAGACGCCTCCAGGATGGCCACGCTTATAAGTGCATGAAGTGGACAGAGTACTGTTCTTGGGCTTCTTACCCACACTTGAGCACTCAGGGTTGCCTAGGGAACTGGCGACTTCCTCTGTTCTGCAACTGGCAACTTCCCGACCTCGTGCAAAACCGTTCCATTCACCTCTGTACTCCTAAGATGAAGTCTGAGGGAGATGAGCCATCTTTAAAACGAAGACGGCATAGTGGGGATCAGGACATTAGTTGCAGCAGCCCTATTGAAAAATTTAGTACTTCTTTTCCAAGTGAAATTTCACCATCTCCTACTCAAACACAACATGAAGAAGGAAGCACTCCAGAACCAAGGGGTAATATGACATCTAACTGTCTTTGTAATAATTTCTTAATATTTACACCAGGCCTTGAGAAATCCTAGGCACTAGGGAACCATGTGTCACCTAGACTAGGGTATTCAGAGTTAATGTTTTTTAATCAAATCTTTATTTGTCCCAGGTGACCCTCTTTGTGTTCTAGGTATGTTACTTCTGAAAGGGATAAAGAGAAACCACCAAAGTCCATTGCTAAGTCCAGTGGCTATGTCAAGTGTCCATTATTTGGCTCCCAATTTTTTTTTTCCCATCCAAAGAAAATTGGTCAAGACCTAATCTACAGGATGTGTGTCACTCGGGGTAAAGAGCTGGTGTGGTTGACAGTACACAGGATAGTCGAGTGCACTGGACTTGGGGAGGCTTTGGTTAAAGTTTCCACTGAGCCATGAAGCTTACTGGTGACTTTGGGCGGTCAGTGTCTCTCAGCCTAACTCTCCTTGAAGTGCTGAGAAGAGAATATAATTGATAGGGCATCATGAAGTCCTTGGAGGAAAAGTGGTATGAAAATGCAGTCAATATTTTATTTTATTTTATTTGTTTATTTGATTTCTATACTGCCGTTCCAAAAATGGCTCAGGGAGGTTTACAAAGAGAATTAATTAATAAGATGGAACCCTGTCCCTAAAGGGCTCACAGTCTAAAAAGAAACATAAGATAGATACCAGCAACAGCCACTGGAGCTACTGTGCTGGGGGTGGATAGGGCCACTTACTCTCCCCCTGCTAAATAAAGAGAATCACCACATTAAAAAGTGCCTCTTTGCCAAGTTAGCAGGGGCATATTGAGCCTCGACAAACAATGACACTAACCCAAGTTAGTGGCAGACTTACTTGGGTTAGCTGGTTGTGTGGACGGGGGGCAATCTCCCAAACCCAGGCTAGCCAATGGCCACTACCCCTAAAAATAAACCTAGGTCTTAACCTTAAGGTTAATGTGCAGAAGAACATAAGAACAGCCCTGCTGGATCAGGCCCAAGGCCCATCTAGTTTCGCACAGTGGCCCACCAGATGCCTCTGGAAGCCACAGGCAGGAGTTGAGGGTGTGCCCTCTTTCCTACCATTACTCCCCTGCAACTGGTGCAGAAGGGTTACTGGAGCCTGAGATTGGTGATTGTGTGTGTCTGTTTCTCGTGCCATCTTGAGGTTTCAGCAGCCTCCCACCGTGTTTTCCAAAGAGGGCTGGTGGGGCTGGGAGCAGGGAACATGCTCCCTTCTCTATGGTGAGAAGGTTCTTCTCTATGGTTGCTGACTTGTACTGGCATAATGGGGCTTGCCCCACCTCCTGCGCCATGTGGCCAATCACAGTGCAGCTATGATGTGCTGAGGTTTTTCCCTTCTCCTGGTGGCCCAGGGCATAGTGGGAAGCTTCCCCCTCCGCCGATTCCTGGGAACTTCTGTGCGCTGTGCTGGCCACTGCTGCAATCATGTGCACTTAGGGTTTGCAGAGCCTGATAGAGGCTCAACTCATGTGCCCCTCCAGCACACTAGCCTGAGTTAGGCTTCTGCCTAGCCCCAAATGATCATGTGTCAAGGCTCATTTTCTGTTATCCCTTATTTTTACTGGTTATGCTGTATTAAAATTGCTTAGATATATATATAGAATTTATTATTATTATTATTATTATTATTATTATTATTAATTTATTTGATTTGTGTACCGCCCTTCCAAAATAGCTCAGGGCAGTTTACAATTAAAACACACCACTAAAACAGTAAAGAGCTAAAACAAATTAAAAACAATATAACAATTAACAATTTAAAAACATTTAAAAACAACAATTAAACAATTACAGTGCTTAAAATCCCAAAATCGGGTTTTCAATTTTAAAATAAACCAGATGTTAAAACCCCCAAAATTTAGGAAGCTGAGAAAGCTTGGGCGAAAAGATGGGTTTTCAAGTGTTTTTTGAAAATTGCCAGAGATAGAGGGGATCGTATCTCAGCAGGGAGCGCATTCCACAATCTTGGGGCAGCAACCGAGAAGGCCTGTCTCTGTGTAGCCACCAAACAAGTTGGCGGTAACTGGAGACGGACCTCATCAGATGACCTCAATGGGCGGTGGGGCTCATAATGAAGAAGACACTCTCTTAGATACCCAGGGCCTAAGCTGTTTAGGGCTTTGAAAGTTATAACTAGCACTTTGTATTTTGTCCGGGAACCTATTGGCAGCCAGTGTAACTCCATGAGTAAAGGAGTAACGTGGTCTCTCCGAGATGACCCAGAGACCAACCTGGCTGCCGTGTTCTGAACCAACTGAAGTTTCCGGACTATGTACAAAGGCAGCCCCACGTAGAGCGCATTACAAAAGTCAAGTCTGGAGGTCACCAACAGATGTTGCAACCTTGGAGAAGCCGCTGCCAGTCTGTGAAGACAATACTGAGCTAGATAGACCAAGGGTCTGACTCAGTATATGGCAGCTTCCTAAGTTCCTATGTACCACTGTTTTGAGGTCATTGATCTCGAGAAACGGGTGCAGCTGGGGTATCAGCCAGAGCTGATAGAAAGCACCCCTGGCCACCACCTCAACCTCAGATACCAGGGAGAGGTGTAAATCCAGAAGTACTCCCAGACTGTGAACCTGTTCCTTTTGGGGAAGTGTGACCCCATCTAGAACAGGGAGATCAAAATCATCTCTAGAGTTCTGACCCCGCACAATAAGTACCTCCGTCTTATCTGGATTCAGCTTCAGTTTATTCTCCCTCATCCAGCCCATTGCTGCTTCCAGGCAGGCATTTAGGGAGGATATGCCAACTCCTGAAGAAGTCGACATGGAGAAGTAGATCTGGGTGTTATCAGTGTACTGGTAACACTTCGCTCCAAATCCCCTGATGATCTCTCCCAGCAGTTTCATGTATATGTTAAAAAGCATTGGAGAAAGTACGGAGCCTTGAGGGACACCATACTTAAGCTCAGATTTTGAAGAGCAACAGTCTCCAGTCGACACTATCTGGAATCTATCCGAGAGGTAGGAGTGTGACCACTGTTAAACAGTGCCTCCCACTCCCAACCCCCTCAGACGTTCCAGAAGGTCGATAGTATTGAAAGCCGGCGAGAGATCCAAAAGGAACAACAGAGTCACACTTCCTCTGTCAATTGCCAGTTGGAGATCATCCATCAGGCCGACCAAGGCAGTCTCTACCCCATAGCCTGCCTGAAAACCAGTTTGAAATGGGTCTAGATAATCAGTTTCCTCCAAGACCGCCTGGAGCTGAGAGGCCACCACCCTCTCAATTACCTTGCCCAGCCATGGGAGGTTGGAAACAGGCCTGTAATTGCTCAACTCTGAGGGATCTAACGCAGCCTTCTTTAGAAGAGGTCTAATGATTGCCTCCTTAAGTTATTTATGCAAGCAGTGTTCCCCCCCCCCCCTTTCCCACCCACTTGGTTGCTGTGTTTTGGCAGGTGTGATCAAAAGGCACTGGGAATACTTCTGCCAGCAAAGTAAAAAAATGAAGATCCTTGATGAGGATAAGCAAGTCAGCCAGGACAATAAAGGCCCACAGGAAAAGTTTGATTTCACTGTGATGTCATACAACATCCTTTCCCAGGATTTGTTAGAAGACAACTCCCACCTATATAAACACTGCAGGCGGCACATACTAGCTTGGAACTATCGGTTTCCTAACATTCTCTCAGACATCAAACAGCTGGATGCAGATGTAAGTGGAAAGCTACCCCCCCAGGTGTGCCTAAGAAAGCAATGCATGTACCAGAGTGCTACTATAATAATTTCTCCCTTCCTTCAAATCCCTCTTCAAAATCCTCTTTTTTTCACTTGCCATTTGACTGATCCTCATTTCCAGCTGTAACGAATTTTGTGTACCTGTATTGGTCCATCTTTTTCCTCCCCTACCTTTTGTCCCTTCCTCTATTTTCTCCATTGTCTGTTTTAGATTTTTGGGAGTGTGGACCTGTCTTTGTTTGCCTAGAAAACTCTGTAAGGCTCTGTAATGTACACGCTGTACATGTACACTTACACATTATTCTTATTATTACTATTTTTATTATGTATTTGTGGTGTTAAGAGAAACAATGGGCACAATCCAGGCAGAGCTGAGCATTGCTACCCTGTTTCCCCGAAAGTAAGACCTAGCAGTAATTTCTGATGTACCGCTAATTGCCCTAGTGCATTTTTGGGGGCTAAAATTAATATAAGACACTGTCTTATTTTCGGGGAAACACGGTATGTCCCATCCACTTCAGTGCTGGAGTTAAGCATGCACTTACATTTTCCCCACTGAAATCAACTGAAATTAACTTTGTCTAGAGTGTGCTCAGCAAATTTATTTAAGACCATAAGAATCTTGCTGGATCAGGCCCAAGACCTATTTAGTCTAGCACCTTGTTTCCTACAGTGGCCAACCCGATGCCTCTGGGAAGCCCAACACAGGCAAGAGCTGAGGGCATATCTTCTCTCCTGCTGTTCCTCCCCTGCAATGGTGTCCTACCTCTGAACCTGCTGGTGGCCTATAGCCCTGAGGATTTGTCCTATAGGCAATGACCTATAGCCATTAAAAGACCTGTCCTCCATGAATTTGCCTTCGCTCCACTTAAAGACATCCAAGCTGGCTGCCATCACCACATCCCACGGCAGAGAATTTCGTAGATGAATTATGCGCTGTATGGAAAAGTGCTTTCTTTTGTTGGTCCTACATTTCCTGGCAATCAGTTTCATGGGATGACCCCTGGTCCTCGTTGGTTCTATTTATTTATAAAATTGTAATGGGGGGGGGGGATTGTCATTTTCTACAGCAGTAACTTTAAGTATTTGTTGGGAATACTAGGCTGACTTCAGAGTTAATCTGTAACATAACTAACTGGTATGGATATTTTGTGGTTGATTAGTTTCTCTTTCTCTTAGGTGCTTTGTTTGCAAGAGGTACAAGAAGACCAATTTGGAACAGAGATCAAGCCAAGTTTGGAAGCCTTAGGTAAAACACTCTAATTATACATGTCACTGTTCAACAATGCAATCCTATCCATGTTTCCTCAGAAGTAAATCATTTTGCATCAGTAGGACTTACCTCCAGATAACTGTGCAGCCCAAGTTACTTATAATAAATAAACTGTAGTCTGGCACTGTAAGCATGCATCTCCAAATAGGGTTATGGTGTATTGTGGTTCTTGGCATCTCAGCAAACTTGAATTTTGAAATTCTTGATTCTCTTACAAGGCTATCATTGTGAGTACAAGATGAGGACAGGAAGGAAACCAGATGGCTGTGCTACTTGCTTCAAGACCTCTAAGTTTCATCTCCTCTCATCAAACCCTGTGGAATTCTTCCGCCATAATATCCCACTCCTGGACAGAGATAATGTGGGCCTGGTCTTGCTTCTGAAGCCTCTCTCTTCCTGCAAGGCCACCACAGCCATCTGTGTGGCCAATACACATCTACTGTACAATCCAAGACGTGGGGACATTAAACTAACCCAACTAGCCATGCTGCTGGCAGAAATTACCAATGTAGCCATCCAGGACAACGGGCGTTTCTGCCCCCTTATCCTCTGTGGTGACTTCAATTCTGTCCCTCACTCTCCATTGTACAATTTCTTAAGGGAAGGAAAACTGAATTATGAAGGATTGCCTATTGGGAAAGTAGGTACCTGTTTTGAACTTTGTGTGTGTGTTTTTAAAAAGATAGACAGCGCATAATGGATTAACCTGGTGCCACCCACCATGTTACTAATTCCATTGTGGGACTACCACAGTAACCGTTTGCTATGGTGTTTCTGCTAAAATTTGCTGTTTGGCCCAAAAGCCAGTGGGGAGTCATGCAGTGTTTTTAAACTTAAGTTCCAGAGAACCTGGAGCTCCTTGGATCAAGCTTCCGTGAACGATAGTGAGCCACTACTGTCAATCTTCTCTGTATCATCTGATACATTGGTAGTTTTCACTGGGCAGCATACCTGGCTAGGCATAGAACAGGTCTGCTGAACTTTGCCCCCACTCCCCACCCCCATTGTTTCTGTACTACAACTCCCATAATCCCCAGTCTCAGCAGCCAATAGCCAGGAATTATGGGAGTTGTAGGTCAACATCTGCAGGAGGGCCACAGTTGAGCAGCCCTGACACAGAATATGCCCTTAAATCAGCTGCAGCGCACAGCATATATTCTGTGGCATGTGCTCAGGAATTCCATCGTAGACACGAGGGTCAATCTCGCAAACCTAAACCAGGTATTTTTATTTATTCTATTTATTTATTAGATTTCTATACCGCTCCTCCAAAAATGGCTCAGGGTGGTTTACACAGAGAAATAATAAATAAATAAGATGGCTCCCTGTCACCAAAGGGCTCACAATCTAAAAAGAAACATAAGATAGACACCAGAGCAGTCACTGGAGGTACTGTGCTGGGGATGGATAGGGCCAGTTACTCTCCCCCTGCTAAATAAAGAGAATCACCACGTTAAAAGGCACCTCTTTGCCAAGTTAACAGGGTTTAACTTTGCCAAGTTAGCAGGTAGGATGAACATTCAGCCAGGGTAGGAGAGCCGTGTGCACTCCAGATTGGAGGTTGTGTTTTTGCAAAGATCAAGGTAGGAGGAGAGGAGAGAGAGCTTGTGTGGGGTCCAGGAGCTGGGTAAAATGGCTTTTCATACACTCTCACTCAAATGCTGGGGATAGAATGAGGGTTGGCCATGTCCGTCACTTCCACACAGTCACTCTCCCCTCCTGCTGCCTTGATAATTGGGTGCACAGAGTACGTATGGCTCTCCCACCTAGTTGGACATCCCTTCAACCCTGTTTAGGGGCATGAGGATGAGCCTATTATGAAAAGTGTTCCCTGAAGGAAGGAAGTTTGAAAACCAGTGAGGTAGTAGGCAGAATATTGGATTTGGGACAGGAAGACTTGAGTTCATTCTCCACTCAGACATGAAGTTTACCCAGGGACTTTGGGCCAAGTGTGTCCACTAGTCAACCTCACAGGGTGGTTGTGAGAATACCTTGGGTTAGCTCACTTTATGCCACCCTGAGCTTGTTGGAAGAAAGGCAAGCAACAAATGTGATAAATAAAATGTAGTGGGCAAATGCCAGAAGTACTAGTCTGTAGAGGCAAAATACAAAACAAATGTGGTATCCATTTTATTGTGACATGAGCTTTCAAAATAGCCTATTTGTTCAGGGGTGGGATGTGTGAGAGAGAGATCTAAGAGGAGGATGGTTGGAGAAAACATGTTGGGTGAGATATATTGAGAGATAAAAGAATACTGCTACAGACTAAAACCAGCTTAACAGTAACCCCCTCTTGTCAATGAATCCTGGGAACTATAGTTCACACAGAGAGCTTAATGAATTTCTCTGCATATGTACACACACCCCCACAGAACTACAATTCCCAGAATTCTTTGGGAGACACTGATGTGGAACAGATAGGTGTGCAATACGCAGAGGCCGTCATAACATTTTTTAAAAATACAGCCTGATAACTGCATGTGCTAAATATGAACAAAAATAAGCTAAACAGTAGAATTAAATGTAACTGCTGCCGTCCATGAAAGTTTGTGCTGCAACAAATGTGTTAGTCTTAGAGGTGCTGCATATCATTTTTTGCTGGAGAATTGGATTATAAATATCAGAAGCATAGAAGCTAAATATCAGAAGCATGCTCTCCATGCTATGCTGTAGCATAGCATGGAGAGCATTTATTTATGTAACAAGTAGATGGATAGATGGTTATCCTTTTATATTTTGACTTTCAAAGAAACTTTTCCCAGCTTCCTCATCAACTTAATAGTCATGGGATAAGTGTCTTCTTATGGAACAAGGATGGATTAAACAGGAAGGCAGAGGGGAAGAATAAACTTGACTCTTGTCACAGTAGTAGGAATACATAGTTGGTTCCCTCAAAGAATTGCGTGGGGGTGCTGTTTAACACTCCTCCTTGAGTCAGGAGTGAGCAGTGAGGTCACCAAGTTGGTTGAAATCCCCAGATGACTTAGAGCAGTTTCAGCATCAGTGACTGAGTCTAAGCTACTTCCAAAGGGTTTAGAACTGGGGCCAGGGACCCACAACTTAGGCTTAGCTCACTAACTATGTATGATTTGTGGTGGCCTCTCTTCTCTCGGATCCTCTTCTTGCAGACAGACAGAGGCCTTGGGAGAGAGGCAGGTCTTCTGTCATTTGCACTGGGAGATGGAGATGGGAAGGAAACAATGAGAGCCCTCTCGTGCTGTTCAGAAAGGATGCCTGCTGTTTCTGACCTTCTCCAGAATGGACAGAAATGAGACTTTTGGGGAGTTCTGCTCATCAGAGGTCTGGGGGCACTTGCCCCTGGCAAATGGATTTGTAGTTGTCCGATCAGGGTATATGTCTGTGTTAATCCCTCCCCTAAAATACACACATTTTTTTGTTTCAAGGTGTCTGGCCAAGAGGAGTCCCCTCGGGGCAAAAGGATACTATCTATTCCTATTTGGCCTCCAAGCCTTGGCATCTCTCAAGACTGCATGTATGAGGAACAAAAGAGGCAACTGGAAGAAGAGAGAGGTAGATTCTGTGTGGATCAACTGAATGGGTCTCTGAAAACCTTGCTTTCTCTCGAAGATGCTTGCAGTGGAATTCCCTAAGAGAGCCTCCAACCTTAGAATGTGATTCCGTTGGGATCTCATCTATGTCGGAGTTTTTTATTAGATGTTTACAGGGCCTTAAAAGTGAATGTAGTAGAGCTGATTGAGAATGCTATTCATGGTTGTTTTGGTTTCCAGCCACTCAACTTTAGTTGGGACATAAGAACAGCCCTGCTGGATGAGGCCCAAGGCCTATCTAGTCCAGCATCCTGTTTCCCTCAGTGGGCCACCAGATGCCTCTGGGAAGCCCACAGACAAGAGCTGAGGGCATGCCCTCTCCAGTTGCTACTCCCTGCAACTTATGTTTAGAGGCATCTTGCCTCTGAGACTGGAGGTAGCCTGTAGCCATTGATAGACTTGTCCTCCATGAATGTATCTAAGCCCTTTTTAAAGCCATCCAAGCTGGTGGCTGTCACCACATCTTGTGGCAGAGAACTCCATACGCTAATTATGTGTTCTGTGGGGGAAAGTACTTGCTTTAGTTGGTCCTAAATTTCTTGCCAATCAGCTTGAAGGGATGACCCCTGGTTCTAGTGTTATGCGAGAGGGAGGAAAATCTCGCTTTCTCCACGCCATGTATAATTTCATAGATCTCTATCATGTCTCCCTTCAGTTGTCTTATCTTCTAAACTAAAAAGCCCCTGGGTTTGTAGTCTTACCTCATAAGGAAGCTGCTCCAGGCCCCTTCATGGGCAGTTCAGCCCATGGGCAAGTTTGGGGGTAAATGGATAAGCCTCATGCTGCTGCTTCCTGAACAGACCTTAATTCAGTAGCTATCCATATCCTCCAAGGGGGGAAGGAAGGAAGGGAAACAGGAAATGCTCTGGTTCGCCCCCTTGGAACAGTATAGCTCAGCCTTGGGTGCTGCGTTCCCTGTAATGGAGATTCCCAAATGTTGACTACACCTTCTCCAGCTGCAATGGCCTTTGCCTGGGGATGCTGGGAGTTCTAGGCCAACAACATCTGGAGATCCATGTTACAGGGAACACCCTGCTTGGGAGAGTGCTAAGTATCTCTGGAATATGATTGTCCCTTGAACTTCATGGAACCTGTTGAGCAGAATGTACAATGCATGCTTGTTCTGTCAGCCCTATTGAACCAATGGGTGACCACTTCAGTCTGAAGCACCCTACACATGTACATTCAAGGAATCAGATGCACTCTGGATTGCAAGGACAGAGCAAGTCTGACTCCTAATAGACGTTATGAGACCTGTCAGCAAGAGGGAAATGTTGTCATATCATATTCTTAATTTTCCCCTCACATAAGAAAAGAGAAATGGCTGAATAACCATTTCTCTGAATGACTCAAAATAGCATTAGGCATGTGCAGCAGAGGACAATTTTCACTGATCTCCCCGTCCCTCCGCAGTCCATAGCAGCTTCTGGAAATATGTCCCTGAGGGTTGCAAAACACTTGGAGACAAGCACCGTGGGCTCCAGAGAGAAGGGAAGATTGGCAAAAAATCTTCCTTCCCCAGTTACACGCACACAACATTTTCAAGCATGCACAGTATTAACCTAGATGTCATCCAGTGTCTGTATAATTTTTTATTTTTATGTCTATATAAAGGCAAGGTGGAAACCTTGCCTCCCCCACCCCGCCCCCTGAAGCTTTCCCCTTTGACATTGGCTAAGGATTGTATCCCTTTTTCCAGAGAGAGAAAAACCTCAAGCAGCAAGCTTGGAGAATTCAGAAGAGAGCCTAATAATAACCAAAAGGTACAGTTTGGCCATTCTGTGGTTGCTTGTAGGCTTCAGTCCATGGAGCTGGAGCAGAGGGGTTTGGAATGAAGTGCACCTGGGAGAGCAAAAGTCTCTAGGATTGCAAAGGCCAGAAAGACACAAAGGAGAAATGGTGGGGGGGGGGACACCTTAAAGATGACTCCATGAATTCAGCATATGGCATGCACTTGGTTCTGTTCACACATCCCATCAATGGTACAACAATCATTTATTACTACAATAGGAACATAGGTAGCTGCCATATCCTGAGTCAGACCATTGGTCTATCTAGCTCAGTATTGTCTACACAGACTGGCAGCAGCTTCTCCAAGGTTTCAGGCAGGAATCTCTCTCAGCCTTATCTTGGCGAACCCAGGAAGACAACTTGGAACCTAGATGCTCTTCCCAGAGCAGCTCCATCCCCTAAGTGGAATATCTTACAGTGCTCACACTTCTAGTCTCCCATTCAAATGCAACCAGGGCAGACCCTGCTTAGCTAAGGGGCCAAGTCATGCTAGCTACCACAAGACCAGCTCTCCTCTCCAATAGTGCCACTGGTGTTCAGTGTGCACTATAGTAGTAAACTACACTACTGTGGAAGAGGGGAAGGGATCTGAGACCCTACTGACTGAAGCAGATTTCTTGTACAAGGCCACCAAAGTCCCTTCCCTTTCTGAAAATTATTCTGCTCTCTGTTCAGCCCAGCAGTGGCAAGCTGGAGGGGTGGGAAATGAGCCGCAGCTGCTTCGGCACCAGCATCCCCTCTCTCACTCCCATCTGGCCCTGCCCCTGGCTATAATTGAGCCCTGCATGCTGGTCATTCATCTGGTAGGAGAGGGAAATCCCCAGCCAGGCGAATGACCAGGTTTGGGAGTTTCTCTCCCCTGCTGGAGGAATGACCAGCCTGAAGGGCTCAGTTACAGCCGGGGGGGGGCGGCGGGGGGCAGAAGGAGCACGAGAGTGGCAGCCAGTACTGAAGCCATTGTGGTGCATTTTCCACCCCTCCAGTGCAATGGTATGGCCCATTATTGGCTCACTCCTTACTAACGCCTGTTGGCCACTGGAAGAACCTTTCTTCTGTACAGACAGTGCAATAATCTCCTAGCTGCCTCTTAGGGGTGTGTCCGAACCGGTCTGGAAGCCATTGTAAAGGCCTCCGGACTTTCCAGACCGGTTCGGATCTGGCTGGTCCGGGTCCGGGTGGGGGGGTTCCTTTAAGGGCGGGGAGGGTTTACTTACCCCCCCGCCACTTGCCCCCGTCCAGCGCGCGTATTTAATGTAATAATTGGGGCAGCAGGATACTTCCCTGCTGCCCCTTGTCCCTCTGCAATGCCGCCAGCTTTGACTCACAGTTTTGAAAATAAATTACTGCTGCCCAGTGCCAATAATGAAGTTGAAGAAGAAGCCGGCCTCCACTTCGGCGCCTCTCCACCCGGCGGCTCCCCCAGGAGCCGCCGCCGCCTCCCAGCAGCCACTGAGAGCGGCTCTGCCATGGAGGACGCGCCGCGGCAACCCTCACTTCCGGCTACCATGCGACTTTCCCCCACATACAGAGTGGCTGCATTCTGCCACTCTGTATGCGGGGGAAGTCGCATGGAAGCCGGAAGTGAGGGTTGCATCACTTCCGGCTACCATGCGACTTCCCCCGCATACAGAGTGGCAGAATGCAGCCACTCTGTATGTGGGGGAAAGTCGCATGGTAGCCGGAAGTGAGGGTTGCCGCGGCGCGTCCTCCATGGCAGAGCCGCTCTCAGTGGCTGCTGGGAGGCGGCGGAGAGGCGCCGAAGTGGAGGCCAGCTTCTTCTTCAACTTCATTATTGGCACTGGGCAGCAGTAATTTATTTTCAAAACTGTGAGTCAAAGCTGGCGGCATTGCAGAGGGACAAGGGACAGCAGGGAAGTATCCTGCTGCCCCAATTATTACATTAAATACGCGCGCTGGACGGGGGCAAGTGGCGGGGGGGTAAGTAAACCCTCCCCGCCCTTAAAGGAACCCACCCCACAGTGCCGGACCGCAGCTCTGCGGTTCCGTGCACACCCCTACTGCCTCTCTCTACAGTCGGGTCAGGCAGGAGATTTCTCTGGCCTGGAGTGTGCCAGAGACCATTGGTAAGACGCACCTGCCCTGACCACTTGTCCTGGCCACTAGGAAACAGTAGCACATCAATTTCCGCAGGGCGTTAAAATGCTCCGGAGAAATGTCCTGCTGCAGGGCATGCAAACAAACCAAAGGTAGGGGAACTAAGCACTGGATTCAAAAGCTCTAGTCTTGCCATAAACAGCAGGCTATAAATATGTGGGGCTAAATCCATGGTAAGTGCCCAAGCAAATGCAGCCTGCACTTGGAGCTGCACAATAACCTCAAGGTTAATCTGGATACATTTGCTGGCGTAATCGTACTCAACCTTTAAACAGGAAGGGCAGAGCAAAGATATGGGCCTTGCTTATGCTTCAGGGTTATTATATAATTATATATTTATTATATTATTTTTATTATATATTACTATATTTTAAATTTATATACCGCCTTTCCTTTAAGCAATCCCAAGGTGGTTTACAGCAAAAATTTCAACACAAGATGGTAAAAAAGACACAATTAAAATATTAAGTGAATAAAAATATTAAACAAATCTGATTAAAAACTTAAAACCAAAGCATAAAAGCAATACAGACTATAAAGAGCAGGAGCAGAGAATCAAATAAATGCCTGGGCAAAAAGTCAAGATTTTACACTTTTTCTAAAAGCTATGATAGAGACCGAGAAGCGAATAGCCACCGGGAGAGCATTCCAGAGTCTGGGGGCGGCAACAGAGAAGGCCCTGTCCCGCGTGCACGACAACCGAGCCTCCCTCATTGTACCTAGGTTTAATGTGGATTACCGGCATTAGCATGTTTGTGTGAACCCACGCAAAGTTGTGTTAGGACTAGAGATGAATCTGAGTTTCCCACCTTGGCGTGGCTTCATACAAACATGCTAATGTCAGTAACATTAAGCTCAGCGGTTGTGTGAACCGGGCCACCAGCTGCAAGAAGAAGAGCGCTAGCCAAACCAGTTTTCCCTCTCTAAACAGTCGCACAAGACCATCCTGTGCCAGGCCTGGCTGCTGCGATGCCATTCAGCCTTGTCAATATGTGTGGCTCAGTGGACTGGGTGGGGCAGCCCTGAGCAGGTTCACGTTTTGGATATGCCTTCTGAATCCACACCCGTCTGTGGGAACCCGCCATTGTCAGTGCAGCTTGATCGGTCATTGTACTTTGCCGCAGACGCTGATGCTTCTGAACCGCTCTTCCCATTTAGGCTACCCACAGATTTGCACCACAGCTTTCAGTTGTCTTCGGTCTACTCTCATTATTTGCCTGGCAGCGGAGTCCCTGAAGTCACCACTTGCCACTCCAGAAGCTCAGTCACTGTGGATTACATCTTTTATTCTGCCGCAAAGTTCAGCCCAGCCAAGCAGCCAGGTGAGGAAGCCGAGAGCAAATATCCTGCTGAACGGAAGGGTCGCCAATTGGAGGCTCTTCAGCTGTGGTGGGACTACAACTCCCCTGCCACGGTGGTGCATAGTCAGCGAAGTGGGAAGTTGTTCTTGGAAGTATCCACTCCATAAATGCATGTAGCTGCCTGTATTTTTGTTTGTTTCATTTATATCCCACCCATCCCAGAACAGCTCAGGGCGATTAACACATAACAAATTCAGAATAACATATATTTTTTTAAAACAAACATAAAATAAAAATGATAAAAACTAACTCCTTTTTAAAACCAATTAAATATTATTAAAAGCCAGGCTGAAAAGGTGGGTCTTTAGGGCTCTCTTGAAGGCCGCCAAAGATGGCAAGCCTCTGATGTGTTCCATACTCATCGAGCATGACAGGAGAAGGGGCGGAGTCTGAACTGGGAGAGACCAACCAGAAGAGGGAGCTTGTGGTTGTAGTAGATAGCTTAGTGGAAGTGTTGGTGTGTGGCAGCTGTGGGGAAGGTCGATTCCATGCTGGGGCTTATTAGGACAGGATTGAGAGAGAGAGAGAAAATGCCAGTATTGGAAGGCCGTTATTCAAATCTGCGGTGTGACTACATCTAGAATACTCTGTTCAGTTCTGGTTACCCCATCTCAAAAAAGAGATCGTAGGCTTTGAAAAGGGCAGACCAGTTGACAGAGGGTTGGAAAACCTTCCCTATAAGGAAAAACTAACTGCTTTGGGGGCTTCTAGTTGCCTTTATTCTAAATTGTCCTGTCCACCCCCCAGGACATAACAGAGGTTGATAAAACTATTCACAGTTTGGAGAAAGTGGATAAAGGAAGCTTTTCTCCCTTGTGATACTATAATTTGGGATCATCTGACCTCTTTTTTTTTTTTTAAGGCTTTTGTGTTGGAGATGGAATGAAAAGCATCCTCATTTCTTATATATCTGGTGGAAATGTGAAGCAATACAGAACTTTTGATTAGATATATTGCATGCAGTTGCTGTTGTAACTGGTGACAGTATTAAACTTCATGCCAGCATTTTTTATCCTAAACAAATCAAATAATGTTGAGAGAGAAAAAGACTTTGGACAGCAGCAGCTGGTAAAATGTTGTTAGCAAGGAACTGGGAAAATCCCAGGAAAATTCCTTTCTACTTAAAAGACAGAATAGGGAAACTTGGATGGTTGTGATTATGTATAAAATAACCTCACTGGTAAAAGTTCCATCAGGTAGGCTCGATGCTATGTTTTGTTTTCAGAAAGGTTGGCTTTCTCAAACAAGGACTTCTTTGTAAGGAAAAATGCACACCCCCAAGTATTAATAGAAGCTGTTCTCACGTGCAACCTAACCCAAGATAGGGACACCCAGCCTGGGTTAGGCTGTGCATGAGAACAGCCAGGATCAGGCCTGATCCTGGCGGGGCAGCGCTGCCTAGCCCCAATTCTTAACCTGGTTGTTAGCCAAGGTTAAGGGATCAAGTGTTCCACTAACATGGGCTACAGGCTCGTGTGCAAGCTGGGCTACTACTAGCCCGGCCACGTTCGGAGATGGGCACCTAGAGAGCCTATCTCTTGGAGGAATCCCCCAATGCATCACACATGTTGTGCGGTGAACTGTGGGATTCATGGAGATCAGGACAAGGAGTCCCAGCCTCTGTTTACTAGTGCTGCTGGGAGCAGCTTGGAGGTTCATCCACGCTGCTCTCAGTAGCACTGATCGTGTGGGTATGCAGCTTGCGTGGCACCCAGGCTGTGAGCAATCATCTGGGGGAAGGTAGGTTGAACCTTGCCTCCCCACGCATATGCGTGATTGTGTGAACAGCCCCATAGTGTTGTAACACTGGAGAGTGTGGTGCTGATATTGATTGTTAGGGAATATGATTAATGTATTCGTGTGTGTTTTAATGGTCACTTTTGTTTTTCTAATAAACTGAAAAAGAATCCCAGCTTGGGCCACTCCTGTTTCTTTAACAGCCATTTGACCTGCACGGAAGCTTTCCCTAATATAGAGATAAGTGCAAACACCTGCTAATCTTTACAAATCAAACTGCTGTTAAAAGCAAATGCCAGCCAAAAAAAGGTTTGCAACCTTATTTCATTTCATTTTGAGTTCTCTTTTGCCAGGAAAAGAGCACTGTGAGGCTTGAGTGGTCATTTTGTTGTTTGCATTTCAACTGTCATGTTTTTCTGAATAAAAGATGACTAGAGCCAGACGTTGCCGGTTTGAATCCCTGTTGGTATGTTTCTCAGACTATGGGAAACACCTGTATCAGGCAGCAGCGATACAGGAAAATGTTGAAAGGCATGATCTCATACTGTGCAGGATATGGCAATGGTAAACCCCTCCTGTATTCTACCAAAGACAACCACAGGGCTTTGTGGCCGCCAGGAGTCGAAACCAGCTCCATGGCACACTTTACCTTTAGAAGTACTTAAAAAGAAAGAGATGAAAAGGAAAAGATTGCAATCCAGCAACAGTAGTTACCTCAAAAGGTCACCAGATGGCGCCGATAGGTTACCATGCACCCCAAGCTGATCTTGGCACATGGCAAGAGGCGTTTGTGCCAATTCTCAGGCCTTATTGCACATATGCCAATGACAAATTCCACATTTTTGTTTTTAATTAGCAATCACCTTTATACCTGTGAGATAATGAGCAGCGCACATGACACTCGTCTGGATTATTTTAATTATTTTGGGTGAGCCGCCTTGGGGTTGTTTTAATGGAAGGCAGTATATAAATTTAACAACAACAATAAAATAATAATTAATAATAATAATAGCTTCTCCATACACATTCTACAATCTGAAAGCGTCTTCTTTTTTCTCACAGGAGCCGAACATATATTTGATGGAGGCCTGAATCTTCTTGGTAGACTCTCACTTCTAACGGAACGGGATTTGTGGACAGTCAATGGGCTTCCCAATGAAACCAACTCCTCCGACCATCTCCCTCTCCTAGCTAAGTTCAGGCTGGAAGAGTAGCACCCCAGTAATTAGAATGGATTGTGGGGGTTTTGTCCCCTCCCTGGTCTTCTGCTTAATTCTACAATGGTTGAAAAGACTGGAAAGAGTATCCCTCCCACATGGATTTCTTTCCTTGTAAAATTCTTTTGTAAATTATTGGAGCAGTTCAGATAATGGTAGTTTTATGTCGGGATTCCTCTTTTTTAATAAGGAAAAGTATTTGTGCTGTATTTTTAAAAATGTCCTTGCTTTACACAGAGGCGGTATAAAGTGCTTTTTAAAATATAAATCGTGCTCACATCTGTATTGGCTTTTCAGCATAATAGAGTTCTCTCATAATGATCTTTATTTGTTAGCCGCTCCATCATCATCATCATCATAATTATTTATTCGATTTCTATATCACCCTTCCAAAAATGGCTCAGGGTGGTTTACACAAAGAAACAATAAATAAGATGGATCCCTGTCCCCAAAGGGCTCACAATCTAAAAGGAAACCTAAGATATACACCAGCAAGTCACTGGAGGTACTGTGCTGGGGGTGGATAGGGCCAGTGTTATAGAACCATAACAAATGGTTCTCTGGGCAGCTCACAACACATGACACATTAAATCATAACAGACAAAAAAGATGACAAATTCATGGTGGACAGGTCTATCAATGGCTACTAGTCTGCTGGCTGTGGGCCACCTCCAGCCTCAGAGGCAAGATGCCTTTGCATACCAGTTGCAGGGGAGTAACAGCAGGAGAGAGGGCATGCCCTCAACTGCAGCCTGTGGCTTCCAGCAGCAACTGGTGGGCCACTGCATGGAAGAGGATGCTGGACTAGATGGGCCTTGGGCCTGATCCAACAGGGCTGTTCTTATACAAAGAAAGTACATAAATTTAGTGGGGCTGCTTTAATCAGCCATAGGTCTGGTGGGTGGCCTGCCACATATCCCTGCCTCACATCATCCTCTCAGTAGCCTGGACATTTTCCACACTCGTTTTTTAGCCCACATCTCCTCCAGAATGGAGGGTGTGTGTTCACATTTTGGTCAGATTTACCCCAGAGTCCCTGCGAGCTATCAGGGAGCACTTCACACATCATTCGAGTTTTTCAGTGCACATTAGAATGTAGCCCGATTTATATCTGGAGTTAAAAATCCCACTGTTTGTGTCAGGTTTTTTGGGCAGCTTCGAACTCTTATAAAAGCCTTGCAGTGAAGCCTGCTGTCTGGGAAAGCTCCCTACGAGGTGAGGTGAGTTAAGCTGAGAGAAACTCCCTCTTAGCCTCCACGTTGTGGGCTTCAGGGTTGTGCAGCAATTTTGAACTTGAGTTTTTGGTGTCTAAATGCAGAGCTATGTAGTCATGACTGTGTTCCTCTGATAGGGTCTCAGTTCCAATGTGCCTTTATTGTGCTCCTCAAATGTCTGGCTACCTAGATCAAACTTGGAAAAGAATAATAGAACACCCATTGGAAGGGACCTTGGAGTCCTCTGTTCAGTGCAGGTATCTCCTACAACATCCCTGACGGATGGCCATCTGGCCCCACCTCTGGAGAAAAAGCCAGGGGAAAAGTCACATCTCTGGAGTTATTGCCTTGCAAATAAGCCCAAGAACAGTGTTGTTGGCCTGCTCACCAACATCTAACTATAGCCCATACAGTTGTCTGTATACGTGTACATGTTTTGTGTGAATGGTTGTAAATGCATTCAAAGTGAACCTGGGGATAGAGACCTGCTCTGATGCAAGGTACAGATAAAAAGTGTACTACTGTATGTGTGTTGAACATAATGTATGGATAACTGTGCCATGTGTACAGATCTGTACACAGATTGTACATGTGTTGAGCATGTGAACAGGGCATATGTGAGTAATTTATGGCACACTGATAGCTAGCAAGAATAAAGGAATAAAGTGCCTTCCCATTTACAAAAAATCTTTTGCCTGGCCTAGTTGCCTGGAAACGATCATAGATCACCACAGGCGAGTGGTTGTTTACAAGCCTGGCCTGTCATGCAGTTGTTGAAGGCACAGAGTCTGTTTCAGGAAAAGAAACTTTAGTGTTGTCTCCTTGAAGGCATGTTGGTGGCTTAGCTAGTTCAAGGGACCACAGTCGGGGCTTTTATTAGTAAAACTGCCATTATTTTCCAGAAACGGGATCTCAAGACATTCTCTAGAGCTTTCATTTTACAAGAGTCCCACAGGCTTTGCTGACATCCAAATATTTTTATGTTAAAACTGAGGGGAAAAGAGCTAAGAGTAGCCAACTACTTGAGCACAAAGCAATAAGGAGTACACTTGAAATCACCTCTGTATGTGAAAGTTACCCTCTTTTTTCAATTCCCTGTAGGTTTGACTGAACAGACAGAATTAAAGTTGATTAATTAAAAATAATTATTATAGCTCAGACTCTAGGGCACAGCTAAACAATTCTTCCTGCTAATGGCTTAACTTAAAACTCATAATGTGCAAAACATTTCAAACTATTACTCACACACAAGGGCATGAACTACAAGAAAATGTTGCTGCACAATCCCCATTGAAATTAATAAACAGTTGCACTATTTCCATAAGTTTCAAAGGGACCTGCACCAGAGAGAGTGCCCCAAATCACCTCCTCATACAGATTTGTTTTTAAAAGAACGGTGGTCCATTTGAACTCAGCTTTGTTCTTTTGAAGGGATCCTATTAGCATACACGTGGGGAAATATACCTTCTTCTTTTTTTAGCATTGGGAAACTGGGACCTGTGCATATATATCTCTTAAGAAACAAGCGGATTGATCCAATCCATAGGAAAGGCGAGAAGAGAATATTCAGAGGCACTATGAAAGACTAGCTGCAGGTGGTGGGTTGGAATCTGGCCCAACACAACTTGAGTTCTATACTCTCTTCTTTCTGATATTCTTGTTCTCTAGATTTACAGGGCTGCACAGCTTTGGCCCTCCTGCAGACATTGGCCTAAAACTCCCACAATCCCTGGTTATTGGCTACAGTGGCTGGGGAATATGGGAGTTGTAGTCCCAAAACACCTGGAGGGCCGAAGGTGTGCAACCCTGCTCCAGGAGGAGTCACAAAAGGAAATTTAACCTTGGAAAAAAGCTCTATATGTGTTTGGTTTGTTTCCAAAAAATTTAAACCCATCTTTAGCAGCATCATTTGGGATACTTCTTTGTGATATTTTGCTCACAGGTGTGTACCAGAAAAGTTGCACTGAAAGTTGCACGTTCCACTTCATCACTTAGTCTTAGAATGTATTGTACTTCTAACTTCACTTTTCAGTTGGAAAAGCCCCATGACTATAAGGGCCTCCATATAGCTCCCTATATAAGTGTCCCTGCAAGTCACTCACTCCATACTATGTTGAGAAGAGGACAGAAATAATGCGGAGTTTTCAGATTGTCAGTACTCACAAAATTGTTGTCTTTTGTCAGACTGTGGGTCACCCAGTACTATCTATTCAATGAATTATCCTCAATGATGAACTATCTAATGATGAACTATCCTAGTACTATCTATTCAATGAACGACCTCATAATGACCACAAAACAGTGGCACACATGCTGGTAACTGCTGGATTACTGCAATGCGCTCTATGTGGGGCTGCCTTTGTATGTAGTCTGGAAACGACAATTGGTTCAGAATGCAGCAGCCAGGTTGATCTCTGGGTCATCTCAGAGAGATCATGTTACTCCTGTGCTGAAGGAGCTACACTGGCTGCCGATACGTTTCTGGGCAAAATACAGGGTGCTGGTTATTACCTTTAAAGCCCTAAACAGCTTAGGCCCTGGGTATTTAAGAGAACGTCTTCTTCGCCATGAGCCTCACTGCTTGATCATCTGGAGAGGTTCGTCTGCGGTTGCCGCCAACTCATCTGGCAGCTACTCGGGAATGGGCCTTTTCCATTGCTGCCCCTGGACTTTGGAATATGCTCCCTACAGAAATGAGCCTCCCCATCTCTGGCAACTTTTAAAAAGGCACTAAAGACACATTTATTCACCCAGGCTTTTAATTAGATTTATAATTTTAATATTGGGTTTTAAATGTTTTCAGTGTTTTAAATGATTTTAATTGTGTTCAGTGATCTGATGTTTTCAGTGATTTTAATTGTAAACCGCTCAGAGATGCAAGTTCTGGGCGGTATAGAAATATTTTAAATAAAATAAATAAAAATAAATAATAAATATTTGGACTGGCGGCATCTCTCCCACAGTCTTTCCTAGCCCTGCTAGCCAAGATCCATTTTAACTACAGATGCCAGAAACACAGGACCTTCTGCAGGCAAGGCATGTGCTTATCACTGAGCTAGAGCCCCTGTTTTTTTTTTAATGATTTTTTAAAAAATCAAACCTTTTTATTTTAGATATGGAAGTGAGATCCTGAGATTAAGGACTTTAAACCTAGGAAGTGGCCCTGAGTTTAACTGCATAGGGGTTCAGCAAGAAAAGAGATGTTTGTATTAAAATAGATTCCAATAATTTGACTACTGTTTCCATGTTGCAAATCAGTATCATGTCAACCTAACGTGGTGGAGTTGGGTTTTGCGATGGGTTCAATTAGTGTGTCTTGGGTTGCCATCTTGTCCAAGTCGTAGACTAATGGCTAAGATCACTCTGGATATTGCTTTGGATGCCACTAATTACCATAATGTCACACAGTGTAATTTTCATCACTGAGTTGCTCTTTCAGTGTTCTAACTGGATTTTTTTTAAAAAAAATCTCAGATTTTTGCATGCAGTTAGAAGCACTTTTGTCTTTCCCTCATTTAATTATGGTTCAAATTGGATAAGAATGCATGCTTACCTGAGCTACTGGAGCAATTATTTCTGTTCATTCCCTGGAATTACTGGAGAAGAGGCATGGGGGCAGGTTTAGCAGAGTGGGTACTTCTTAGATTTGCCATGCGTCTGCTGCCCAGGAGCTAATGGGGTAAAATGTACAGGCTGGAACAATTTATTCGACCATGTTTCTTTCTGCTGTTTGGCCCACTGCGTTTCATCCAGGGTTTTCACTCTGAAAACAGAAGGCACTTGGAAGGAGAATTCGCCTAAAGGAAAGGGTCCATCTTTGAGAAGAAGTCTTGTTTGTTTATTTATTTGATTTCTATACCGCCCTTCCAAAAATGGCTTAGGGCGGTTTACACTAAAATAAAAACAATTAAAATCAATTATTATTATTTATTTACACAGTCAGACAGGTGTTATTGACTGGTTTGTTTTATCCAGACATCGAGTCCTTCCCAAGGACCTGGGATGGCTGAATTTTATTGTCAATGTTGTTGCTGTTGTTATAGATATCGTCGCAGAATATAGGCTGTTCCCAGTATTTATTATTATTATTATCATTATTATTATTATTATTATTATTATTATTATTATTAATTCAATTTCTATACCGCCCTTCCAAAAATTAACAGTTACATCAAAAACTATAAAACCAATTAACAATTAAAACATTTAAAACAGTTTTAAAACCCTGGTAAACCAGGCCAAACATTTACAGTTTAAAAACCCTGGAAGGCCAGGCCAAACAGATAGGTCTTAAGGGCTCTCCTGATGGCCAATAATGAATTCAGATTATGGATTTCTGCTGGGAGTGCATTCCACAGCCCAGAAGCAGCTACAGAGAAGGCCTGTTTCTGAGTAACCACCAGACATACTGGTGGTAACTGGAGACGGACCTCCTCAGATGACCCTAATGTGCGGTGGGGATCATGAAGAAGAAGGTGCTCTCTAAGGTAACCCTAGAGCAAAAACTTTGGACATCGCCCAGTAACCCAGAGAAGAGGAGCTCTGGGTGTCTCCCATGTACCTCTTCCATGCTTCTGACTCTACATGCATTGGGCATAGACAAGAGCAGGGATTTTATTTTTTAAATTTATATCTATGTAAACCGCTTTGGAACTTTTGTTGATAAGCGGTATATAAATATCCATCATCTGCAGATACTTGGTTCTGTGTTAGGAGAGCGGTGTGGATTCCTTGGTCACACTGTGCAGCTGCAGAACTTGGTACTGGATACCTTGGTTAGGTATCCTCAGGATTTTTATTTTTTTTTAAAGATTCTGGGCCATGAAAATGAGGGTGAAGAAGTTGTCTTGCAGTAGCAAGTTGTACACTGCCCGGAGCCTCTGGATGGGGTGGTTTATACATGTAATAAATATTAATAATAATGATTAATAATTAATTAATAGCAAGCATGTCTGATGTAAGATATTCCCCTTGGGGCTGGGGTCCTAAAGAACTTAGAAGTGGGCCCCAAACTCAGGAGAGAGCTGTTGGGAGCTGCAGAGGCCTTACTTGACACGTCCAAGGTGTGGAGATGGCCAGGGACAATGGGAGGCAGACAGGGACAGAAGCCAACAACTGCTTGGCTGCTTTGCCACTCACAAAGCCAAGGGCGGGCAAAGCAGTGGCCCTTTTTTTTGGCTGACAGGCTAGAGGAGACGCACTTCTCGGGAGACACCCTCGGGATCTCATCTAGTGACCTGCATCGCTCCTTGACCTTCATCAAAACGATAATTTATGGTGAGAGTCAAAGAATAATTCACAGGGCGGTGGGGATGTACATTTGCATCATAAATACAGCTTGCGGAATTCTGTTGGTTTGGGTACAGAATGTAGGTTACTTTGGCATCACTTCCCCCCCCCCCCCTAATTGCAGAGTCTGCAAAGCCCTTTCCGTAAAAAGAGGAAAAACAAGCTTGAGTTCCTTGCTTAGGCAAGCAGGACTTAAAGGACACAAGTGTCCTGGGGGGAACAAGGTCACTGCTTGCTGTTTTTGAGCTCAAGAAACCTTTTCCGTCCTCTCTAGTACAGCAAGCACAGCTTACTCGTTCTTCTTCAAGGCCCCCTAGTTTTTCCCCCCAAAACACATATGATACATAAAGTAACGTTTCTGAAGAAATGTGTGGCCCGCAGGTAGCTTGTGGCATCTTGCAATTCCCTGAAAGTGCAGGAAAAGCTGAGAAGGCGGTATTAGGTGCTTTGCTCTAAAAACAACAACATTGGAAGCGGGTTCTCACACTTGTGATCGGAATGAGATGCTTGGCAGTGTGGGGATATTGCCTGCTGAAATCTCAGACGCTAAAAGGGCTACTGGGTATGTTTTCTATATGTCAGCATAATTCTTTGCCTCATCCATGACTAAATTATACAAAACAGCACAAACTAGAGTTTGATGCAAAATGGAGACATTATAGAAATAGGCGTCGTTTATTCAGAGTCACAGTATCTGGCTTTTTTAAAGAGCAGAATTTGGGCTGACTTGTTTCAGAATCTTGTTATGTAAGCCCAAATAGCTCTGTGCATGCAAAAATGCACTCTGGCATCTTTAAGAAGAGTGAGTTAATCCCAAACCTGTAAACTTTGCTGCTTGGAAATTGGCTTGACATTGTTGGTCTGCCAAAGGGAAATGAAACACAGCAGCACTGCCCTTGACCCCCGTCCTGAGCTCCAAAGGTGGAGGAGCTGTTTCAAATCAACCCTTTCAAAGGGAATGCTGACAGCTTTGGAAAAGCTTCCTGTGATTAATGGGTATTTGAGTTCTAGCAGAAGTGAAATGACAATAATAAGCAGCAATGAAGCAGTGAGGGCATGGCTGGAAGCTTGTCACATCTGACTTAATGCCCAATTTGATACAACAGGTTTAAAAAAAAAAAAAGCCTGGCTGAAAGGTAGCCTAGCTCTATATTTATTTCGAATATTGGCAGACTCTGATCCATAAAAGATGCCTAGTGATTTCTACTCAGCATATAGTTTCCAGAGTCAGAAACTAGTTTTACTGGAGGGTTAAGAACATGGGGAACTACCTTATACCGAGGACCTTCTGCATGCAGGCAGATTCTCTGCCATGGAGCAACAGCCCTGTCCCTGCAGTTTATAAAATACATACAGGGCACAACCTAGGGACATCGAAGCTGCCTTACGCAGAGTCAGACCATTGGTCCATCCAGCTGAGTATTGTCTACAAACCTGCAGCCCTCCAGATTTTGCCGAACTACAACTCCCATCACCCCCAGCTGCAACCTATAGTGGCTGGGATGATGGGAATTGTAGTTCAGCAACATCTGGAGGGCCGCAGGTTGTGGAAGCTTGGTGTACACTGACTGGCAGTGGATCTCTGAGGTTTCCCACAGGAGCCTTTCCGAGCCCTGCCTGGAGATGCCACCTTCTGCAGGCAGGCAGATGCACTGCCAGGGAGCAACAGCCCTGTCCTACTTTGAGGAAGTGATGGAGCACAGTGGGCCAAGAGCTCCCTACTCCACACAAGAGATGGTCAGCAAGTGCCACCACCAATAGTTGCCACTTCCTCCACGCAACTCTTATTAACTATGAGTTGGCAACTGGGGAAAGAGGTGCTGCTGTTGCTTGAGGACCAGAATTGGACCTGAGGCTCCCAGCCTTGGGTCTCCAGATGTTTTGAGCTCCCATCACCCAGCCACAATGGAGAGGAGAGCTGGTCTTGTGGTAGCAAGCATGACCTGTCCCCTTAGCTAAGGAGGGTTTGCCCTGGTTGAATATGAATGGGAGACTTAATGTGTGAGCACCATAAGATCTTCCCCTGAGAGGATGGAGCTGCTCTGGGAAGAGCAGAAGGTTCCAAGTTCCCCCCTTGGCATCTCCAAGATAGGACTGAGAGAGATTCCTGCCTGCAACCTTGGAGAAGCCGCTGCCAGACTGGGTAGACAATAATGAGCTAGATAGACCTATGAGCTGACTCAGTATATGGCAGCTTCCTATATTCCGCAATGTCCAAGGGGTTCATAGTGGAAAGCCCTGCACTAGACCCAGGGGTGTATCTAGGGTAGGGCAGGCAGGACACATGTCCCGGGCACCACTTGAAGGGGGGCACCATTTTTCTAATTTTTTTTTTTTAAAGGCTGCTGAAAACAAAATGGCCACTGTGCATGCTCAAATGGCCTCTGTGAGGCCTTAGGCCATGCCAGGCCTTGCAGAGGCCATTTGAGCATGCGTGACAGCCATTTTGTTTTCAGCGGCCATTAAAAAAAAATAATTTAAATGACTATCGCACGTGCTCAAATGGTCCCTGTGAGGCCCTAGAGGCCAACGGGGGGGAGGGGGAACCTCTTCAGTCCCCCCCACGGCCTTTAAGAAGCCCCCAGAAGGGGCTACAGGTAATTTTTTTAAAAAAAATGTTCTTTTGTTCTTACTTTGCTTCTTGTGATAAGTGAGTTAAATGTGATGTCTTAATAATATGGCTATTAATGTGAGTTTGTCTTTGAATCGGTGTGAAATCCTTAGTATTAAGGTCCACTGGAAGTTTCTTGCTCTCTTCCTCTCATTTTAACTGTCTTTCTGAAATACTAGAATATATTCCAAGCAGTGACACAGTTTACTCTGCATATCCTTTAATTATTTTCAGAGTATCTGGGAAAAGTCAAATTCTCCATTTATTTTTAAAACTGATGTAATAGTGATGCTACAATGCATAGTAGAGAATTAGACAGGCACTTCTGTTTAGTTTTCCAAGTACAGCTCCACATAGTATTTGGGTATTTCATGAGCCCCAGCATACTGAAATTTGTAGTTTTCCAGCATTTTTTGGTCTGGCTACATCCACTGCTAAATAGTTTTTGAAATATTAAAAGATTAGCGAGCTTGACTTGTATTTTTGAGCTGATATTATGGTAAAGTTATCTCAAAGATGGGTGTCAGATGTTTGGACAGGGGGCGTAATTTCAGTGCTTGCCCTAGGCACTATTTCCCCTAGATACGCCTCTGACTAGACCTTTATTCCTATTAAGATGCTAATGTCTCTATCTGGTAGCAGCCCTTGGTCCTACACAAGACCTTCCTATCAAAAGATATTGTCCCATTGCCGGGCCAGTTCCCACACCATATGTAGGGAGTGTGTTCTGATCAGACACAAGGGCCCATGTCTGTTTTGCTCGTGTTCGAATGATCCTGGCTTTTCCTGAGGGACACTGTTCTCTCATAGTCTTGCCTAAGAAAAGGGCTCTTCCGTCTGCTTCATGGCCCTCCCCTCTCTCTGCTTCAACCATGCTAATTTCTTTTGGCCTTGAATAAGCCTGTCCTTGCCAAGCTGCCTAGCTTGACCAGGCCATCTGCTGTCAGCTTGACTTTCTGTTGTTCTTCAGCCATGACTGCATCCCTCTTTAGCATGCTCTTATTTTGTGTGTGTGTGTTTTTTAATATTCAATAGACTCTTGCCAGCATGTACCAAGTTCATCACAAACTGAAGCACAACACAGTAATGGCCCCTTGCTCAGCTGCTGTAGTTAATGACTACTCACCAGCCTCTAAAAACATTCTCAGTTCCATTTGTGCCATGTTAAGCACAATATAGGTCAGTGATTGTCACTGTTTTTCAAGCGGGGGGCCACTCTGGGGAAAAAAAAAACACCCCACAAAAACCCTAGAATGTGAGAGCCATTTCCCATTCTGCTGACCTCCACACAGTGCTGCGCTTTTCTCAGTACTGGGAGGGTCCTTTAAGAGAGATGAAACCCTTTGCTAAGAGCTCAAGGAAGAAAGCACAGGGAAGGGCTACACATCCCACCACTCGGTGAACACCTTCCAAGATGGTGCAGGTGCTCAAAAGAGCTCTGTTTCCTTTAAAGGAGCTCCCCACCCACAAGCACACGGCAAAGCACAGTCCTACATGGTGAGAATAGTCATCTGTGCATTGTGCAGGGTTGTAGCCACCATTGACCGGATGGGTCCGAAGAACCTGGGCTGTCATGCCCCTGGGGCCGCTCCTGCATCTGACGTCACACACAGCCCCATTCGCAAACTGCTTCAGCGGCCAGCCCCAGGTTTCCAGCATGGCCAGGAGCACCATTCCCTGCTTGGAAAGGCAGAGAGATGCATTCCCAGCCAGACAAATGAAGCTGTGGCGTTAGACACAGATGGACAAACAGAGTCCAACATCAGACACAAGGCGTGTGGCATGAGGTGCAGGGGGCGAGGCCACAGTGGTGGCGGGCTGAACAGCCACTGCCATCGTGCCAGGGGCTGAAGCCTCATATAGGCCCAAAAAATTAATTAGCAAGCCACACTTAATGGGGGCTGCCACTGGCTCCTGGGGCTAAAAATGAACAACACTGATTTAGGTGGTGTTATTTTCTCTAGGCACTTTCCCCCATTAGTTCGATCTAAACATAATGATGTGTCGTTACCATGGAAAACGGCCCACTTGTGTCCCCCTCCAATGATGCTAGTACTATGAAATGTGTGATAACTTGGCAAAGTTCCCCCACCTTTGCTCCCTTGCACCGGCTTCTGCTTGCAGGGGGGTGATCCCATTACTGGTTTAACTAGACATTACCAAGAGAAAAGGCAGAGTTGTGGAGCTGCTGCCTTCAGCTACAGCCACAAGTCTCCAGTTCACATCTAATTCCAGCCTTCACCCACATAACTGAGCAGTTTCCAAAGGATCTTGACAATCGGCAGTAAAAAGCAATGCTAGTTACACAGTGCTGTGGGGAGTACAAAAAAAACATGTCTTAAGGCTGCATTCAAAAGACTATTGATAGATTGCTTTTCAAGCAAAGTTTCCAAAGCAGTTTACATAGAGGATATACATGCATAAATTGTGAATGAAACTGCCTTGAAGGTGATTGGCCTGCGCCCCCTAGTTCGGGCGAATGTGGGGAATTTAGCTCAAAGGGGAAGACAGTTCCAATCAGCCTTAATTTATGCAAGCATATAGACTCCAGAAAATCGGCTTGAGAGAGAGGTTTGAATTAAATAAAGAAGGAGTTTATTAAAACTAGAATCAGACTAAATTACGATGTGGCCCTAGTTTAAAGGCACTACAAATAAGCTAAGAAACAGACTATTGTAAAGCACATTTAGCTGAAAGTGCCAAATTATTTGTAAATTCCCAAGCAGGCTGGAGAGGTACTTTAAGATAGAGGGGCAAGATTTCAGAAATAAGAGAAAGGGATAGGTTCAGCCCTGAAGAAGCTGGGCAAGAGGCTATATCACCTGTCCTGAAGAAGGGAACACCAAGGCGGTCTGCTGGAGTCTCTTGTTGCAGTCTGCTGGGGTCAAGAATGAGAGGCACTGAGATGTTTCACAGTGGGAGGCCCAGGTGTAATATACACAAGGAAGCACATTGGGTCATGGAATTAGGGATACATATATCGCAAAACACGTCTTGAGGGCACTTGTCTTTTGTCCTGCTCTGCTGAACAGGGGAGCCCAGACAAACTTTTTTTTGAATGCATTGTGTCTTGCTAGTCCTTCCTGGATAGGGAGATTTGTGAATTGCCTATGGTATTCAAAGCTGACTGTGAGGACAATTGGAGTGTGCAGGTGCATTTAAAGAATCTCCTGTGCTGGAACTGACTCTCCCAATAATTCTATCAAGAGTTTAAATAGGAACACTTTCAAAGTTACAGTACTTACTCATCCCTATTGTAATGGAGGCGGCAGATAAGAAACTTGTCTTAGCTGTCTTTTCTCCCTGGACTAATGGCCAGGTATTGCCAGGGGCATATCTAGGGTAGGGCAGGCAGGGCACATGCCCTGGGTGCCACTTGAAGGGGGGCACCATTTCTAAAAATAAAAAAATTTAAAAAAATGGATGACTGCAGAAAACAAAATGGCCACCATGCATGCTCAAATGGCCTCTGCGAGGCCCTAGGCCATGCCAGGCCTCACAGAGGCCATTTGAGCATGTGCGGCAGCCATTTGGTTTTCAGTGGCCATTTAAAAAAAAAAAATTATATGGCCACCGCACATGCTCAAATGGTCCCTGTGAGGCCCTAGGCCTTGCCAGGCCATGCAGAGGCCATTTCAGCATGTGTGGTGGCCTCCAAAATGGCCACCATGCCAATCTTTGCAGGTCCAAACAGGCCCGGAAATCAGCCTAGGACGGGATGTGGCAGTGAATTAAGAGGCTGGCGGGGGGAGGGGGAACCTTTGCAGCCCCCCCCCCCACAGCCTTTTGGAAGCCCCCCAAAGGGGCTACAGGTAATTTTTTTTTTAAATGAGCCCCAGCATACTGAAATTTGTAATTTTCCAGCATTTTGGGGTCTGGCTACATCCACTGCTAAATAGTTTTTGAAATATTAAAAGATTAAAGAGCTTGAATTGTATTTTTGAGCTGATGATATGGTAAAATTATCTGAAAGATGGGTGTCATATGTTTGGACAGGGGGTGCAATTTCAGTGCTTGCCCTAGGCGCTATTTTCCCTAGATACACCTCTGGGTATTGCCTCTCTTTGCAAGAGGAAGAGGGGAGTTTAGATTTCATTCTAAGGCTGAAATGATCTTAGATGCCAGACACTTGTAGTAGCTAGTCCTGGGAGTCTGCTTAGCTGGGCACCCCTCACAAAGAGTATGAAACTGATCTCCTTTCCAATTTGTGGGGCTTGCAGCCAAATCTAGGGGCAATTAGTCTGCTGCCAACTAAGCAACTTGTCCCCACATATAATATAGACTGGGAGTTCACGTTGTGGTGCAGCTCCTGAGCATAGCAAAAGTGCAATATCTAAGCCTGGAGATGCAGTTGCAACCAGGAAGGCTTCTGCAAGTGAGTAGAATAAGCTCAACTGGTAACAACATTTATATATAAATGTATGTATGTATTCGGGGATCCCAAAGGGCTCACAATTTTAAAAATATAAGATAGTCACCAGCAACAGTCACTGGAGGTACTGTGTTGGGGGTGGATAGGGCCAGTTACTCTCCCCCTGCTAAATAAGAGAATCACCACATTTAAAAGGTGCCTTTTGCCCAGTTATCAGGGATAATCATGATATGGACAGTGACTGATATTCTCTGCAGTCCAGGGCTGTCCTTAAAGAGCCCTGGAAAGGTGCAGGGCCTAGAGCATTCAGCCAGTGTGGGGGGCCCATCCAGTTAATTTAAATGAGGTTTAAAAGAATGGGACCCAGGGCAGGTGCCCTGTTTGCTCTGCCCTAAGGACACCTTGGTGGTTACGGAAGGAGGACTGTGGACCCACAAGCAGTCTTAGGCATCCCTGCTCTTAAGGCTTCTTTCTCACAGCAGACTGGGTCCAGAGGAAGAGGGCAGAGCAAGTTTTGCGTCTCTCCTCTCCGCCTGAAAGCCCTTTCCACTTGCATAAATATGTTCCCAAGGGCTGCACAACCCTCGGGAACGTATTAAGTCCACGTCCAATTCCTACTGAACAGCCCATCTGCACACTTACTACTTTTAAAGAAAGAGCTCTGAACGTCAGCTCTGGCTGTTGTGCATGCATGCATCCCCTGCTAACTGAGCAAAGAGACACCTTTTTAAAGTGGTGATTCTCTTTATTTAGCAGGAGAGAGCAACAACAGGCCCTGTCCAGCCCCAGACCAGCATCCATCCAGTGGATGTTGCTGGTGTCTATCTTATGTTTTCTTTCTTTCTTTCTTAAATATTGTGAGCCCTTTGGGGACAGCAGAGCCATTATTTTATTTTATTTTATTTCTATCTATGTAAACTGCTATGGGACTTTTGTTGAAAAGCAGTATATAAATATTCTTCACCATACTACTCAGTTTAGGTCAATTAGCATTTCAGAGCAAATATTAACCACAGCAATCCTGTAATTCTTACACATTTAAACAGTCGTAATAATAACTACAACAGGCTATTAAAAAAGACTTCCAAGACATTTTTTATTAAAGTTGCATGCTGCACTGAACATACAAATTGTGAGAAAAACAAAAGCAAAATCATGCATGTTTCTTATCCAGAACAGAACAGCATTTGTCAAACTGATAGCAAGATAAAAACCTGGTCATTGAAATCACAGTTTGTAAGATTTAAAAAAATTGCAGGTACATGTTGCAATAGAGTAGGAGTCACCTGTACATAAGGAAAACAACACAAAGCCAGGATGCAGAGTAATTCATCCATCTTAAAAAAAAAAAGTTTCATTCGATTATGGAAAGTACTTGGAAAACTGGCCAAATCCAGTGTTACATAAGAAAATGTAACTCACATGAATCTCAAGCGAACTAGTGCAAGAGAAGTTCATGGTAGATTGTGCCAAAAATACTTAATCAGAGACCTACATTATAGCACTTTAGAAAAAGAGGAAACATTTCCAGACTCAGAAGGTATTTGGGGGTGGGGGGTGGTACACAGTCCCTTTTTTAAAAAATCATATGTTATGTCCAATTCATCACTGGATGACTAAAAATCACTGTGATGAAGAAAGTCCATGCAAAATTAGCCCTCAGTGGATTCTGAACAATTATTTATAAGAATCTATCTTTGATTAGATTTTTAACAAGAGTTGGACTTTTCTAGAACACAACCACATATTGTAAGTAAGTGAGGATGCTTGTTGAGATTCTCCAGGGAGTCTCTTGACTGCCTCTCTCCATACTTTCCCATCCCACAGGCCTTGGCAGGGTGCCAGTTGTGCTGGACACATTACAATGCACCTGGTCGTCACCATGCACATTATAGAGGTTTCGATACATCATTCCAACACAGCTGTACTGCTGGTCATCACTTAGCCACAGCTAGAAACCAGGAGCAGGCTCAGATACTCCCTCCCATTCCCTGCTCCCTTATCTGGCATTAACCATGGTTTGCCAGTACATACATGCCAACACAAACTGCAGTTCACTTGTAAACCAGTGACTGAAACTATGGTTTGAAGTGGGGTTGCAGGCTGTGTTTCTGTGGGGATCTGGCTTGCATCAACCATGGTTTACATCAGGACACATATAACATAAAACCATTGTTAATGCTGGAAAGGGGAGAGAGGCAAAAATTTCTCTAAAGAGGGAAGAAGCATGCAAGTGAATGGTCTCCTCTCAAATGCCTAACCATGTTTAAGTGATCAGCAGTACTGTATCTGCCTTAGAGATATCCTAACTCTTCTCCTAACTCCAACAAGAAAGCTACATATTATTATTTTTAAATGTTTAGTATGTTCAGACTCCAAAAGCAAAATTGTATTGCCACATTCTTAAAATACATTTCCTTGGCCATGGGTTTATTCCTTCATTTATTTTTGTTTGCCTGCAATCCATTCTGGTTTTCCCCAAACATGGTGGTTGACATATTATACAAGAATACATCAGTCTAGTAATGTTGCGTTTGCACAATTTGAGCAAATTGCATTACATAAGAGTAAGCCTGTTGGAAATACTCTTGCATAATGCAATTTGCTCAAATTGCGCAAATACCATGTTACTAGGCTGATGTATTTTTGCATAGTACATCAACCATTGGCTGTAACTTCATGCAGAAGAATGTCTGATCTTAATATAAGATAAGACATCATCACCTGGAAGTGTCAACTCTTTTGGTAAATAAATTCCAGAAAAGTAGAGGCATCAAAACAGAGGAAGAAAAAGTACATTCTTAAGGGAAACCCGTCTGATTCTCACGTTACTTTTAAGAATGCTCTACGTACACAATTAACGAATATTACAATATTTATCTGTACAAAACAATGATCTTCGGGTCTTCAGTATGATCCAAAGCTGCCCTGGTTCATGCACATATCCATTCTTCTTTACAGTGGGAAATATCCCACAGGTGTAATGGGGATTTCCCACTGCATGTGCTTCTGAGAAAATGCACAAAAGAGAGCAATTCCAGCACACACAGTGCTCCATGTGAACATGAGAGCTTACACACACACTCTCTCACTCACTCACTCACTCACTCTAGAGCCATTGGGTAGGATCCAGACTTAATCCCAGTAGGTTACACACAGCACAGTGTGCCACCCATGGAAGAGTGGAGTGGGCACACTGGCTCCATGCGAGTCCAATCCAATCCCCACTTCTTAGAGCTTGGAGAGCCTCTGTGGCTTCAAAGAATTGTCAACACTGTAGCGACTCTGCTCCTGTTGGGAATAACTAGAGGAGCATTGCTGTAGCAGTGACGCAACCCTTAGGAGCCATGGAGGCTCTCCAAACTCAGTAGTAGTGAGGACACAGTTTGGACTCACACTGAGCCAGCATGCCCACCCTAGCCTTCCATGGCTGCACATAAGCCACTGAAATTAATGGGACAAAAGTTAGCTATGACTAATTTGTTTCATTTGTTTCAATGGTGCTTTGTCATGACTAGCTTAGTCTGGATCCTGCCCACTGATTCTCCCCCCGCCCACCCGCCACTTGTGCTTAAAGAATGTAGTCTGTGAAAATTAAAAGCCTGTGAGAAAATATTTTTTAAAGTGTCTTTTTTAAAAAAAATCATCATCTGTCAGTTCAGTTCATTTTTTAGGCAGAAAAATTAACCTCAACAGTTTGCTGTATCCTAAGCATAAATAAGAAGACTTCAGTGCTTTTAAGAAGACACTTGCATATCATGATACTTTCAGTTCCTTCATCCACATGCACGTAAGAAGAATAAGGCCGAATGGGTGGGTCAGGAAGGATGCAATAAATGCTCTGCTACCAGAAAAGCTGGGAACACAGTACAAATCCGTTACAAAATTAAAAGACTGTCAGTTTTGCATATCTATTGTAAAGATTCTTGAGGTAATATTGACACTTCCCAAAAAAAACACCTCACGCGACCTCTAAACTGCTGTTTTTATTGCTGAATGTCACATTATAATACTGGACCCGAGACACAGTCTGCTGACAGCTTCTCTTGCATCGAGCTCCACTGAAATGAATCGGACTTGCCCAAGCCTCATTCCTTTCAATGGGTCTTGTGCAAAGGATGTCCCTGCCGGACCATGCCTTTGGATTTGCAACCTACCGCACCCCAACACTTTTGCACTACGGAGGAATATACTTTCATCGTTGCCACTTCTAAATCCTACAGACGTCACACAACGCTTCAAGCCCATAAAAAATAGCCACTACAGAAACAATGATTTCAATCCAAACAAAAACCAAGCCACACCACAGTATCTCTCCTTTTTAACTTGATGGCGAGTAACCATGTTATCATAGGCAAAGTCAATTTTTTAATTTCCCTTTTTTCTTGATTCCACTTAATGGATTTAAAAATAAAAATACCACCACTGTCATTTCTAGGATTCCTAGTATCTAGATGAAATCTTAAATAAAATCCTTTTGCTCATAATAGTTGCAGCCCCTTCCCTCCCCTCCCCTTCGTCCACAGATCACAGGGTAAAGTGCGGTAAGAAGCACCCTGGAAGCCATCTTGTTTGGCCTCTGGCTTTGTCAGATGCGTAGCTGGTAGCCTACTTCATTCAGTGTAGAGAGGTCACCCACTTTCTTGTCCATCACAGCTGGCCTAGAAGCAAAAATGGGAAGGAAAGGCAAGGTTAAAGTCTAACGTATGAGTCCTCAGAAACAGCACTCTAACACTGTTTATCTATTACTGCTTCTTTCCACATGGCTATTAGCTTTGCTGTCTCAGCTGTCTCCAAACGTTTGCTGTATGATCTAAACAGATGCAGTCTTCATTAGTGCAATTGTGCTCCTGAGGTTTCCGTGGCGGTAGCAGCAGCAGTAGGCTGATGCCACTATATGAGGTAACAGTTATTTCCACTAAATGGGGAGTGAAGCAAGGGCAGAGAGGTCATTCAATAAATAGTCTGAGACTGGTGCTACTGGAGATGGCCAGTGGACTTTGGTATTGATGGAGCAGAGGTAGGCTCATATAGAAATGGAAATATGAGGAATCCTAAAATGTAGGATATATAGCCTGGCTGATTCTGAAGGAAAAATAAGAACAAGAGAACTATCCTAGATAATACAGAAATACAATACATCGTAACAAAATGTTTCAATAATCAAATTAACAAGAAAAAGGATTAGAATCAATTTAATACAAATATAAATTCATTGGGAAACATCTGAGAAAAAAGTTATTTTTCTCAATTTGGCCAGGCTAAAAAGAAAGTAAGATTCTTACTAAGCTAATATTATTTGGCTCCTTCTATAGAGAAGAAAAAGCCTCATTTACAAATCTACTTGTGACTTGACCTCCGCTAGTAGTGGGCCATCTTTATAACCAGCTCATTTTTTTCCCCCATTAAAAAAATCACCAGAAAACTTCAGGTAAAGTTTAGCTCTTTTTACTTACAATGTAATTCAAACCTAGCAAGATTCCCCAAACAATAGATATTTGTCCTTACTAGGAATGTGCAATTTGATTAGCTACAAATTGGGGGCCCTTAAATGAAGGGGCTGATTCGAGGTAGAATTGAATCAGCCCCGATTTGGTGCAAATGGATTCCTCTTTACCAATATAACTTTGAGCTAGTCGAGTTGGCTCAGTTTGAACTAGAATCAGGTCCGGCTTGGCTGGGCCTACACTGAGTGGGCCAGCTCAAATCGAGTTTGGATTTGAGCCAAACAGGCAAATCTGGTTTTTTGCACACTCATACTTGTTTCACCCACAGGGAACAATGGGAAAATCAAATCACCCCATTGTTCCCTATGGGTAGGTGCTAGGGACACCAAAGTGGTTTGGGTGGTATGGCATGATAAGTGCTAACTACCACCCAACCCACAAAAGATATGGGCAAAAAAATAAAAACCCCTAAAACCCCCTTAGGATCATATGGGTTTTTGGGGTGGGGGAGGGAGTCTTTTTTTAATTGCCCACTTGCCTGTTTCTTTTGTGGGTTGAGTGGTAGGTAGCAACCATCATGCCCAACCCACTTTGGTGCCCCTAGGACCTACCCATGGGCAATAATGGGGTGCTCTGAGCTTCCCATTGTTCCCTATGGGCAAATCATGATTTGGGGGGGGTAATTTTCTATTTGATTCATCGAACTGACCGGAAACAGCTGTCTGATTCAACAAACTGATTCAAATCTTTTGCAGTTCGATTTGAGGTTGAATCGAATTTAAGATATAGATTTGTGCACACCTGTAGTCCTTACTTCATTTCATGTTCCATCATGAAATATATCAACTTCCTATAGTCTCCCATTTTGTATTCAACTCAGGCAAACCTAACCTAACCTATATTATTTGAAAAACAAAGCATAATAATATTAGATAGTGCAAAACAAATCTCAGACAAGCCAACAGACCTTAACCACCACACCTCTCACGTAGACAGACAAGTGTAGGTTTTCCAAAAGGCATTGTTATTTGAGGAGGCCAAGACTACAAATGGCTCTGACTTCCCCGACCCTGACAGGCCTGCAAGGAAATTCCTTATTCCTCAATGGGCTGTCAGTCTTTTCAATTAAGTATGTTGAAACCTCTCCTGCAGTTACATTAACTGGACAGAAATAGCCTAAGAAATTTATTACACATCCTAGTTGTAGAACAACAAGCACCACATATGCCTCACTCACACTCCCAATTTCCCCTCCAATTTCCCCACTGCCATCATCAATTACTTCCTGCCACAACTCAGCTGCATTTCAGCTGTCTACAACATTTTGTTGACCCCCAAAGCAAGGCCTCTAAATGACTTATGACAGGGCAGGGGCCTAACTAGGGGAGAGGGGGGCCTGTGTTCGCCCCTCTCCCTGGCAGCCCCTTTGAGTGAGGGAGATAATGAATAAAATAGGGAGGGCTGGAGATTGGGGGCCCTCAGGAGTTGGGTGGCCCGGGTTCTTTGAACCCATCCACTCAATTATAGCTATACTCCTATCCTGAGATGGAAGAGAGGAGGCCTTACCAGGATGAGAAGTGTTACCGGGCCCTTCTGTGTCATCTTTCCCCATTCTTACCATAGTATGGCCATGTAGAAGCAGCAATCCCCAAAAGCTTCGCTTTATTCATATTTCCCTGTCACTGAAGCCTCTGTCACAGGGCCAGCGCCAGGGTTGGCATCACTGGGCCTGCCAAGAGCCCAAGACCATCAGAAGGATCTACTGCTGATTCTTGAGACCACCTCACAGCCTTTTGTGGTGGTGGTGGTGATGGTGGCAGAGTGACTCTCTCAGGGCCCACCCTGGCAGGAACGGGCCCATAGAGAGCAATTGCTGAGGGCCTCCTGAAACCTGAAGCTGACCCTACTTTACTTTACTTTAAATGCTTTAAGACAAAGGAAGCAGAGCACTGCGATTGCCAAACGGCTGCCAGGTCCCCTGAGGTTCAGACCCTGAAACAAGGGTAGCTCAGGGGGTGATACTGGAAGGATGTGGGGCCAAGGTTTAGGGATATTTGGCAGGGGTAGAGTTAGAAATGTTGTGATAGGAAATGTTGTGATAGAGTTAGAAATGTTGTGATAGGAGTATTGGCTCCTTCTCCTCATCCACATGGTGGATGAGGAGAAGATGGTGGATGAGGAGAAGGATGAGGAGCATGGTGGATGAGGAGAAGGAGCCAATAGAAAATGTTCAAGCCAAGGTGCTTTATACCACCCTTGTAAATTTTAGAATGGTACACAGAGGGGAAATGCTTGACTAACAAGCAGAAGGTTGCTGGTTTGAATCCCCACTGGTATGTTTCCCAGACTATGGGAAAGACCTATATCGGGCAGCAGCTGAAAGGCATCATCTCATACTGTGCGGGAGGATGCAAAGTTCAACGCCTCCTGTATTCTACCAAAAGAAAACCACAGCGCTCTGTGAGCTCCAGGAGTCGAAATTGACTTGATAGTACACTTTACCTTTACAGCAGAACCATAGGGATGGGCCCAAAGGAAAATAGTCTACCCCTTTGCTGAGAAGATGGATGCATCTTGACATGCATATAAATTATTAGTAGTATTCCACTTTTCAACAAATATTTTCAAAGGAGTTTACATGGCAAAAAGAATGAGAAATGCATACACATGATGCCATATGCCAGTAGACAATTCCTTCCATCCCCCCTTAACTGCCTGATGGGAAACTAAATGTTGTTGAACTGAAGCTGCTCTTTAATAAGTGGGAAACAATAATATTTTAAGTTTAACACAAGGTCAGTTCACCAATACTTCTGGCTTTAGAAGCCAATGCTTGGTAGCCTGCAGCGGAGTATGTGGGTACGCATACAAAAGCAAGAGAAGGGCCTTCATGGAGTCACCCTCAGAAGCTGATCCTTGGGGCAGGGGGGGACCAGCGGGGAGCGACCAAAACACAAGCGTGTCCTTATTTTTTAATCTTTGAAATGATGGAGGGTATCTAATAGGTTGCCAGTCAAGCTGCAGTTAGAGGGGGAAACCAACCACATTTTCCATGCTGAATCTGAACAAAACCAAGCTACGCAGAATGAAATACCCTTTATTACTGCTCTCACAAAGCACACATTTTCAAAACTTCACATACTATCAAATGTGAAGATAATTGATTTTGTTAAGTGACATTTTCCGAGCAGCTGCGGCTGCAGGCTGCTGTTACTTCCAGTTCTCAAGACTAACAACAGGAGAATGTATTCAAGTTTCATAACCATGACATCAGGGATTCAGACATGAACACACACAAAAAACCAAAACTGAACTCCCCCCGCCTTGAACAAGAACACAATTGGAACCATTATTTGAAAGTCTCAGTTGAACCTCATCAAAGCAAAAAAAAAAAAAAGGTTACTAGTTTCAGGTTACTGGTTTAGAACCATGATTCAAACAACAACAAATATAATGATGTAGCAACACATAATAGCAAACCAATATCTGGGAAGTTTTTTATACATTTGGGATTTGTCCAATGTAGAATCCAAGGGAAAGAGTTGTGGTATGCAAGGACAAGGCAGTGGAGTGGAATCAGAAATATTAATAGCTTAATGAAATAGATATTATGTACAGGTAGGCAAGTGCAGACCACCTTCAGTGCTCTTGCTGCTGGCTGTTTGTTAGCCCCGCCTCTACTCCAAGACTGGAATACAAGTAACTAAAGCCCCATTGAAAAGCTGGCCTGGGTGACCAGAGGAGGAGGAAACCGGTATCTGTCAGCTCCCTCTATAACTGAGGCGCTTGCAGGTAGTTTCAGTAAAACACTGGCTGGGGAGGAGAGGGGTAAGCCTCACGCTCCCAGCAAGTAAGCATTACATTTACCAGCTGAGTACGGAAGGGGGCAAGGGTGTGCCATGGCTGAGGGCAAAGTGGTGCCTTGGTGCCCCCCCAGACCCTGGCAGCTGGGGGACGGTCATCCTCCCTTGCTCAATAGTCCCTACGCCTCTGCAGGACGACTCTTGTGGGCAAGCTGGTTGGGAGTTGGTTTTTAACAATATTCCTAAACCAGTCTCCCTAATCGCTGCTAACTCAGCAAAGAGGCACCTTTTAAAGCGACTTTTCTCTTATATTTAGCAGGGGGAGAACCAACCATCATGTATTTATCTATGTAAACTGTTTTGAAAACCTTTTTGTTGAAAAGCGAGATATAAATAGTAAATAATTAATTAATAAATAATAAATTGTCTTGCCCATCAGTTTTGCAGATCATTAATAGCTATTGCTTTGTTTTTAGTACAAATGTAGTGAGTTCTGCTCGTGAGTGTTGCTTAAGTTGTTAGAGTATAAAATACATGATTCTCTTGTCAAGCATGAAGAGTGGAGGGGTGTATAACTGAACATATGTCTCTTTAAAATACTTGGAAGTGGTGACTTGATCTTTTCCTGATCCCTGCTTCCAAGCCTTTTTTTAAATATGCATGCCATGCAGCCAGCACTGAAGAGAGGTAGAGCACACATTTGGCATGTCAAAGGTCCTAGACTCAGTTCCTAGCATCTCAAATTAAGGGGTCTTGCAACAGGTCTTAGAGGCTGCTGCCAGTCACAGAAAGCAATAATGAAGGAAAGAGGTCAGTGGTCTGACTTGAAACAAGTCCTGTGTTTGTTACACACACACCCTAAAATCTGATGAATGCCTGGGTATGCATGTCAAAAATAAAATGGCAAGTGAATTTTGGCCGTGGGAGCAGCTTACGTAATCTAATTGTTGCGGGGTGGGGGAACGACACATTGACTAATCACAGCTTGCCACTGAGAAGGTGCAGCCTCCCCCACAGTGAACGCCAAGTATCTTATTCAGTCCTTGCCAAATAAATTATGCAGCCCAAGGGAGGGTGGGTAAGGTGCTAAGTGAAGGCCTGTTTCCTACCCTGAAACTTGATCAGCTCTAATTAGTGTGCCCAAATAAAAAATTTATAGAGGAAGAGACAAGGCCCCTTTGTAGTTATTGTTTTAGCTGAAAAAACACGGGAGGCAAGGCTGCAATCTTCTAGTTATCTTTGCTAGAGTAATCCCACTGAAGTGAAATAATTTACTCTGGGCTGCGGCTAGCACATGGCAGCCTGAAAATTGTTATTGTTTGCCAGGAGACAGCTTAACTGGAAGCTATCGCACTATGCCTCAACTAGAAACTATAGTATATGAAGGAAATTTCACTTTTCTTTAATAGAATGAAAGGTGGAGAGGCAATTACAGTTGGCAAGTCAGATGTATCCCAAACCTTAGATTTCTGAGTCAAGGCCTGGTGATGCCACAAAACTATCAATTCTTGAAAAATTAGCTGGGGGATGGCGGGGACTGGTACTGGCACAAGACCCAGAAATAGACCCAAAATGGCCCAAGATTAACTTTTGCTGTCTGCCCACCTGGAAAAAAAAGCTATAGAAAAAGGATAAATTTTTGGCAAACGGGCAACCCGAGACCCAACAGATCTACAGGTAGGAGAATGAAGCGGTGGAGTTCTGAGGTGGTACAGTGGACTGACTGTACCATTTCAGAGTGGAAGTGTCAAGTCACATTTGAAAATTCTCTCCTATGTATTTTTTTTAAAAAAATCTCCTTGCATATAGTAAACAAAAGCATCATGGAATATATAATTTTAGCATATAAGGACATAGGAAGCTACGATATACTGAGTCAGACCATTGGTCCATCTAGCTCAGTATTGTCTACACAGACTGGCAGCGGCTTCTCCAAGGTTGCAGGCAGGAATCTCTCTCAGCCTTATCTTGGAGATGCCAGGGATGGAACTTAGAGTCTAGATGCTCTTCCCAGAGTGGTTCATACTTCTAGTCTCTCTTTCATATGCAACCAGGGCAGACCCGGTTTAGCTAAGGGGATAAGTCATGCTTGCTACCACAAGACCAGCTCTCCTCCCATCCTTCGCACTGATGTGCTAATATTTTTATTTCCTGGTCTTGTTCTGTTATTTACATTGGGGAGCATCCAAAACTGGTATTCCCTAGGGCCAGTGAAATGTTACAGTCCAGAATATGGTTATTCAAAGCTTATTCTGAATTTTCTGAATCCGAATCACCCCTGAATCCGAATCACATTTTGTAGCCAAATTTTCCGAATCCGAATTGATTTGGCTTAAAAAAGGGTCCCATGGCAAAAAGAGTAGGGGGGTGGTAGTGCCCAATGGGTGGAAGCTACCACCCGAATTTCTAAAGGAATTAGGCAAAGGAATGATATTTTGTGATTTTTTAAAGTTTGTGTCTTTACAATTTCCTCCATATTAAAAAAGGGCCTGAGGCCAAATGAGTGGGCCTGGGTGGTAGTGACCAATGGGTGGAAGCTACCACCCAAATTTCAAAAGAATTGGGCAAAGAGCTGATTTTTGAGTGAATTTCTGAAGTTTACACATCTTTACGAATTTTCCCATAGGGAATAATAGGGATTCCAGCAAATGTATTGCTTCACATCGAGGGGAAAGGGGCGGCCCAGAATGGAGTGTCATGGGTGCTAGTGCCCAATGAGGGCAAGGAAGCTACCAGAATTATTTCAAAGGAACTGGGCAAAGGGCTGATTTTTTGTGATTTGTTGAAGTTTACACATCTTTAAAATTTCTCCCATAGGGAATAATGGAGGTTTAAGCAGCCCAATAACTCCACTTGGGAGGCACTGGAGAGGCCCAGAGCGAGTGGTGGTGTAGTGCGCACAGGGTGCCAACCACCCCCATACCCACGAGCCCATGGGGTACTGGGTTTTGTTGTTTCTGAGGTGTTCAGTGTAGATTCTCTTGTAGCATATGAGATTTTCAGTGAAAAACAAGAATCCACTCTCATATGCTACCAGAGAATCTACACTCAGAACACCTCAGAAACAACAGAACCCAGCACCCCATGGGTTAGCAACCCATGGTGGTGGTTGGCACCCTATGTGCACTACACGACCACTTGCCCTGGGCCACCCCAGTGCCCCCCAAGTGGAGTTACTGGGCTTCTGAAACCTCCATTATTCCCTATGGGGGAAAAATCTTAAAGACGCGTAAACTTCAACAAATCACAAAAAAATCAGCCCTTTGCCCAATTCCTTTGAAATTATTCCAGTAGCTTCCTTGCCCCCATTGGGCACTACCACCCACCACACTCCACTCTGGGCCACCCCTTTCCCCCTGAAGTGAATAGCAATAGCAATAGCACTTACATTTATATACCACTCTACAGCCGGAGCTCTCTAAGCGGTTTACAATGATTTTAGCATATTGCCCCCAACATTCTGGGTACTCATTTTACTGACCTCGGAAGGATGGAAGGCTGAGTCAACCTTGAGCCCCTGGTCAGGATCGAACTTGTAACCTTCTGGTTACAGGGCGGCAGTTTTACCATTGCGCCACCAGGGGCTCTCTGAAGCGATACATTTGCTGAAACCTCCATTATTCCCTATGGGAAAAACCTCAAAGACGCGTAACAAATCACAAATAATCAGCCCTTTACCCAGTTCATTTGGAATCTGGGTGGTGGCAGCCTGGCAGGTACCCATTGGAGCACTACCACCCAACCCACTCTTCTGCCCATGAATCCATTACCAGGCTGGCATGCAGTAGCGATAGCAGGCTGGGCTCAGGCAACAAGGCATGCATAGGCAATGGCATGGCATTATGGCAACTTGAGGCATGCAGTGCTGCAAACTAGTGTTCTCTCTCCCTCTCTCTCTCTCTCTCTCTCTCCAATGAGGTAGAAAGGCAGAATGGCATGACTACTAACTTGCTGAATGAATTGAAAACTCCTCCTTTAACTCCGCCCCCTTGCCCCTTCTTCGACCCTTCACCTGGCCAATGTGGGGTCAGTAAAGAGTGGCAAGAGGCAAAAGAGCCAATGGGGAACAAGAAGGGAATCATCAGCAGGTCAGCCCATGATTTAGGTCACCAACTGGAAGGCTGGAAGGGAGGGAAATTCAAAGAGATGTCAAACACAAAATGGAGACTGACTCAGAGATCGCCACAAAATGGAGGTCCAAAACAACAAAACGTTTTGTAGCCAAAGCAGGGACGTTTCATTTTGTATACAAAACTTTCAGATCTGGAAAATAGGTGTTTCGTTTTGTCTACAAAACACTCGAAACGGACTGTTTCAGGTACAAAACATTTTGTATTCGAAATGTTTCGCACATCCCTTGCCCATCAAATACTTCCCCTTGCCCCCATCTCCCCTTACTTGCTCTTCTGACCTCTAAAGGTAAAGTGTGCCTTCGAGTCGGTGTCGACTCCTGGTGACCACAGAGCCCTGTAGTTGTCTTTGCTAGAATACAGGAGGGGTTTACCATTGCCATCTCCCACACAGTGTGAGATGATCCCTTTCAGGATCTTCCTATATTGCTGCTGCCCAAAATAGGTGTTTACCATAGTCTGGGAAACATACCAGCGGGGATTCAAACCAGCAACCTCTTGCTCCCTAGGCAAGTTATTTACCTGCTGCGCCATTAGGTGGGGGGATGTCACTGAGCAGAACACAGGCTATAAGACACGGCTCAAGCCACTTCCTCCCACTGCCACTCCTGCTCCTCATCCCACTCGACCTTTTTCGAAAGTCAGCAGCTGGGGAATAGAGTAGCAGCAAGCAGCAGTTCCAAACACATCCTGCCACACTGAAAGCCTTCTGCCTTTTGAAGAAGCAGGGTGGGATGAGTAGGAGGGGGCAGGACAAAAGCAGTGTTCCCTCTAAGGCAGGCCTGCTCAACTTTGCCCCCCACCAGCTGTTATTGGACTACAACTTCCATAATGCCCAGCCACAGTGGCCAATAGCCAGGGGTTATGGGATTTGTAGGCCAACATCTGCAGGAGGGCCAAAGTTGACCAGCCCTGTACACATACACAATTTTGGATGTCCACTCAGTTGATTCTAGACCCCGCTCAGGAAGGCCCCATTCTGAACGTACGTGCGCAGATGACTGCCTTGATACAGCCACCCAGAACAAAACATTCTGAACGCAGATGAAAAAAATGAAAGAGATCCCTGGACAAGAGTGATGGAGGACTGTGGAGGTGGATCAGTGAAGGCAGCTGCCGCGCAATCTGCCATTTGCACCAATCCACTGCCTCAGGTGGCGGCCTCACTAGCGGGCTAACATGACCATATGCGGAATTGCAACCAGTGAGAATCCTTTTAGATGGATTTCAGTTTCCTTGCCCTTTCTAATAAGAGATTTGAAAGCCGTAGGAACGAAGCCAGCTATGGTATAGCTGGCATTCCTTCAGCACTTGGCACCAAAAATGTCTGCTCAGCTGACACTTTTGTCCAATGGATCCTTCCCCCTTGAGGTCTTGTGCCACCCTAGCAACTGTGGAAACAGCCACCGAAACATGAAGATTAAAATACCCCCCTGAAGACAGTGCAATGAGACAGGAAGGAGTTTTGTAACCTCTAACAACTATAATTATCCAAACACAAAATGAGAGCAAGAACTCCTGAAAGAGCCCCCCGCCCAAGAATGTCATGAGGCAGCTATAGCATGAATCCATGTGTCAAAGGCCTGCTGTTAATTCAGCAGCTGCTATGAACACCAGAGTATATTTAGCCCGGTGGCCTGTTTGGCTGCTAAGAGACAGCTAAGAGACCCCTGTGGGTGTCTCTCTGAAGACTTCCCTCCGAGGACCGATTTAATATGCAGTTGTCATACACGATGGACATATTATAGATACTGCTACTTTTTAAATGTTATGCAACCACTGTCTGATTTTTTAAAGAATGTCATGTGAATGTGCAGCTTACATGTTCAGATATAGATATACATACACGACATGTGTTTGTGTGCATACATGCATGTGCACATGAAGAAGAGTTTTACATCTTTTTTACAAAGACCATGGCTCAGATCTAAACTTACCACGATGCTTGCAGAAGCTCCTTCTGTGAATGGAAGGAGAATTGTGCTTATGAAAGGGATCCTTCTGCAAGCAGACCATTTCTTCCATTCACAGAAAGAGCTTTCATGAGCACAGTGGATCCAAATATAAATGTGGATCCAACCTCATCCCCCACCCCAGTTATATATATTTTTCTTTCTTTTTCTTAAGATTGGTCTTATTAAAAATAGAAACAAACAAACATAAGAGATGGCCCACATAATACATATGCACCAGCAACCCACCCAATAGAAGAAGAAGAAAACATCATAAGTTACTAGAACAAGCAAACACATATAGCAAGAGATGGGGGAAAAGAAAAGGCTGAGTACAGAAGAAAAAAACTGAAATTGGAGAGGAGAGCTGGTCTTGTGGTAGCAAGCATAAATGGTCCCCTTTGCTAAGCAGGGTCACCCTGGTTTGTATTCGAATGGGAGACTACATGTGTGAGCGCTGTAAGATATTCCCCTTAGGGGATGAGGCTGCTCTGGGGCAAGCACCTGCATGTTTGCATGCAGAAAGTTCCAGGTTCCCTCCCTGGCAGCTTCAAGAGAGGTCCCTGAGCGAGGCTCCTGCCTGCAACCTTGGAGAAGCCGCTGCCTGTCTTGGTAGACATTACTGAGCTAGGTGGACCATGGATCTGACTCTGTATAAGGCCGAGCATGACTGTGACCTGCACTGGGCAGCCAAGTGTTTTGGAGACAGAGAGGGGAGTGGGCCCCCAAATCCTCTTTAGTGGATTTGGTCTGACTCAGGAAAAGGCAGTTGCCTTTGTTTCCTAAATAGGAAGGAGGAGGAAAGGGCATACAGGAAAGAGGTAACAGAGAGGTGCAGCAGAAGAAGAACTGAAGTAACACATGGAGTCTCTGGTACAAGAGGGGGGAAAGGGGAAAGGTTTCATATAGATGCAAAAGTATCAGGATGCCCCAGCAATGATAAGTGATCTTTTTCTTAGCAAAAAGATCCAGAATACCTTCAGCTGACAGATCCAGGGGAGAAACATGGGACTTCCAAGACTGCAAGATCGTGGGCACCAAAGCAACTCTATGAAGCTCTTCTCACGATCGGTGAGAAGAGCTTCTTCCGGGTCTGTGGGAGAGAGAGAGCTTAGCCTGCTCTCCTCGCAGACAATCAAAAGCCAGCCCTGGGTGGCCGGAGCTGGCAGGGGCTGCAGGGATCGGGGGCATCCCGAGAAGAGCGCACGGGGCATCCTGGAGAAACTGCTTGCAGTCTCCTGGTCGGGGGTCTACTCGTGTATCACCACGTGCCACAGTGACACACGAGCAACCCAATGAGGTTAATGGAGTGCTTTCTCCGTTAACCTCATTTAAAGGGAGGGTGTTTTAGGCAGGCTAGCCGCCTTGGGAGCACTGGGTTCGCCTGCGAGCCCAGTGGTTCCCACAATCCCTGGAAAGCGGACTAAGCTCCTTTTGCCCACTTTCCAGGGATTGTGGGAATAGCCTCTATGAATCTAAAGCACCTCATGTTCAGGAACAACTAAAGTTCTAAAGAACAGGTCTATATCTCAGGATTAAAGTCTTCAAAGTAAGGCTCAGCAAACGCAACAAAGAAAGATTGTCCCTAGCTCCCAAATACTACTAAGAGTACAAAGAATACTGCTAAGAGGGTACACCCACCCACAAACAAGACCAGCTCACTGCCTTTCACCACTTAAGGTGAACAGCAACAAGCCACCCTTGCCTCTGTATGTCTGAAGTAGCCATTAGCTCAGCAAATGTCTGTTTCAAATATATTCTTTTCAAACCTCTGTATTTTCTCACTATGAAAACCTAGGGTGTTGTTTGATACCTGAACACTCCAGTCATTCGAATAGGATTCAGTTTCTGCCTAAAAATATGAAGAAAGCAAAATCTGCTGAGGAATACATTATTTTGCTTTAAACCCGCATTTAATAGAACACCCATCCCAACCGCCTCTTTTCCATTCCATGATACTTAAGGCACTTTAGCCCTGTGGCATAGGGAACACTGCCCATACTGACTGGTGAGGAACCCCCAAGCCATTGGCCATGGGACCAGTGTTCCCTCTAACAGGGATTCCCAGATGTTGTTCACTACAACTCCCAGCAACCTCAGCTGTAATGACCTTTGGCTGGGGAGTCTGAGGGTTGTCGTCAACAACATCTGGGAATCCCTGTTAGAGGGAACACTGCATGGAACCTCTCCAGGTTGCAGAAGGGTCTGTGGAATTGGGCCATCTCTAGCTTTTCCAGGACAAGACTAGCTTGTGGAGGCTCCCTATGATGAATCAATATTGTCTGTTGTTTTAGTTTATGCCAGCTGATTAACTGTCTTTTTAATCTGCCTTTCCATGCGCCCCGCCCCCTCCAGATGTGCCAGGGAATCCTGGCATAATCTAAAGGAAAAAAGGAGAGTTATTAAATTAATGTCCCTATTAATGAATAGGTGAATATCTCCTCTTCCCCTCTCTCCCCAAAAGAAGTGAAGGAGAACAGTGCTGAGGTCTCTAAGACACTGGCTGCACCCACTCTTCAGAGCCCAGCCAGGGAAAGAGAATATCCCCTAAAGGAAGCAGAAGACTCTTCTCTGAAGAGGGGAAGGTTCTTCGCTGAAGCTTGTCAAATGGTGGTGGGACATTTCTGGCAGCTAAGCTCCCCTTTTCTGCTTGTCTGGTGCTGCTACCGCAGCTCCAACTGACTTCTTGGCATCTCTCTCCTCCCCCAAGAGAAACTGGAGGAGACAAATGCTGCACGGTAGGCTAGAGTGCTGGTCTCATCCCCAACACAGCACTCTTTGGCGAAGAGAGACAGGCGAGCAGACAAAGCTGGTGCAGGAGCAGGCTGCAGGCTCCAAGCACATCTGGGAGATAAGTGGAGATGCAGGCTGCAGTACTGGACCCCTGGAAAAGTGTGGGGTCTTGGGTGGAGCCCCCTGCCCCTTGAGACAACAATGCTGTTGAACATTCTAGAGCACTCTCCCAATTCACCTTGAGCCCTGCCTGGCCAGACCTGCTGGATCTCCCTTGGCCCTGAGTACACCCTAAGAGATACTTTCGCCTGCAGCATGGATTGCAGGGGAAGACAGGGAGTTCGAGGGCATGTCTGAAGTCCCACAATGCAGAAAATTTACTAAACCTAAGCAGGTCTAGGTTTGATCAATGAACATAAGAACAATCCTGCTGTATCAGGCCCAAGGACCATCTAGTCTACATCCTGTTTCACACATTGGCTCACCAGATGCCTCTGGGAAGCCCACAGGCAAGAGGTTAGAGCATGGCCTCTCTCCTGCTGCTGCTCCCCTGCAACTGGTATTGAGAGGCATCTTGTCTCTGAGGCTGGAGGTGGCCTATAGCCCTCAAACTAGTAGCCACTGATAGACTTGTCCTCCATGAATTTATCTAAGCCCTTCTTAAAACCATCCAGGCCGGTGGCTGTCACCACATCTTATGGCAGATAATTCCATATGTTAATTATGTGTTGTGTGGAAAAGTACTTCCTTTTGTCAGTCCTAAATTTCTTGGCAATCAGTTTCATGGGATGGCCCCTAGTTCTAGTGTTATGCGAGACTGGAGCTTACCATCATTGTGAAATTTATTATTTATTTTAGTGTGACAATACTCACGATTTGTCTCTTCTGCAGGCCCGCCTCTGAGGGCTGCTTTGTCTTCGTCGAGGGGACAGGGACTTCCCTCGTGAACGCTGCTTGACTGGAGAATGGGCACTTGCGGGTTTCAAAATCTGAAAAGGAAATGAGTTTCTTACAAAACGTTTTCATTTATACATATGGTTTAAATAAGAGCTATATATGCCTTTTACAATGAGTGAAATAAATCATGAAATATTTGCATTTTACAAAATTCTGTATTGATTTAATGTGACTGAAGGTTTGCTCAGCCGTTTCTTATAGACAGAATAAAGGGCAATTGGTGAGCTTTTTTTGAATATATCCATTCCCCTTAAAAAAAATAAATAAATTTGCCCATGTTCAGTATTTCACAGAATAGCAGTTAGTGGGGAGCAACAGTGGAAGATGACTATTCAAGTTCAGCATAGGGGCTTCCCAGAGGCAATTTATTGGCTCCTCAGGGAAGCAGGATGCAGGACTAAAGGGACCTTTGGTTTGATCCAGCTCTGCTCAGGGCAGACGTCAGGGGCCAGCCAACTCACAAGCCAAGGGCTAAAAGCCACAAAAGGGCCCAGAGCTGACCTCTGGCTGGTGAAAAAAGTTGACGGCTGCCAGTGCAGCTGCTGAGTTCCTCCTGTTCCACCCAACCTCCTGTGGGGATTCACCTTAGAGGCATGGTGGCTCCGAGCATTCTTTGGTAGCAGCACTGGTTAGCCAACCTCTTCATGCAGCAGCAGAGGCATTGCATTACACATCAAAAAAGATGCCGGCTGCCAGTACAACTCCTCCCACTTTCTGCGGAGGGAGCTCACAAGGGTACTTGGCTGAGGGGCCCCCACAAACCTGGCACTGGCGCCTCTGGTGTTCTTACATTGCCTTTGCACCTGTTTTATCCTGGTCGCCAGGAGTCGACACCAACTTGGCAGCACAACCTTTCCTTTTTCCTTCTCTATGATATGTACATAAAGGACACCGGCCGACATCCTAACAAAACACATGTGCAAGCAGCACAAGTGCTCACATCGGGTGGGAGGAATTTTTGCAGATCTCCCCTTCCCTCTGAAGTGCTCTCTGCCACCTGAAAATAACTCCAAGGGCTGTGTGACTCTCAGGGACATAGTTTTGGGTTGGCAAAGAGCATTTCAGATGGAAGGGGAGATCGGCAAACATCCCCCCACCCGCCTGGCACGCCACTGTACTTATGCTTTCTTTGCTGCATGTACACTTCATTATTCAGGATATCAGGCATCATTTCCAAGTGATTTATCCTGGTGTTCTTCTACCAGATTGCACAGCAATCATCACTACCCATATTTGCTTGGAAATAAATCTTGCCAAGTTCAGTCATGGGACTTGCTATCTAGGAAGTGTGCACAGGACTGTACCCTGAGGAATGAAACACAGGCCCCCTTAGAGTGTGTTCATTATTTTAAAACTCCCCCTTTAGCATCTCTGAAAGGAAAGCCTCCATCCATAAGCGGGAAGCAGCCACATGAATGGCCGCTTCCCCCACCCCTTTGCATGTGAAGGGGAATCCTCACCGGATTCTCCTTTACAAGTATAACCCTTGATCTGGTTTGACCAAAGGAACCAGACAAAAATAAGCTAAAATAAGCGTTGGGGGGGCTTAGAGGTGCTGCCACTGCCCCGCAACCACAGAAGCAGGTAAGGTGCCTTCTCACTGCCTGCCCGGCCACCCTTAGAACATCTTAAAATATTCCCCCACCCCTTTGCTTGTAAAAGGGAATCCTCACTAGATTCCTCTTTACAAGCACAGCCCTTGAATTGGGTCGAAATGGTCCGAATCGGACCAGCCCACCTTTAAGAACATAAGAACAGCCCTGCTGGATCAGGCCCAAGGTCTACCTAGTCCAGCATCCTGTTTCACACAGTGACCCACCACATGCCTCTGAAAAGCCTACAGGCAAAAGGTGAGGGCATCCCCTCTCTCTTGCTGTTGCTCCCCTGCAACTGGCATTTAGAGGCATCTTGTGTCTGAGGCTGGAAGAGGCCTATAGCCACCGGACTAGTAGCCATTGATAGACCTGCCAGCAATCCTCCAGGCATCATTTTAAAAGTTGCTCTGTGATCTTTTTGATTTTAAGCACCAGTCTGGTTTCCTCTTGGTTCAAGTGGAGTCCATCCCTTTTGCACAGGCTTTGCTTGCCCCAAAATGTATCTCAGTGCGCAACAAATCTAAACCCCTCCTACTGGCACCACCGTCTCTTCCATACATTGAGATCCCTCAGCAATGCCTGTCTCACTGGCCCTGCACATGGAACAGGTAGCACTTCAGGGAACACTACCCTGTGGGTCCTGGACTTCAATATGCTACCTAGCAGCCTATATTGGGCTTCCAGGACCTCCCGACTACATTTCCCAATATCATTGGTGACGACAAGCACGACAGCTGACTCCTCCCCAATCCTTTCTGGGTGGGGGACAGAGAGCAAGTACCAGTGGTGGGCTGTGGGACAATGAGGCCCCAGCCGCGGCCTAAGGTTCACACATGCTGACGGCAAGGGGGCTGATATGGTGGCAGGCTGTTCTTCAGACACTTTATTCCAGATCACAGTCACAAATAATATCATATGATAGGCACCTTCTTTTAAAAAAAGAGAAGACCCTAAACATTGTACATTCTAAATGTTTAACTTTCCACTTGGCAGTCTTATTCAAACTGGCTGCTCCTCATCAGCTCTCATTCTTTCTCAAGAGCACAGAGCAGAAATTCAGTTTAGCCAAGAAGCAGAGACCAAAGCCATAATGATCAGCCACAAACCCTATCACACACAAGACCGCCATAAATGATTGTAAACGGGACCAAGAACACTGACCAGGTGGACTATCCCCAGTTGCATATTAAATGCAACCTCTAGCCTATCCACAAGAAATTCATTACATATTCTTAGGGATTTCGCTTGCAGATCAGCATATCTTACAGCAGCAGACTGGAAATTAAGCCTTTCTCAGCTAAGAAATGCTAAAGGACAAACGTTTAAAATTGAGAAAGACCGATATTTCAGATCTATAGGCCACACTGTAGGGGGCTTGGTGCATAACTGACGCTCCAAGGATAAAGCCTGTGCCATGAAGGCTATGGGCACTTGAGTTAAAAAGGAGAAAGCGCTAACATTTCAACTGGGATGCCACGTGCTTGGGGTCTCTGCTGTACCAGATTCTCTCATGCTCAGAGGCAGAATACCCATGGAAGCCACACATAGGGAAAGCCAGTTGTGTTCTCAGCTCTTAGACCAAATTCCTGACAATATTATAGGGTATTTCATGTGAATGGGGTGGTGACAAACCACAGTCTGGTGTTATGTTTATTTTATTTATTTGTCATATTTGTAAACTGCCTAATATATAAATCTCTAGGCGGTATACTTTGCTTAGGAATTCAGCCAAAACAACAATAACAAAAATCCAAACAATTAAAAAATGTTTTTAACTAAAAGTATGAGCAAACAGGTACATCTTAAGGGTTTTTGTTAAAGGCACCTAGAGATGGAGACGCTCTTATTTTGACAGTGAGCGTGTTCCAAAACCCCGGAGCAGCCATAGACACAATACAGTGCATGTGTGCCCTGGGCCTTTGTTTCCCTTCCATGCACTCCTTCATCTCCAAATAACAGACACTGCACATACCTTCATTCTCATATCCCTGGCATATTTCTCCAACTCCTTCCTTATCTCCGACCGCATCATCTTTGACACATTGAGCACCAACTGCTTCCACTCGATGGGCTGAAAGCTGTGTGGTTCATGTGGGACATACAATCCAATTTTTACTTTTTTTACCGAATGCAAGTACTTTTTATATGACTCTTCAAATTCAAAGATGAGGTCACTCAGAGTTCGGTAGACCAAAGGTTTGTCCATCAGCTCTGATCTTCTGCTCATGCCCAGTGATCCATATCGGCCATTGCAATAAATTCCAAGCACCACATGATGAAAATTGTTCCCTGAGAAGTGGGATTTAAAGCTGATTGGGAATCGTTCCACAGAAGGCTGCCCGTTGGTTAAATATCTGGTGCAACTGGTGTCAAGGCTGTTAGAAGTGAGAATTCTAAAGCATTGCTCTTAGCACCGCAAAAACCTCTTCTGGCCTCTAGAGGCATGAGGAGTTATGTTAATAGGTCTCTCTAAATTACAGGGATGCACAAGTCAAATACCCTGGTGGGCCAGAACTAACCATGACTTGGCATGCAGGGGTTGAGGTAAGTTTTCAGCACATTAATGATTACATTATCATTAATCATTTAAAATATTATTGGAAGCAATTATTAGTTACCCAGAGCATGAGGAGGGAAGAGGAGGCTCCTAGCAACCTTTCCTCTTCCCTATCTCCCATGCACTTTCAAATGCTTGCAAAGGTTAATTTTGAAAGGGGACTGATCCCCACCAGTTCCATGGGGCAAAGCAGCATTTTGCACCTCACCTCAGGCACCTTTGGGCCAGCAAAAAATCTGGGGCCAGCAAAAATGTCCACGCGGGCCAGAGCTGGCCCCTGGGCCTTATGTTGTGCAGGCCTGCTCTACAGGTTGCCTGTAGCTTCTCAAGTTAGAACTTTTCAGCTGTTGAAGGCTAGTGCCTGTTTCTATATGTTGTTCAATGGCGCTCTCTCAGTAAGTGATGTTTTAGTTTCTTAATAAATCTTTGTTTTTTTGAACTCAACCTACTGTCTCCAGATAATCTCTTGGACTGAGCATCTCAACCACCAGAGCATACTCTGCTGTGTGAAGATCTTAATGTTTCTCGTCACACCTCTCTACAGGGTTATGGGCCCAGAGCTCTGAGACTGGTGAAGAAAGTAATTAGCTTGAATTTTAAAAAAAAGAACACTAGGTTTTCTCAAAGATGGAGACAGGACAAGTGCTACAGAGAATTTACAAGGTCCAGATTTTTAACTGTGGTCTTTCAAAATGGAAATGCTCCTTAAAAGCCACAAAATTAGCAGGGTCTTACACACAGAATGCTCTGTCGAAGAATAAAGACGAGCTTGGGACAGTGCAAATGATATCCCAGTGCACTGGGATAATGTGTTTTATTAGCGAGTGACACTATTTGGGTGCATTTAAGAAAAAACAGCATGCAAAGGACATGTGGGAGACTCTGAAGAAATTGTATGAAAGGAAGTCAGCTGTCTCCGAAGTGCATCAAGTTATAAAGATGTGTAATAAACTAAAGGGTCAGGGGAGGATCTCTCTAAGCATGTAAATGAGATGCTGGAGACATTACAACAGCTGCAAGAACAGGGAGTAATTTTGCCCGATATGGTTCAGATTGGATTGTTATTCAACAGTCTTCCTGATCATTTTGAGCCTATTGCAAATGTATTAGAAGTCAATGATTATTTGAATGTGGAGTTTGTAGTACTTGGAAGACTTTAATTTGTGCAGAGCCAATGGGTGGCAACTAAAGTCAAATGAAGAAAATGCTTTTAAAACATATCAAAAGAACAAAAAGTGTTTTGTCTGTGGGAGTCCCGGTTACATGAAGGCTTAATGTCCTCAGAACAAAGAATTCACAACTATAAAGGAGGTGAAACCACATTTCAAGAGAAGTGAGTCACCTAAGCATACAAAGAAAAATGCATGGAAGCAAGGAAAGAATGGGCCCATACACACAACTGTTTGGGAGGGAGGGAGGGAGGGAGGCTGCATAACCTTCCCTTCCCCACAGACGATCACCAAAACATTACTGGGCATGCGGATCACACATCCAGACGGAGGTTCAGGGGTCGAGATGTGTCATCCTGGCCCCCGGAAATCCCACAATGCACCACGAGGAAGTCCGCGGAACATTGTGGAGATCCCCCTGACAATGGCTGAGAGCCTGCTCCTGTACCAGCGCCAGCTGAGAGCAGCCGGCGCTTACACACGAGCAGTCAGCCCAAGTTATACTCTGCTGAGTGAGGATTTCGATATTTCTCCTCACACCTCTCAAAAAAGGCAGTAACAGACAAAGGCTCACAAGTGAGGGAAATACTTTCCTTTTGTCATATTGAGTTGTCTTCAACCGAGTCATACCATTGGTCCATCTAGCCTTATAATGTCTAGCTACTACCCCAACTGGCTGTGGTTCCCTATCTCAGGCAGAGATACCAGCCCTACCACCAGATATCCCTTTTAACAAGAGATGCAAAGCACTGAACCTCCACATTCATATGCATATGCCTTGGCAATATCAAGAAACAAGGAGGAAGGAGACCTCACGATGCAGAGGAGACCATTCACTGGCCAGGGCACAATTTTAATGTTGCAGCTCTCTCAGTGGCAATTCTAATTCAGCTCTTTCAAGGCCTTCTTCATGTTGACTGACCATACCAAGTGTTTTATTGCTATGGTTAGAGACAAATTACTGCATGGAAGACAGTTTGCAAAGGGATTTTGTATCCCTTTGTATCTCACCCCATTTTTACATCCGGTTAAACAGATTTCACAGGTTTTAGAAACAACGTAAAAGCCCACTAAACCACTTTAAATAGCATCCCCAATGGGACAACAGAAATGTATGAGGCTATTCTCACGAGTAGCAGGAACCGGGCTAAGGGAGTCGAGCCCAGTTCCTGCTGTTCGTGTGCTGCAACGGGAGCCACACCACTCCCGCCAGCAAACCTCCGTAAATGCCCCCAACCTTAAATAAGGTTAGCGGAGTGCTCCCGTTTACCTGGTCGTGAGTCGCCACGGCTTGACTCCGCACTGCAGCGACTCATGAGGAGACCCCAACCAGGAGGCTAAAACAAGCCTCCCGGCACGGGGGTCTCCCCAGAATGCCCTGTGCACTCGTGCAAGGTATGCTGGGACTTCCGGGGGCTGGGGGGTCCCAGTACCCGCTGCCCCTACCGGCTCCATGACGGAGATGGAGACAGTTCCATGACAGAGATGGTAATCGTGTAGACGGCCGATTCGACTGCCCAGGGCGGGCTAGCTGCTTGTGTGCGGGGAGAGGGGGCTTGACCCGCTCCTCCCACCAAACCCCTTACAGCTCTCCACACTGCTCATGTGGAGAGCCTCTGTGTGTTTACCATGAGAATGGTGGCATCTCCCAAGCCAATCTCTCTTTAAAATTAGTGTCTGTCTCCAGCTCAGAAGGGTTTCCATGTGCCCTATAAGTCTGCCAGGTTCTGATCTGAAGGAGTTTTCAGAATTCATAGTTATCAGAATGACTAAACCCATGTACTTGAAAGTAAATCCCAGGGAAGATAGTGGACCTGACTTCTGAGTAAACATTTACAGAATTGCAGCAGTCCAAGGGCTAAGCTACACATTAGCACAGAAATGCTTAGATTTTCTTTGCTAAATAACAAACACAAGGTCCAATCCCTCCCAAGGAGGATGGACTACAACAGAGCAAAAGGTCAAAGTCCATAGCCCCACAAGCCATGGTCCCAACCCAGATCCCACCCCACAGCTGCTATTTTGCAAAGAAAAACTAAGCATATGAAGACTAATCATTTATGTATTTATTTATTCGATGTATATACCGCCCTTCCAAAATGGCTCAGGGTGGTTTACAACAAAATAAAAACCATTAAAACTAGTTAATTAAAATCAAAACTATAAAAACAGAATAAAACTAATTAAACACTCAAACAGCTAAAATCCCTTGAAAACCAGGGCAAACATTTAAAACAGTTCACAGCAGTTTAAAAACCCTGGAAGGCCAGGCCAAACAGACAGGTTTTAAGGGCTCTCCTGAAAGATAGTAATGAACTCAAGTTATCGATTTCTGCCAGGAGTGCATTCCACAGCCTGGGAGCAGCTACAGAGAAGGCCCACCTCTGAGTCGCCACTAGACGAACTGGTGGTAACTGGGGACAGGCCTCCTCAGATGACCTTAGCGTGCAGTGGGGATCATGCAGAAGAAGGAGCTCTCGAAGATAACTCGGACCTAAGCCATTCAGGGCTTTAAAGGTAATAACCAGCACTTTGTATTTTGCCCAGAAACAGCAATGTGTTTTAACATTATGTAAAGTTTGGGCTAACATAATATTAGCTATACAATCTCCTCCCAGCCACACTGCTTAGCCATGCCATTGTTAGGGATGTGCACAGACCGGTCCAGAGGCTATTATAGAGGCCTCCGAACTGGTTTGAATGTGGGCCAGTCCGGCACCGGGGGGGTGTCTCCCTTTAAGGGTGGGGGGTTGCACTTACCCCTCCCGCCGCTTTCCCCTCGCTGGTGCTCTGTTTTGTCAAAACGTTTTGGGGCGGCAGCATTCCTCCCTGCCGCCCCTGCCCCCATTGTTGTCCGGAAACACCGGAAAGAGCGGTTGTGCATGTGCCCGCCACACACATCACACATTGCATGCGCGCATCATGCACACGGTGTGCACATGCAACGTGTGACATGCCCCTGCCCCGTTGTTGTCCGGAAATACCGGAAAGAGTGATTGCGCATGTGCCCGCTGCTGCGGGCACCCGCCACACACATCACACATTGCATGCGCGCATCATGCACGTAGCGTGCACACGCAATGTGTGACATGTGCGGCAGGCGCACACGACGGCAGGCACACATGCAACCACCATTTCCGGTATTTCCGGACAATGACGGGGGCAGGAGCGGCAGGGAGGAATGCTGCCGCCCTAAAAACCTTTTGACAAAACGGAGCACCAGGAGAGGGAAAGCGGCGGGAGGGGTAAGTGCAACTCCCCCCCCTTAAAGGGAGACCCCCGCCAGGACCGGGCCGCCCCTCCGTGGTTCCGTGCACATCCCTAGCCATTGTCTGAGTCATTATAAAATACAGGGCACAATCTAGGAAGATAGGAAGCTGCCGTCTACGGAGTCAGACCACTGATCCATCTAACTCAGTATTGGCTACACTGACTGGCAGCAGCTCTCCAGGGTTGCAGGCAGGAGTCTCTCCCAGGAGATGCCAAGAAGTAAGCCTGGGACCTTCTGTATGCAAAGCAGATGATCTATCACTGAGCTACCGCCCCATCCCCTAAAGGGAGTATCTTACAGCAGGCAGTGCTCACATGTAGTCATCCATTCAAATGCAAACCAAAGTGAACTCTGCTTAGTAAGGAGGCAACTCAAGCTTGCTACTGCAAGACTGGCTCTCCACCCTAATCAAAGTAGGAATGAAGCAACCCTAGGAGTTTACGTATTTCCATCACTCCAACATTTGCAAAGGCAAGCCACTAAGCTTTAGATATAACTGAAATGGCAGGAACCCAACTGTGAGAAAATTGCCTTCCATTCTCACACAAATATGAACAGCTATTCTTCTTGCATTCCTCAAGTGCCAGATAGCTGCTTAGGGACTGAAATACTTTTCAACAGGCTTTGACCCAAAATGATATTTGCGGGTGCACGAATCCTTATGGACGGATGCCAGCTGGGTGCCACAAAATATCATACGTGAGTGAAGACTTAATTGCTATGAGTGTGACAGGTTTCCACAGCTTTCCAGTTATTCTCCCCCCACACACCCAGCTACCCGCATTTGATCATAATACTGATCTTTTAAGCAGACTAGAAGGCCACATGCAACTCAGGGTCTAACAGGATAAGCCACGGCTGTACACACACACACCTCTCCATCTGCCACCTAAAGGCATCAGTAAACAAGGTCAGATCCTGATTTCAGCTACACATTAAACCAGAAATAAAACAATGACATCACCCAGGGCCCAAATTCTCAAGACAGAATGACATATTGCTATCACTACTTCTAAGTTAACTACTTAAATATTGGAGTTAACCCTTTACAAATCAGCCATCAGGACAACATCCATATCAATAGAGTATGACCCACTTGAAGTCTCTAATTATCTTAAGATTAAAATGTGTCTATGCAAGTTAACCCTTTAAGTGCTGCAGAGCTGCTGTGCTTTACGGCTGTCTTAAAACACATAATGTAAAGACTAGAATCACAGGCTTCTTTTAAAGCCAGTTGTGTTTCTTTTTTCTATATAACTGACTTCTATAGCTGCTACAGCTTTTGTTAGCATCTATCAAAACTCTCATGCATTGCACTGATCTAATGCAAATGTTCTTACGGAAGTAACTCTGTTTGACTTCAAGCAGCTTTCTGGTAAATCTACACAGCTGTCCCCCATAGCCAGCCACCTGCCCCTACTTCACATCCATCAACCCATGTCTCCTTCTAGGATGTTGCTATTTTATTTAATTTAATATTTTAAACTTGCAGTTAAAGAACCTTTGGGGGGAAAGGCTTTACTATCACAGAAACAACCACAAGGAGGTCATTCACACAGTCAAAAACTGTGTCCTACCTGGGTTTGGGAGCTGTGTGTGCTCTCAATTTTCAGCTGTGTGGAAGCAGAGGAAAACCTGGGTAGAAGTGACTGTGTGGAAGCAAGGTAAGAGGAAAAGCTACCCAGGTTTTCCTCCTACCTTGCTTCCACACAACTGAAAACTGGGAGCACACACAGCTCCCAAACCCAGGTAGAACACGATTGTGTGAATGACCTCCAAGAATGACAACCTTCCTGCAAATAAAGCATTGATAAGAAGTGCAAGTCACAACAAGACCAGCCCACTTTTTCCTGGCAATGTACCTTTAACACCAGCATGACAGGCATAAGTTCAACAGGTAACGCTTTCTCCATTACTGCCCAAAGCCTTACATTATGGTCTCATGAACATGTGGTGGAGGAAGTGGGATTGATTCTAATAGCAGCATACCCCATGCCAACATGCACACCGGCTATGCCTCGGGGCCTCCTGCACATTCAGCACTTATATACAACAGCAGCACCAAATGTGGAATCGTTGAGGAATCCTCCCCATCTCTGGGACTGTCCTGTGCACACAAGTACCAAATGTGGAGACTCCAGGTTGTTGCCAGAGAGGCTGGCATGGGGGCGTGGCTAGCTGGTGCACTTCTGTATGCACATTGGGTGTACACAGCAGGCAAAACACCAGCCTGGGGCTTACGTCTGTTGAATTTATGTCTGTCATGAGGGTGATCAAAACACAAGGAGCCCTGAAGCAAAAGACAGGTGAGAAAGTTTCTGCAGACTCTAGTTTAAATAGAACAACAAGTGAATCATGAGGGTAACTTAGAAATTCCCCCCAGTTTAGCCATGCAGGCAAGCTTGTACAACAACATTTTTTTAAAAAACCTAATTCACAAGCCACCTGTACACACCAAAATCTATGTCAAGCAGATGTGTGCTGGAACTTTTCTTTTGACTGCTTCACAACACCCAGATGAAAAAAGGGGGGGGGGGAATCTAGGTGACCAATTGTCATTAACACCTAAAAAAATTAACCTTGGCATTTGGATTGCCGAAGGGGACAAATGATCAGATTTCACTTCCTCCCTCTTGTGCTGCTATGTGGGGGACATGGTGACCAAATCCCTTTCAGGTCCAGTGTTGGGGGTCCAGGTCAGCCTCCACAGATGGGGAACAGAGGTGCACCTAGGTAATTTTGAAGCCAGAACCTAAAGGCCTTTGGATAGAGTTGCCATGCCCCCTGAAATTCTGGGTTTTATCTGGATTTTAAGCATCTCACCCAGATTGCTTAGCCCACCCTGATTTGCCCAGATTTCTTTATTATTATTATTATTTCTTGATTACACAGTCAGACAGGTGTTAATGACTGGTTTGTTTTATCCAGACATCGAGTCCTTCCCAAGGACCTGGGATGGCTGAATTTTATTGTCAATTGTTATAGATATCGTCGCAGAATATAGGCTGTTCCCAGTAAAGCTGCTTTTTGTAATTGGCTGATGGTGATTTCTGTGGCCCCTATGGTGTTGAGGTGCTCTTCAAGGTCTTTTGGGACTGCACCCAGGGCGCCAATTACCACTGGGATTATTTTGGCCTTTTTCTGCCACAGCCTTTCAATTTCAATTTGTAGATCTTTGTATTTGGTGATTTTTTCTATTTCTTTTTCTTCTATTTCTGCTATCCCCTGGTATTGCTATGTCGATTATTTTAACTTGTTTTTCTTTCTTCTCGACTCCAGTTATATCTGGTGTATTGTGTGGCAGATGTTTGTCTGTTTGTAGTCAGAAGTCCCATAATATTTTTACATCTTCATTTTCTTCAACTTTTTCAATTTGATGGTCCCACCAATTTTTGGCTACAGGTAGCTTGTATTTTTTGCAGATGTTCCAGTGTATCATCCCTGCTACCTTGTCATGCCTTTGTTTGTAGTCAGTCTGTGCGATCTTTTTACAACAGCTGATTAGGTGGTCCACTGTTTCATCTGCTTCTTTACAAAGGCGGCACTTGCTGTTTGTTGTGGATTTTTCTACTTTTGTTCTTATTGCATTTGTTCTTAGTGCCTGTTCCTGTGCAGCCAATATTAAACCCTCTGTTTCTTTCTTCAAGTTGCCATTCTTAAGCCATTGCCAGGTCTTGGTGATGTCTGATTTTCCACTCATATTGTGCAAATATCGACCATGCAGTGGCTTATTTTTCCATTTTTCTGCTCAGTTCTTGACTTGTTCTTTCTTGTAGGCCTGCTTTGTTTCATTGGTGTTGAATAGTTTCTCGTTCTTGACCATTTGAAGTGCATCTTCTTCACTGTCCTTGATATATTCTTCAAGGCCTCTTTTCTCTTCCTCTACTGTTTGATGGACTTGCAGCATTCCTCTTCCACCTGAGCTGCGAGGGAGGTATAGCCTATCTACATCACTGCGGGGGTGCAGAGCATGATTGATGGTCATTATTTTCCTGGTCTTATGATCCAGCTTCTCTAGCTCTGCCTGGGTCCAGTCTATTATTCCTGCAGTGTATCTGATAATAGGTATAGCCCAGGTGTTTATGGCTTGTATGGTGTTCCCGCCATTGAGTTTGGACTTGAGGATTTTTCTAACTCTCCTGATGTATTCACTTCCCATTTTTCTTTTAACTTCAGTGTGTGCAATGTTATCAGCCTGGAGAATGCCCAAGTATTTGTAATGTTCTTTCTCTTCCAGGTTCTTGATCTTGCTTCCATTGGGCAGTTCTATTCCTTCTGTTTTTCTTATTTTTCCTCTGTTCATTATTAATGCGGCACACTTGTCTAGTCCAAACTCCATTGCTATATCGCTACTGAATATACGGACAGTGTTTAGCAGTGATTCGATTTCTGACTGGGACTTTCCATACAACTCCAGATCGTCCATGTACAGCAGATGGTTGATTTTACTTGATGTTTTAGATGTTTGTTATCCGAGGCCTGTTTTGTTTAGTATTTGTGAAAGTGGGGTCATGGCGATTACAAACAACAGAGGGGATAGTGAGTCCCCTTGGAAAATGCCTCTTCTAATGCTAACCTGTCCAAGTGTCTCGCCATTGATTGTTAACTGTGTACTCCACATGCTCATTGCTTTTTTAATAAATATCTGAATGTTTTTGCTGACACCAGTTGTTTCTAAACATTTTAGTATCCATGTGTGAGGCAATGAATCGAAGGCTTTCTTGTAGTCAATCCATGCAACACTTAGATTGGTTTTTCTTCTCTTGCAGTTTTCTAAAATCATTTTGTCAATCAGCAGCTGGTCTTTTCTGCCTCTGGTGTTCGGGCAATTTCCTTTCTGTTCAACTGGAAGCTGTTTGTCAGTTAATAAGTGTTGCATCACTTCATCTGCTATTATTCCAGTTAATAATTTGAACATGGTTGGCAGGCAGGTTATCGGTCTATAATTACTTGGAACTGCACCTTTTGCTGGGTCTTTCACGATGAGATGAGTTTTCCCAGTTGTTAGCCATTGTTCAATATCACCGCCTTTCATAATGTGATTGAACTGTTTTGATAGTTGCTTATGAAGGCTTGTTAGGTGTTTAAGCCAGAAGCCATGCAGTTCATCGTCGCCTGGTGCAGTCCAATTTTTAATTTTCTTTGCTCTTTCACTTATTAATTCTGGTGTTATTATTAGATCTTGCATTTGTTGGTTACATTTTTTACCTCTTTCATCCAGCCTGTTTTTTTATTATAATATATTGGATTGTCCCATAGTTTCCCCCAGAATTGCACTGTTTCTTCTTTATTTGGTGTTTCTACGTTTCTTGCAGTTTCTCCTTCTATGCTTTGGTAGAAACGTCTCTGATTCGACTGGAATTGGAGATTCTGCCTGTGTTGTGTAATTCTGGCTTCATATCTGCTAATCTTCTTTGACACTGCTGTTATTTGCTGCTTTATTATTTGCAGGACTTCTCTAATTCTCCATGAATCTAGGTGGTATTTTTGGATCAGATACTGTTTGGTGTTTTCATTCTTCAGCTTCTTGTCTTTCATATCTTTCAATTTACTAGCATCTGATCTAAGCCTGGAGATTTTATTTTCTAATCTAATCTTCCATTTAGGTGATGTACTGTTTTCTTTTTTACAGGTCCACTGATCTGATATCCGAGCTCTTGTGTTGTTATTGTTGCTGCACTGTACATTAGTTGGTTTGTTTCTTGCAAATTATTGGTTGTTATTTCTGCAAGTGCAGCATTGACATCTTTTAATGCCTGAGCAAGTTGTTTTTTGGCAACTGTTTTCAGAGCTGGAAGTCGAGCCCTGGTGGTTGTTTGGTTCATGTGCTCAGCTATTTTTTGCTTTAGTTCTTGTTGCTTTTCTGTTAAACGGCATTCGGGTTTTTGAGGTGAAGGCAAATGGGAGGTTGCCTGGTTTTGATTTTGAAACAGTTCAGCAACAGTGGCATCCTCGATTTCCAACACCTCCTCCACCTGCGCCTGAGCAACTTTTTCAGTTGGTGGTAATTCTTCTTCCATCTCTTGAGCCTGTGTTGCTCTTTGCAGTTCTTCCAGCTCAACTGCTGTGAATACTTTATTTCTTATTATGAATCTTCCCTGGTCTGCTAGCCTTTGTTCTATTATTTCTGTATCTGGATGCTTCTCTTTCCAAATTTGGTACATTCTTTTTAAATAACCTCTTCTAGTTGGACTAGACTTGTAATAGCAGATCATTATTTCCTTGTTGGCATTTTTTGTATATTTTTTCGGTTAAGCGACGTTTCTTCCAGTAACCCTGCAGTCTCCAGACCTGGTTGCTCATCTGAAGATCCTGAGTCCTGTTGCCCACTTGCCAAGATGTCCAGGGACTATAGCACCTTGTGCGGTCCTTGTTGACTCAGGCGATGACCGATCCGGTATAGATTTATTAAAGTTACGTCTCACCATATTGTTGATGGGAGAGGCACTCTTTGTCTGGCTCCTCTGGTGAGACCTGTCCAGTATGGTTGGACCTCTGGCATAGCTCTCACCTTCCTCAGAGCACACAAGCCCCACAACCACGCCAAGGTAGTGCCTCACTGGGGGTTATTATTGTTATTGTTATTGTTATTGTTATTATTAGCTAAGCTCTAGCCCTTTTAGAAGCAGAGTTATGAAGCAAAACGTGCAGTCACTATTCTGCTCAAAAATTATTTGCAAGCCAATTTACATGATATGCAAATTAGGCACCCAGATTTGGAAAACTAGAATATGGCAACCCCACATTTGGACCCCTGCCCTTGCCACTGGAGGTCCCCACTCCCCCACCAGCTGCAAGTTAAGCGTCATCACCTAAAGGCCTTTGGACACTCCCCCCCCACAAGTTAAGCATCATCCCCCTACACGCACGCACATGCACGTGTGTGCACACACACATGCGCACACTGTGGCACACACAGTATTTTTAACACGTGGGTTCTTGAGGACACAAACAGCAACTGAACTTACAAGAATGTAAGAATATAAAACACGTATATTTATGCAAATATGCATTAGCAGAAACATTTTGACATGCAACAACATATTCCCATCCCACATATTTCTTTCTCCACTCCCCCCTGCCTCTAAAGCAGAGGTCATGCTTGGCGCCCAATGCAGGTCACAGTCATGCTCAGCCGCCCAGTGAAGCATGGGCCAGTGGCGTGGCAACACCACCCACGACACACTAAAGAAGATTGGGGGGCCCCTGAGATGCCCTGGGCTTCGGCCCAGAAGCCCAGGAGTAAGAATACCTTTGATGGGGAGGGCCAGAAGAGACAATTATAGAGCAAGCCATCCAGCCAAGCAATTTGCTGTCATCGCCTCTTTCAGATGCTCTCTTTATCGCTGAACAGGATTCTTCAAGAGGCCCCTGCAAATAATGCCACTCATGAGAAGTATGTTTCCCAGGATTCCTGATGCCCAGAATACTGGCAGTGCAGGGTTCTAGGGAATAACAGAGGCCCCTTCGCTAGTCTTCTCTATTGCTGCCTCTAATTTGGGAAAGGGAATAAATTGGTTACAATGGCAGCTAGCGGAGTGCAGAAACTCCTTTTCTGTTGTGAGTCAGAAAACCTGTGAGGGGGCGATGACAAATGAGCATTAGGTATTGGCAAGAGTTTATGTAGCAAAGCAGCTAATTATGAACTTTGGCATCCGCTAGGTGGGGGTGGGGGCATTCTTTCTTCTCTGTTGGTTTTCCTCCTCCAAATCACTTCCCCAAGCTCCTTTTGACTCATTGTGGGGAAGACGTACATATTCTTTCTTTTCCTCCACAGGGTGAAAAAGCAAAGGTGTTTTGGAGACTGAGAGATAGCAGAGAAGAAAGGGTTAAGATGCCTTCTCACCTCCCATGTCTGTCTCCCAACCTGGGCAGTTTTTTTTAAAGTTAAAATTAAAAAGAAACCATTGAGGGAAGGACTACACATGATTAATGTTATGTGAGATCTGAGCCTCAGAGGTTTGATCTAAGTTGACAAGAGCAAGACTGCTGGCTGAGAACAACATGCAAGAGGAAGAGGACAAACAAACCACATTTTGACAACTTTGTCCGAATAAGTTTAAGGCTTAAAAGGCTTCAGGGGGCTGAGCAGCTTAACTGAAAACAAAACAGTCCAAGAATACAAATTAGTCCAGAATAACCAGTACAAAACCATATTTTCCAGAATGCTTGGGGAGCAGGGAAAAAACTTCTACTAAGGGGAATAAGACACCCACAAACGCTGTCTCTGTATGGATCCAATAACCAAAGAGAATCTGAGCTCATTTTTTTACAATAATTAACATGCAGGGCCAGCACCAGGAGTTGGTATTGTCAGGCATCTGCCAAGGTCCAGGTCATTTCAGGCAGCACACACACACACTCATCCTCCTCATCCTCCTCCTTCTCATCATCACATGGCCCTGCGACCCCTCTTCCTTGCTGTCACTATTTGTTTAGCTGGCCTCCCTGAGAGAGCAAGCAGTGACTGGAGTAAAAAGACAGAGCAGCAGCTTCCATTCACCTCTTCCTGGGACAAGGAAAATTGGTTGGCAGTTCCAGTTGTAGAACTCCCACACCGTGGTTTCTTTGGCCCTCTGACTGCACAGAAACAACACTGCTTTCTTTCACTAATTCCTGCTCCTATCCAAAGAACAACAGTTCACAACTCTGTTCTTTCTTTTCTTGATCAGCCTGAGGATCTGACTGGGAGGAGAGCTGCTAAGCAGGGTCTGCCTTGGTTTGTAATTGAGATGGAGACTACACAGGAGCACTGTAAGATATCCCCCCTCAAAGGGATGCAGCTGCTCTCTGAAGAGCACCTGCCTGCTTTCATGCAGAAGGTTCCAAGTTCCATCCCTGGCTTCTCCAGATAGGGCTGAGAGAGACTCCTGCCTGTAACCTTGGAGACAGGCACATGGGTACCACTGAGCATGGGGGTACAAATGTCTTCCAGATGCCATGGCCCTGAGCATTTCCAAGGGCCACCAGAGGCTCATGCCCACTTTCTCACATATCTTCAGTGGGCCACCAAAATCATTCAGTCACCCCTGCTCTCCCCACTCTGGGTGTGCTGCCCTTTTGCCTCTTGCACTGGGCTTCATTGACACACCACTGGAGTTTGGTCAGGTGCGTTCTTTCTCTGCTCAGAATGAGGCAGAGACAGAACCCATCCACCCCGACCCCAATGGCGTGTGAACAAAGCGCCAACTGCATCAGGAAGATGGAAGTGCACCAGTCTTGCCATTGGTGGCCATGCCCCATTTTGTATGATGTCACATGCAGGGGGTGTGGCCAGTGCACAAATACATCAACACGGGCAGGGGGCCTGTTGAGCTCATCCTGCAGCCACCCATGAGTTCCCTATGCCAGACCATGTCCCCCATGTCTGAAGTCAGACATAGGGGGTGGGGCACGGCCAGATATGGGGAGCCGCTGGCCTGGATCATCCACTACTACCTTCCACCCATCTAGTCTGTTGGATGGGGCCATAGCTCAGTGGCAGAGCATCTGCTTTGCATGTGGAAAAGCCGAAGTTCAATCCCTGGGCACCTCTGGGTTGGGCTGGGAAAGAAAGCAAGGTCCCCAAAAATCTTGGGAAACTGCTGCCAGTCAGTATAGTTAATACTGAGCTGGATGGACAAATGATATCTTAGTAGGGCAGCTTCCTAGGTTTCTATCATTTCTTGTCTCTTTTCCTCTCCCACCGTGGCCACTCTGTCTCATGATCCCTTTCTCTCTCTCTTTCTCAACAATCTGCCCAGGCCATTAGATCTATGACTCACCCTCCCTCCCTCCCTCCCTCCCTTGGGTGTAGTTATAATTGAGCGAACATGAGCCCCCCAGCTCCTGGGGCCCCCCCAGCTCCATCCTTCCCTATTTTCTTCATCATCTGCCTCACTCTGAGGAGCCGCCAGAGAGAGGGGTGAACACGGGCCTCCTCTCCCCTAGCTACGCCCCTGCTTCCTTCCTTCCTTCCTTCTTACACACTCCACACAGTTGCCCACTGCATCTTCCCATCCGTACTCAACTCCCCTTACCTCACCCATCAGCAGCACAAGCTGGAGATGTCCTCACTCTCCTCTGCCCCCCCTCCATCCCCCTGGGGTTTTAAAAACTGGGAAGGGAGTTGAAAGAGGGAGTTTTTTGAGCCACTGAGTAAAGTGTTGTGAGGTCATGTGGCATTGGGGTGGTAATGCGCACAAAATTTGCCACTTGAGGCAACTGCTCCACCTTGCCTCACAGAAAGCCTGCCCCTGAATATGATGCTTCCGATCAGTTAAAGTATGAAGTGGGGGTGTTATCTGGAATTCCTCCACAAATATGGAAGACATTTTTCTGGTACCATTTCTCTATATTTTTAGAAAAGTGGTGAAGTGTTACCTTGACCTCCTTGAAAGTTTTACACTGAAAAATGGGATCAACCAACCAACCAACCAACCAACCAACCAATCAATCAATATACTGCCATGACTTTTGTCCACTTGATTTTGGTTGGGTAGGTATATTCAAGATGGCTTCTTTTGCCACTGAAAAAGAACTTTGATTCCATGTTCCCAATAATTATTTTTATGATATTCTTACTGCTCTAGGATACAAGTTGTCTTAACTGTTTGTCGGAAAGATGGCATACAGCATTTTACTTACTTACTTCACACATACACACCCCTAATCCACCCACCCCATGATGTGGGAACTGGATATAATGTAACTGGGTGCTCAGTTAGGGCTACAGTGTACATAATGATAAAAATGGGGCATCAGAGGTCCTCTGTAGAGCAGGGGAGGACATCTGCAGCAAAACCAAACAAAAACAAAAACCAGACACCATGTGCACATTGAAATTGGCTAGATTCATTTGGAAATCTCTCGGAAGCAATCTGTATTATCTCCCCTGCTCTGTTTGCTAAGAATCTAATACCACATAGTGGGGGAGCTTCTGATAAGGACTCTACAGCTGCAATGAATTGCCTACTTCACCTACCATATAAAAACACATTAAGAGGCATCTAGCAGGAAGGAATTTCTGCAAAACCTAATGTGACATACAAAAAGAGATTAGAGAAGTGACTTTTTCCCTGTCTTTTTTTGGTGAGAGATGGGGACAGCACTTGTAAAAGCTGACAGTAAAAGCTGGCGAGAAGCCTGATTAAAATGACATCTCACTAATCTGCTTGGCACTACTAGAAGTCCTCAGTTTAAAAACAAGAAAATACCAGGTCAGCTCCTGGATTCAAGCAGCAATGGAGTTTGACAGTACAGAAGCTCATGTAGCCTGCATCTTTTCCACAGAAGAAAGGGGGCTCAAGAAACTCAGTCACAGCCTTGATATTCAGAAAGGAAGAAAGTGCAAATATCTGTGCTGACTTGTATATATTCCTGGGCAAAGAGGCACCTTTTAAAGTGATGGCTCCAGGGGTGTAGCAAGGGGAGAGTGGGCCCATGTTTACATAGTGAACCCGGGTGCTCCCCCCACCCCCGCCATCTAGAATCAGGCCACTATTGTCACTTAGGAGCAAAACCATTGTCGGGATCAGTCACAATCTCAGTAATTTGCTTTTTTAAAAAAACACCTATGAATAAAGGCACTGAAAGACATGTTAGGCATGTAAAAAGCATACAGAGGAACAAGACTAGAGATGCATAGGGCTGCTTGAACTTTGAGTAAGAATGGAAAGCCACCACTGGCCATGGTTCTCTAACAGTGCAGACTGGTGTCGCTGAATTTTGCAGCATTCTGTGATAAAAACCCATTTACTTTGCTTTGGAAACCCTTTAAGTTGTACACCAGAAATGCTAATAAGGTGCTTTAGTGTTTGTTTGTTTGTTTGTTTGTTTGTTTGTTAGCTCTCTAGTTGAAAATTGGAGATGTAGATGAAAAAGGACAATGGAGGAATCAATATATTTATGAGACAGTGAAACTATTCTTCTGGAGAAGACAAAAGCTCCTATCTCAGTTATTTGCATTCAAGATCCTTGATGGTCTCTCTCTGACTAGTAAATGAATCTGAGAATACACATAATATGCAATACCAGACATGGGTTGTACACTGTAGAGCTGTATAACCTGGCAACAAAGTAGGTTGACTCACTGGTGTAAGAGGATTATGAAGAAAGCCTCAAAATAAGACAATCCTTTGCCTTCCTGGATTTGACAAAAGAAAAAAGAAAATGAAAACCACCACCACCTTAGAACATCACAATAACAACAATCAGGACAGTTCGAGTTCATGGATCAGCTTTGAATATTCATTTATCAGGAACCTATTCAAATACATGAATTGCTTGGAAATTTTGCAACTTAAAAGATGGTTGAACATGGATTATCCAATGTATAGATAATTTATAGATAAATTATGTATATATTAACTTCAGCGAGCACTCAGGCAAGATTTTTACCCAGCAGTGGTCCAAATGTTGGAAGCTAGATTAGATCAATGGAATCAAAACCTGGATCATTCAGAGGTATATGGCGAAGTCAATCCTGCTCAATGGAAGCAGAGGTCTGCAAGAAGGCAATCCTGCACATGACAAGAGGAAATGGGAGCCAAAAGCTGGGGAACACAGAGTGGGCACGTATACTAACCATAGGCCACTGGTGGAATGTTCAAGACTAGAGATGTAGTGTTTTTGGTTAATCCATTCCTTGATCCAGGCCACCTTTTCAATGGGGCTTTGGTTACTTGTATTCCAGCCCTGGTTTAGAGGAAAGGCTAACAAACAGCTAGCAGCAAGAGCACTAAAAAGCAGTCTGTACTTGCCTGTCTGTACATAATATCTATATCATTAAACTATTAATATTCCTGATTCCACTCCACTGCATTGTCCTTGCATGCCACAACTCTTTCCCTTGGATTCTACAAAGCTCCCTTGATCTGGATGACGTCAGCTCCAGATGCATTTCTGGAACTGAATAGCTCTTAGCCAATCAAAAGGCGAGTCTGGGCATCAGTTAAGATCCTGGTAGATCTCTGTACACAGGACAGGATATTAGGACAGTTCAGTGCTTACATACTTTCCCCACTGGCTAAGGGTCATACCAATCAAGATATCAGAGATCCATGACTTGACTATTCCTTTGGATGTCAACATTTTCTATTTTTCATCAAAACAGCCATAGCGGGGAGTTCAAACTGAATTTGAGCCGCAGTTCAAGGGAACAGCAATTTGCCCCATTGTGAAAACCATATGGGAAGAATCAAGAGACCGGAACACAAATCTCTTGCATCTTGTCTAAATGGCCCTTAGCCATCAAGAGCCCTAAAGTTTCCAGTCCTGTGACAACCAGGACCAGATAGGCCATTGCTTTGTCTGAGGAACATGGTGGACTATAAACAAAATATTCATCCTGTCACAATCACTGGCATTTTTGCTACTGACTTCAAAAATAGCAGATGCAGCAAGCAGCATGGATAGAGCAATATATGCATGTATTACAAAGTCACTGGTATTTTTAAAAAGGCATTTTAAAAAAAAACCTGAGTTGGCCTCACATTCACCTCTGTACTTAAAAAAAAACCCCTCCAACAGCCACTTTATACATGTGAAAACTCTACTGCCATAAAAAGTTTCTTTGGCTTTGTTTCAATTTATATGGAAAAGGAATCAATCTTCCAACAGTCAACAGCTCTGTTAACTCACCATTAGCTGGTGTTATTACAGCATCCAAAAAGTGTCAGTAATTCATTAGCACTTTAAAAAAAAAAGTCTGAACTTGTAGCCAAAAAAAGGATACATTCCCAAGATAACTGCTTCAAGGCATTTGATAGGTAAAGATTCCCTGGTCATCTCTCTTGCCGTTTCCATTAACCTATGAAAGCAGGTGAGAAGAAACAGAACAGAATCATTTGTAAAACATTTGAATCCAGAAATATGATGTCAGAAAGATTCTGCCCTACCCTGACACCTGGGGCAGCAAATCTATCTTGCCTACTTAGAAGTGGAAGCTTCAGTAAGACAATTATTAATAATTATTAATAGTTGTGGCTGTGGTTGTGGTTGTTGTTATTCCTTCCAAGTGCATGCTCTCTGCTCTGAGGAGCTTACAGTCTAAATAATGACACAGGAAAACAAAATAGGGTGGGAAATGGAGGAAGGATAAGCAAGGGAAGAATATGAGGTGGTTCTCATGACCAGCCCTACCCAGGTAGGGCAGTGCTAGGTAGGCAGCCCCACCCAGGTAGGGCTTGTCGTGAGGGATCCTCCACCAGGCAACCTGGGTTTTGTACTTGGTCTAAAAGTGAGAGGAGAGCACACATGTGCCCTTCTACCCCCACTGCCTGGTCATGTGGGTGCATGGGCTGCTGGCAGCTATGTCCAGGCTGCTGGCAGCCATTACTATCATAGAGGCCGGGGGAAGGAGCGGCCCAGCCTCTGGCATGCCATGTCGCTTGCTGCAGTGCGGATTGTGGGGGGGGGGGGGGACAAGCAGCGGGTCTGGGAAGGAACAGGTAATCGTGTGGGGGAAATTGGGGGAGATCCTGCCTTCCCCCCTGTCCTCCGCAGCCCCAGCCTAAGCAGTCATGTGAATGACCCTTGTGTGGACCTTTCCATTACACTTGAGCTTAGTGACAACAGGAGACTAAGCCTTTGTGTCAAGGTCTCCAAGAAAGAGGCAAGTTTTTAAAATGGACTTGAAGGAAGTGAGGGAGGAAGCATCACACAGATGTTCTAGGCCAGGACTGGACCATTTTGGCCTTTTGGCTGTTCTTGGACTACAACTACCATCATCCCTGGCCACAGTGGCCAATAGTCAGGCAAGATGGGAGATGTGCTCTAACATCTTTAGGAGGACCAAAGTTGCACAGCCCTGTTCTAGACAAGAGTTTGAAGCATAAGGGGCAACGGAGAAATGTCTGAGGGAGCAGAGGGTGGTAGAGGGGGAGAAGTCTGAGACAACAGGTGGAAGAGCAAAGATCATAGGTAGGAATGTAATGGGAGTTTCAGATCTGAAAGCAGGAAGAGCTTGTGCTTCTCTCTTTTATTTATTTATTATTTATAAATAATAGGTGGCCCTATCCACCCCCAGCACAGTATCTCCAGTGACTGTTGCTGGTGTCTATCTTGTGTTTCTTTTTAGAATGTGAGCCCTTTGGGGACAGGGAGCCATCTTATTTATTTGTTATTTCTCTGTGTAAACCACCCTGAGCCATTTTTGGAAGGGCGGTATAGAAACAATTTAATTATTATTATTTATTTATTCATTTATTTATTTAAAACAATTATACCCCGCTCCTCCAGGGCACTACTGCTCGGGGCGGCTCACAACAATAAGATAGACACACGATACAATTAAAGTAATAAAATTAACTAAATTAAACAAAAAAGTTGTCAGATTAAAAACCACAATCATTATTAGGTTCACATTAAAGGTTATTTTAAAAGCTAAAAACTGAAAATTATAAAAAGCTAAAGAACCTACCAGATACAACAAAAAAAATGGAGCATTAAAAAAGCCTCCTTTAAAAGGTGTGTTTTAAGATTTTTTTTAAAAAAAACAAACACTGAGGGTGGGAACATGGCAAAGCTCTTTCAGGGAGGTGTTCCAAAGCCAAGGGGCCACAACCAAAAAGGCCCTGTCTCTAGTCCCCAACAACCAGATCTCTGTTACTGGTGGGGCCATGAGCAGAGCCTGAGATGATGAGCAGAGAGTCCTGGCAGATTCATATTGGCGAATGAGGTCCAACAGGTACCCCAGCCCCAAGCTGTGTAGGGCCTTAAAGGTCAATACCAACACCTTGAATCTAGCCCGGAAGCAGACTGGTAGCCAATGAAGCTGATGCAGGATGGGTGTAATACTCGTGAAGCGACTTGCACTCATGAGCATCCTAGCAGCAGCATTCTGAACCAGCTGAAGCTTCCAAACAGTCTTCAAGGGCAACCCTACGTAGAGTGCATTGCAGTAGTCCAATCTTTTATTGTGTACTTCTTTATCTCGTCTGGAAAAAGAATGTTTACACCTCCCCTCCAAGGAGACAGAGAAACAACTTCCCACTTCCTTCTCCTCCATCTGTCATCACATCCAAAGCTGCTTAAAACAGTCACAGCTATGAAGGTTTTCAAGAATCCTATTTTGAATGCTGCTGCTGCTGTAGGCATTAGTTCTCCATGTTCACAACAATTTCTTTTCATAGTCCAGGATTCTCACTAAGGAGATGCAGCAGCTCAAACACAGACAGACACAGTCTGCTGTGCTAAGAGGGGCTGGCACCAACCACCCCCTCCAGTAGCACTGAATATGCTTACTACAAAAGCCATTCATCAGCCTGCTGCCTACAACTGCCAGATGAACAGTTCAAAATAAATAATGGACATTGCCATGCTGTGAGATCTGCTGAATGTACTGAAATAAGGGCAATTCTTGAGGCCTGGTCTACACATGAAACAGGAGGTGGCAGAGATCTGAGGTAGAAGAATGTACTATATCCGTTAAGACTACAAATGGAGGGATGACATGTTTAATGTCCTCCTATGAAAAAGTCGGGGGGCAGGGATCAGGGATCTGCCTTCTAGTAGAAAACCAATTAGCAGAGAGAAGAGTCCTATTCAGACATTATGTTGTATGCGTATATGGATGTCTGTATACTGCTACATATTTTTGTATGACTGTACCTACGTTCACGTTCAAAATGAACCTGGGTACAGACCCTGTGAATGCAGGGTACAGATAAGCTCTCTTCAGACATTTTTAAGAACATAGGAACATGGGAAGCTGCCATATACTGAGTCAGACCATTGGTCTATCTAGCTCAGCATTGTCTTCACAGACTGTCAGCGGCTTCTCCAATGTTGCAGGCAGGAATCTCTCTCAGCCCTATCTTGGAGATGCCAGCGAAGGAACTTGGAACCTAGATGCTCTTCCCAGAGCAGCTCCATCCCGAGGGGAATATCTTACAGTGCTGACACTTCTTCTACAGTGCTGACACTAGGCATGAGTAGAGGGGGAGTGACATGCGGGGGTGAGGGGAGGACTTCCAGGCCTGCTTTGGACAGCAAACACGCCATCCCGCCCCCACCCCCCGCCAAAAAAAAAAAGTCTGATGAGGGCTATAGGAAGTGTACTGCTTATACCTGTGTTCAACATAACTTGTGAATTACTACCTGAGTACAAATCTGTACCTATGTGCACTTTACACTTGCTGCGATATAGAGCAAGGACGTCGTACATCTGGCGTGAAAAAGTTGCTGTTTTTTCGGGTTGTTAGTTGCTGCGAGACTGCGCCCCCTGGTGTTTACGTTCCGAATGCAACTTGCCCGAACGGAGGCATTTTGCTGCTGTTCCAGCAGCTAGCCTGGAAAATGCCAAGGAGAAGCTTTTTTTTTTTTAAAGTGACTTTTTGCCATCGCCCTGAGAACTGCCATGCTGCAGAGGCCTTGATTACACCTGTTGGACTCGACGTGGCCAGTTGGACTGGAAAGAGACTCAGCAAGGCTGCAGATGAATGTCAACGTTTAGAGGTAGCATCAGGGGCGTAACTAGGTTAGAGTGGGCCCTGAGACAAGATTCTTAAATGGGCCCCCCCCGCCGAGAAATTTTTTAATAATAATAATAATAATAATTCAATTTCTATACTGCCCTTCCAAAAATGGCTCAGGGCGGTTTACAAAGAGAAAAAGGTGCCTCTTTGCCCAGTAAGCAGGGGGCTTTTATTCTCACATTTCTGTCCTCATTCAAAACATACAAAAAACAGATGTACAAAATTGAGCAAATGAGAAGAGAAGAATTATATGGGAGTAAAACCTTTTTTAAAAGGAGTCAGGAAGTGCATCTTTGGAGGCTCAAATGGATACCTTTCAGGCACAACTATTTCCAAGTCAAAAATTCCTTTTTCATATGGTGGATTTGCAAAACCAAGGATTTGAGCTTGAAGTTCATCTAAGTGACTTCCAGTCTGCCAGCAAGTAATACCCGGTGGTGGCTCTGTGGACAGCAGATGCAGCTCCCTTTTCAATCGTGAAGCTCTCTGCATTGTGCTCCGTTTTCGAAGTAGAGCTCTAAGAGCGGAGCCGAATGCGCTCAGGGGCGTAGCAAGGTTGGAATGGGCCCTGAGAAGAGATTTTAAAATGCCCCCCCCCCAAAGTCCAGGGCCTCCACACACCCCAGGCTTCCAAGGATTTAAGTCTGATATTTCAAAATAAGTATGCTGCCAAGAAATACATTTCACTGAATACACACACACACACTTCACAATATATAGTGATATACATTGAATACTATATATTTGTGCTACTTTTAATGCCTAGAACACACTAGAAACACTAATTATTAAAATGGGCCCCTTGGTGCAGATTAGCAAAGGAGACTTTCAACCATGCAGGGTGAGCCTCTGTTTGTTTTCTCAGAATTCTGAACCAATTCAATAAAGTTTGATTCCAGGAGGTTTTTCTCAAGAGGCTTTTAAAGCCCTTTAACACACATCTCCTCTGGAATGGAGGTGCTGCATTCACATGTTGGCCAGATTTACCCTAAGGGGAAAAAATATAAAAGCACAACACATGCGTCACAGTTCTCACTCATGTCTCAGTTCTCACTCAGACCTGGGTTGCAAAACAACTTGAACATAAGTGTATTTATGAATGAATGAATGAATGAATGAATTAATTAATTAATTAATACATAAATAAATTTGTTCCAGAAGTTTTTGTAATTTCCTGCCATGAAACAAGCCACTTATAGGACTTTTTAGAGGTTTTTTTTAAGCCAGCAAATTTTCCAATCAGTTTTAAATTAAATATTCAGAGACTTCTCAGTCTCCCCACCCACTATCAAAGCCCTAGCAAGCAGATCCCTACCTGTGGGGGGTGGGGGGGGGGTGTAACCACAAAAAGGAATTCACATTCTACCTGGCAAAGGCTGAGCTGTCTGGCCTGGGAAGAGGGTCTGCTGCAGAGAGCTGTAGTGGCCACTCTGACTGCCAGCCTTCTTCCTGGGGCTTGCCAGCCTACTCAAATTCAGGCTTCACTGAGGCCTACACGGAGACCTCCCTGGAAGCCCCGCCCACCCACCGATCAGCTGAGAGGCGGGGAGAAAAGCAGCTTGCCTGCTGCTTTGATTGCCGACCAGAACCACAAGCAGGAGAGAGGGCAAACAGGGCAAGTGGCTGAAGGGTCTTGGGGCTGGGCAGGGGGCAATGGGGAGTCATGTGAGGTGTCTCTGGGGGGCCCCTCAAGGCAGTGGGGGCCCCGAGACGACTGCCTCCCCCTGCCTAATGGTAGTTACGCCCCTGGGTAGCATCCTCTGGACCCATCACTAGTTTCTGGATAAGAGAGGGCTAGGAGGCAAACCAATGAAATGGATGAACTGCTGCATGAGCAAACAGGAGTAACACCACTCCCTCTTCCTAAAGATTCATGGACACACCTAGACACATCTACCTAGACATGCACATGTTTAGGAAATGTTATTGTGAATCAGACAATACACAGATACAGCTGACAGCAATTACTTCAATCATGGCAGTCGTTCTTTGCAGCTGCCACCAATCCTATTGATTTTGATGGTCTTAAGTAGCAAGCAAGCAGGTTTAAGATTGCAGCTTTATTGGCTTACATGCTGCACAAGGGGACACGGGCAGCTTCAGAATTGTCCACATGTATGTCCACAGAATTGTCCACATTGTCCACCCCTGTGCACATGTAAACAGCTGAGATGAGGGCTCCATGCATGGAGTTGCATGATGTGCCGACCATTGAAAATAATCTCCAAATAATTTCCAAAAGAGCTGCAAATTTTATTATCCTTAGGGATGCAAAACTGGAGCACCTGCAGGCAAGAAGGAAGTACAGGTAGTCTGGGGGGAACTTGAACATACATCAGTTTCACAAAAATCTGAAGAAAACAATGTAAAGGGGCAACCCCTCCCCACCAAAGAAATACTGTCAGTGCCCCGCTGTAACTCAATGGAGCAGAATGTTCACACACTCAGAGGGCACTTAACAGACAAGGTAGGTGGAGCTAATGGAACTCAATGGCAAGAAGTGGGGGCGGGAAGAAGGGCTTGAACAAAATAATGGCATAATTGAATAATACTCCCTCCGAACACACAGTCACAACCCCTTCTCTTTCTGAAGGGGAGAGGTTCCTAAAGTTTTCACTTAGGAAACTTTTAGGCACCTAGGGTGCCTAAAACTTTCATCTGGATGCTGACCACACAAATGGACGCTGCACATGTGTGGACATGCTGGGGAAGAGCATTGCCAGCACACTAAGATAGCTGGGAGGAGCACCGCCGATTCAGAACATGGCAGTGAGCAGCGGAGGAGCAGGTATGCACCTGCTCTCCTCCATTTTAAAGGGGCAGGGGATGTGTTAAGAATTGTGCTTTGAATCGTGTTTTGTGTAAATCCCTACTCTCATCCTGCTCAGACAGGCACATGCTCATGTAACACAGGCGTACCAGGGAACTGCGACATTTTGTGGCAGGACCATACTTGTGTTTGTATATTTGCTAGATACATGTTTTTTTTAAAAAAAATGCTTGCAACTAGCACAGATAAAATAGGGAGAACGCCCTCTTCCCTCTTCCCTGTCCATCATAAGAGGTGAAAGATAATATCCCCAGCAACACACGGACTGGGAGGGAGTGGAGGTGAGCTGTCAGTCAGGCTCCTAGCTCAGTCGGGCAGCCACAAGTGACCTTTTGCCTCTTCACAGGGTGCCCGGAACCTCATGCTTGGAGAACGTCTGGCACTGAGACTCTCAGGCAAGCAATGCACCTGTCAAAGCATGTGCTAGTGGCAGAAAAGGAACTTGCCTTGGCAGCTTTTCAATACTAAGTTTTACAAGATAACAGTTATGATGCCAGATTCCAGAATCCATCAGATGGGCAGTTCCGTTTCCCGACAGTCTTTGCAAGCTAAGCAGCGCAAATGAGCCTCAACTTACCCTTATCTGCCACAACAGCCATTTGTGATGTCAAAATACCAAGTTAATGCCGACTCTGTTTGCAGTACATGAACTTACTTGCCTTGATCCTCAACTCTCCAGCATATTGAGGGGCTATTAAGGCAGATTTAAATGCAATATGCAAGGAGTTTTGCTAATGCAGGCAAACCTATTCTGTCTTCTGGGGTCACAACTCTCCATGCGCTCTCTGGATGGCTCATGAAGCCAGAGACATAAATACTTCCTACAGAATTTATTTTTTTAATGCAGCCCCATCCTATGCATGTTTATTCAGAAATAAGCTTAACTGAGTTCACTGGGAATTCCAGGTAAGTGTCCATAGGACTGCATCCTTGATGGTTAGTTCGATTCCATCCATTCTTCAAGAAGCTCAGAGTAGTATACAAGCTTCTTCCCCTCCCCGTTTTAGCCTCACAAGAGGCTGTGAGGTAGGTTGGGCTGAGACAGACTGACTAAGAAGGGATTTGAACCCAGGACACCTCAATCCTAGTCCAGCTACTGTATCATGCTGTGAGGTCATTTCTTCTCATTCTGCAATCAATATATACTGCAGTTGTGATTATCCACTGATATGCCACTGCAATGGGCCCGTTTAGATAGCACATGGAATCACTGTTATAAAACTTGATTCCATGTAACCCAAGCCCTAGGAACATGCATTCCCCTTCCCCTGGAGGCTTTTCAGAGTGCAGGCTTTACCAAGGGTTTATTGTGAGGCTTTGCTGCGAGTTTAGGGCATAATGGATACTCCGACACAAAAAGAGGATTTTTTTTTACCCCGGACATAAATTGGGCTAGGTTAAAATATGGAGGGAAGAACCCAAATCATGTGTGAAGTGCTCTCTGAAATACTGCATGGACTTTGGGGTAAATCTGGCCGATATGTGAACACACACACACACACTCTCAAAGTAAAGTTGCGGTGCAGCTGATGTCTGAAAAAGTTCCTGCCCACACAAGAATTCTACTTCCAACTGTGGTTAGAAACAAACCAAGATTGGTTGTGACATCCAACCAATCTTGGTGTATTCTAACCAGCTTCCTTGAAATAAACCAACAACTAAAATCCACTTAAAAGTTTGGGTTCTTCAGATCTCTGTTTATTTTGAATTACGTTGGTTAGAATAAACTCAGATTGGTCAGTTCAGATGTCACAACTGATTTTGGTCTGTCTTTAGGAAGAATTCTTCTGAGGTTTGTGCAGGCGGGGGTTGGGGGGGAGTGAATGATCTCAAGGCTGAGGGATGTCACATGGAAACAAGATGTAACCATGGTTCCAAGTGATGTCTAAACTGGTTGAGTAAAACTGATCTTCTTGCTGCCACATAGCGCAGGTTTCCCAACCTTGGGTCCCCAGATGTTGCTGAACTACAACTCCCATCATCCCCAATCACAATGGCCAAAGCTGACAGCAAACATATAATAATCCTTAAGAATATCCATCAAAAGTTGGGCATCATTTCATTTTTCAGGAATAACTTGGAGGAGAGAGAGGGAGGGAAAGAGAGAGAGGCACTTCTTACAAAGTGCTCAAGTACTGAAATAGAATCCAGGCTAAGTACTTCTATATAGCTAAAGAGACATTAAATAAGCTCTTCTATGAGAAGACTAAAGAAGCTTAGTTATGCAATGCAGCAGATTTATTAAACATTTAGAAGGTATGCCTAAAAACTGTAGAAAGTGTTTTATGCAAGCCTTGCCAGCAAGTTACTAAATAAGTTAGCAAAGACCAGCTTGGCTTTTGCCACTGCTGTGTGCCCTTTCAGTAGAAAAAGAAACTTGATGTAATATGTAGGACAGCACAGAAGTTTAACAGAACAGTCAGCAGTGAATAGGCCCATTTTCACTTAAGGTTCTCTGAACATCTCTGTAAATGCTATTTGTTTAAATAACAAAACCTCCATTTCCCCCTCTGTTCGATATAATACCCTGGGATCCCCCCACCCCCACCTGAGTGCCTTCATGATATGAAAAAAACGCAAGATGTTAAAAGCACAAGACAAGTTTCTGCTGAGCATCTAAATGCATGTTAACTTTTTATTGATTGGCTCTGATGTAGCAATGGAATAATAACTGTACTATCTAAATGGTACCTCAATATATAGAGACAAAATATCTCTAAATACTGAAAACAAACAAGATGGGCTGGACATTACCTCCACACCATGTTTGTGAACTTCCAAGAAGCTTCTGGCTGGCGATGAAACAGAAGGTTGGACTGGACAGACCTTGGTCTGATCAAGAAAAGCAATTCTTATACTGCAAAAAGACATTTATAATTTTCGAGATTTCTTACAAAGAACCCTCAGAATGGCTGGATTTTTGCAGTATTGTATTGGGAGAAGCAGCATCACTTGGTGTGGGCAAAATCACCTTTTCTTTGCTGCCACCAAAATAACTTATCATCTTAGAAGTTGGTTTTGACTTTGGGCATGGTATGGAACCACCATAGATAACACACTCTTAATAAATAAATGGATTCACTTTTATTTTTAAACAAAGCAAAACATGATTATTTCTTTTCATACCTTCCACTGTGTCAAGTAATATGTACAAATTTACATGGTGCTCCAGCTGTCTTCTGGATAAGTGGTTAAGGCTAAGGATGTGCACGAACCAGTTCGGAGGCCCTTTTACGGACCTCCGAACTGGTTTGAAAGTCCAGTGGTTTGACCAGTTCGAAGGTAGGGGGCAGTGTTCCCTCTAACAGGGATTCCCAGATGATGTTGACTACCACTCCCAGAATCCCCAACTATAATGGCTTTTGCTTGGGGATTCTGGGAGTTGTAGCCAACAACATCGGGGAATCCCTCTTAGAGGAAATACTGGGGGTGGGGATAGCTCTAAGGACCGGGGAGGGTGCACTCCCCCGTCGTGTTTCCCCAACCGGCACTGTGTTAAAAACCACTCTTGCGGAGCAGCACCGAACCTCCTGCAGCACCGAACCTCCTGCTGCCCCATTGCACATCGGACTGCAAGTACCCGGTGTATGTGCGCACATTGAGCTCTCATGCACGCGTTGCACACACACACACACACCGGATACTTCCGGGGCTACTTCCGGTCCGACATACACCGGGGTGGCAAGGAGGTACACTGCCAACCTATGGGCCCATTTTTTAACACAGCACCGATGGGGGAAATGTGGGTGGGGGAGAGCACCCTCCCCGGTCTTTAAAGCTATCCCCTCCCCCGACCTTCGAAACGTCAGTTTCCAGTTCAGTGCACATCCCTAGTTAAAGCTGTGGCTTCAGTTGAGCACACCCAGTCAGGCAGTTGCCCAGTAAGGGCCATTCTTTGTATGGTCTTTAACTTCAAATCTGTTCCTCCAGCAGGAATCAGACTCTCACCTTAGAAACCTCTCCGCACACTCTCCTGGGAAATCATCCCTTTCCTCTCAGCACTTCTCTAGCCTCATTTCCCCACAACTTCACCCTTTTTAGGATTTCCTTTCTTCAGTACACCTGCTCTCCCTGGCCACCCTCAGACAACAGTCACCCTCTAACTGATGACTCCAAGCTGTCATTCCCTGCCCCCCCCCCAATGCCCCAACAGCAACCTCACCAGGAGCTTTTTCACACAGGGCTTTTAGTTTGCATCTCCTCCAGAATGGATGGTGTGCACATATTGGCCAGTTTTACCCCAAAGTCCCTGCAAGCTATCAGGGAGCACTTCACACACGATTTGGGTTTTTCATTGGGGTTAAAGTATAGCCTGGTTTACATCTGGGGTTAAAAACATCCCCTTTTGCTTTGGTTTTTGGGGGCAACTTCGAACTCGCAGTAAAGCCTCGCAATCAGGCGCGTAACAATGATAGGGCAAGGGGAGACAGTTGTCTGGGGGCCCCACTGCCTGGAGGGGCACCCCAGAGGCACCTCATGTGACTCCCCATTGCCCCCTGCCCAGCCCCATAGCCTCTCAGCCACTTGCCCTCTTCGCCGGCTCTCCTGCTTGTTCTGCTGGCCGCAATCGAAGCAGCAGGCAAGCTGCCAAGAGCTCCTTTTCTCCCGCCTCTCAGCTGATCGGGGGTGGGCGGGGCTTCCACAGAGGCCTCCGTGTAGGCCGCAGTGAAGCCTGAACTCGAGTAGGGCCCAAGCAAGCCAGGAAGGAGGAGGCAGCCAGAGTGTTCTCTGCAGCAGAAGACCCCTTGCTGCCCTGCTTAACCCAGACCAGCATTTGCCAGGTAGAGTGTGAACTCCTTTTTGTGGTTACCTTTCCCGCCCCCCATATATAGGGATCTGCTTGCCATAGGGCTTGGATATGGGGGGGGGAGGGACCGAGAAGTCTCTGAATATTTATTTTGAAACAGCTTGGAAAATTTGCTGACTTAAAAAAAACTATCTAAAAAGTCCTATAAGTGGCTTGTTTCATGGCAGAAAATTACAAAAACTTCTGGAACAGTATTTTATTAATTTTATTCATTCATTCATTCATTCATTTATAAATGCACTTATGTTCAAGTTGTTTTGCAACCCAGAAGGTCTGAGTGAGAACTGTGAAGCATGTGTGGTGCTTTTATTTTATTTTTCTTGTGTGTGAACTGCTCCCCAATAACTTGCAGGGACTTCAGGGTAAATCTGGCCAACATGTGAATGCAGCACCTCCATTCCAGAGGAGATGTGTCTTAAAGGGCTTTAAAAGCCTCCTGTGAAAAACCTCCTGCAATCAAACTTGACTGAATTTGTTCAGAATTCCGAGAAAACAAACATAGGTTCACCCTGCATGGTTGAAAGTCTCCTTTGCTAATCTGCAGCGAGGGGCCCATTTTAATAATTCATCTTTCTAGTGTGTTCTAGGCATTAAAAGTAATACAAATGTATAGTACTCAATGTATATCACTATATATTGTGACGTGTGTGTGTGTATTCAGTGAAATGTATTTGCAGGCAGCATACTTATTTTGGAATATCAGACTTATATCCTTGGGGGCCTGGGGTGTGCGGAGGCCCTGGACTTTGGGGGGGGGCATTTTAAAATCTTGTCTCTGGGCCCACTCCAACCTTGCTACGCCCCTGCTCGCAATAAACTCACAGTAAAGCCTGCTGTCTGAAAATGTTCCAGCCCAGTTTAAGCCATACCCTCTAGCAACAGTTACTAGGAAATAACCCCCAAGCAGAGGTGTAGTGGAGGGGGATGCCCAGGGATGGAGCACCAGTACTTCTCAGCTTCTCTGGCTGTTGGGGTGGGCATGGCCATGGGGGCTGCCATGGAGAGCGCCTGCACTTCTGAATTTGCAGCTACATCACTGCCCCCCAGTAAAATGGATTCTCCACATTTGTCAATGGGCTAAATATGGGGAACAAAAGAGAAGGCAAATCCAAGCTTCATGTCTGATCAACAGGGTGGGTGGAGATATTGTCAGTGGACAGGAAATAGAGAAAACAAGTTCAGTTTGGCTTGAAATGGCAGATCCTCAGCTAAAGATGTCCATCTGCTCTTGGCTGCTCTATTCTTGCAGTCAATTTATCTAACTCCCGTGAACCCCAGTACAAATAGCATAAGCCTACTTAGATAATCAGGCATCCCCAGTGAGTCCAAGCAACATGAGGAGGAATTACTTACCCACTCAGAGGTCTTGATTTCCTAATTTCAAAGAATTGGGTTCCCGTATGATTGTATCTGAGTTTTATTAGTTAAGGCAAAGCAATTGCAAAACAGAAAGAAAAATCAGATGATGCAAACAGGTGACACTGACAGAATGTCTTCTGGAAATATAAACCAGCTACTTAAAAGTTAGTCTCTCTAGACACAAAGTCCCAAAGGTGAGAAAATGTAATTTAAATTTTATTTCATAGTTGCCTTGGTTGGAAGAATATAGCTCTCTTATGCTTGGAAAAAGCACTTTACTAAATCAGATATTGGGTTCCAAGGGACCTTAGTTTAATCACAATTTTAAATAACACAGTGTGATAGGTCTGACAATTACTCCATTAACATGAATTACATTAGGGATATTGTTTTTAGTAAAGGGATATAAATATAAAATATTGAAGGAAGATATCTGGAATAACTCCCAGTATTCATTCAGGGTGTCATGCACCTTCCCTTCAACTCTCAAGGCCTCCTGGAGGTTTTTAATGAAATATTTTAATGAAAAAAAATGAGTGATGACTGCCTCCTTGTCTTAACCACTGCATCAGCTTCTGCATCTTCAGCAAGAATTTGGAATCAAGGTTTTCAGCTGGATTTTCAAGTTCTGATCTGAAGGCAAACTACATATTGTAGTAACCATACTTTGGGGGTAAATTCATAACTGAGCTGTCGTTTGTTATGCACACAGCCTGGGGGGAGTTGCCACACGTACCTGCCACTGGACTCCATGGCAGACCCCAGCTCACCATCATTGCCAGTGCTTTCTCAGTGGTATAATGGAAAGCAACAGGTGGTATTGAGTGGGGGGCACCTTGGAGGCCAGTGACAGGTGGGCAGGGGACAGGGAGCCATCATAGCAGCCTGTGGCAAGTGGGTGGGGAGCAGGTGATTGTGGCAGTAAGTGGGACCCCACCATAGAGTTCAATGGTGGATGAGCAGGGGATGAAACAGGTGAACGTTTGTGGCAGCAGGCCACCAAAAAGTCTAGACACCAGTATCACTGCTCTAGTGACTTTGCCCAGTTGGGGCACCATATCAAGCTTTGGTTACCATGAGCCAAGAAATGAGGGAGAGAACTGGAGAATGTGAGGGCCGAGAGAGGGAGGAATTCTCAAGTCCAAGTATGGTTTCAACAGCTATCCAGGGGAGGCTCTTCACTTAGGGCAAAGTGGGCAGCGCCCTCCCAAAATATCAATGCCACCACCTTTTTTGAAAATTCACTGCCTCCCTATCTGTGGCTGCTCTCTACATTTCCCTGCCTGCAGCTTGCCTGTCCAGCAATGTTTACATAGAGTGGGCTCCGGTAGCAGGCTCCTATTGAAAAGGCTGAACAGTGTCCCCCCCTTCATTTAAATATTAATGAGGCAGCAGCCAATGAAAAGGCCTGCCTTTGTTTTCATAAAGTAGGCAGAGCTTGAAACGACCTTGAAATGACCTGATAGGAGGCATCATGTTGACTGACTACCTTATCAGCCAATCAGAGCAGCCGGAGGGGAGGGCTATCTATTTTGAGAGAGGCAAGGCAAAAAGAGCAGGATTCCCTATTCCTGCAAGCACTGCGGGGCTTGTAGGAATAGCTCCTCCTACATTGTGTGAGGAATGGACTTGAAAATAAGATGATCAGTTCAGCAAAGAAACAAACTCCATTGTTAATATAGGACTGGACAACATTTGACTGGTGGTGGTGGTGAGTTTATTTGTTGTACTCTTAACATTTGCCTCCCTGTCTGTCCTGAATGAATATGCTTCAACTTGTTTGTGTCTCCTCTCTCTGACTGCTCCAAATACAGTATTATACATTTAGCAACTGTTGGTCTTGAGGATTCCTACTTGTCCTAATTAATTTGTAGGAAATCTTTCCTGTTAGCCCAAATTTGATAGTTCCCTTCTGAAAACTAGAGGAATGTTTTCCCCCTTTGAGTTGCATATTGTTCTCTCCTGCCTCCTTAACAGTTCTGTTCTGTTTATTCAGACATCATTAAGGTCTTCTGCATTTGCATTAAAAGGGGACCACTCACCTATTTTGTCTACCTTCCACAGTAGATCTTGAATTGATGGAAGCTTGTTAAAGAGAGGTTGAGAGTAATTTGGCTAGTGAATGAGAAGGGTGGCTATGTGGTGGGTTGTGCTATGGCGATCATATTCCAAAACGGAATGGACCATACATTTAAACTAGTTTGAAACCGCGTTCATCATTTTGGGACTCCTGACCCTAAAAAAAACCAATGGGAACTGCAATTTTGTGCAAATGCTGAGAAGCCTTTATTAGAACCCTTTCATCAAAGAACTGCAGCTCCCAGCGCCTGGGTGCTGAGGGACCATAATGATTAAGCAGGTTTGAATCTGGCTTAAAATGTGTAGTGCAGACATGCCCTTATGAGTCAGGGAAACTGCACCTGTGGAACACTGGTTTTTATCCGAGAGCTTAAAGGAACTGGCATTCCTCTTCTTTTTGGAACAGCGCTCCTCCTCCAATTTGTGCAAATAATGTATTTATGTGTTTTGTCCTTAGACTTTTATTTTATTGCAGGAGCTGGTTGTTATTGTGAAGGGCATGTTCCTAATATACAGTATGTTGGAAATAAACATACCTAATAAGGTCATTTGTGAAATATTCCTGCATTGGTCCCCTCCTGTATTCTATCAAAGAAAACCACATGGCTCTGTGGTTGCCAGGAGTCGACACCGACTCGACAGCACAACTTTACCTTTACTTTCTATATGCCCACGGGAATTAGTAGTAGTAGTTGTTGTTTTGCTCCACCCCTGTGCCGCCCACTTTGGCTCTGCCCACCACCTGCCCTGTCTGGCGCCCACCCAGTCCCAGGAGTCACCAGCCGCCACCACAGCTATCCCATGCTGCTTGACTCTTGCAGCCATATCTAACCCTGTAAACCCTAATATAAGTATCATAAGGCCATTTAGCGTCTGGGATCCCAATGACTCCAAGCAACACAAAAAGAGCTATTGGTCTGGCCATGACATCTGAGCTGGAAAGGTGTGAGTGTGAGTGTGTGTGTGTGTGTGTATTCACACACATGCGTGCAGAGGTGGCATTTCGCTCTCACCAGTATCTTGGACATCCAGTGCTTTATTTTTCACTTTAATAATAATTTAATAATAGGATCTAGTTATGCCCCCCAAAGTTCAGGATGGTTAAACTGGCCTTATGTGTCAAGCCTCAAGCATATTTGACTGTTCATACTGACTGGGAGCGATTTGAGCATTCCACATTTTTCAGTGGTTAAATTATTTCTCCAGTGCTATTAATTCAAGGGCCACTAGAGCTCCCGCATCCACTCTTGTGTTCTGCTAAGACCGAGGAGGGAAGCTTATGGATTTATTGGGAAATAACTCACATGATTTATTGTCCCTGACAAATTCTCATCATGCACCAAACAACCTCATCATGCGTCAAAAATGATGCTATCTAGGATGGCTGCCTCATATTCAACATGTGGCCAACACAGTGGTTTCTATTTGGTAACATTTAAATAATTCTCTGAAGTAGGAATGCAGACTTAATAATCAGACTGGCACAAACTGAGCTCATCTGTTTCCAACATGGTGATGTGAGCTGTAAGATAGTCACCCACCAAAATGGAGGCACAGCATCAAGTTAATTTTCCACTGTGCAAATATGGCTAAAATCAGGAGATTGGCTTTACTGAACATCTGGTGCACATAACCCCCCTAAAGTTAATTTTGGATGGTGACTATTCTCAGGAAGTTTACAATAGTCACAATTTAATCAGGTTCATTGCTTTTCCAGGATCAAATGGAGGGCGATGGTGCCCTGTCCTGGCCTGCAGTCAAGGGCTGACAAGGCAAGACAGCTAGGGTTGCAGAACCCTGGAGAGCTTCAAGTGAGCAAGTTGCTCTGACAAGGTCGGAGGTGGAAGGAGGCCTTAAATACCTTTGAGGCTCCGCCTCCCTCTCTGGGAGATTTAAAGGGGCAGCCCTGTGGCCTGCAGCCTAGCATGCCTCCACTTCATCAAGTCTTTCCTGGTTTGTTGTCATGATAGTATGCCAGCTTGATGGGGGATTGTGAGGTAAAGTTCTTACGTGGAAGAGATTGGCTCATTGAGGGACATGTTCTCAGGCTTAGTGAGTGCCAGTTCTGGGATGTCCAGTTTCAAGTTCTCCAGTTCTGCAGTCTCTAAGCTGGCAGCTCAGGCTCTAGCTTGGTGCCAGAGTTAGAGAATTGGTTCCTCCAGCCTGAGAGCTCCCACCTCCCCAGGGTCTACCTGTGTGCTATTGCCCTGAGTCAGGGTCATGACATGCCCAAGCTTGCATTGCAGAGGAATTATAATTTGCTGACATTCGAAGACAGATACCAAGTTACTTGTAAATTATTATTCTTGGCCCAAGCAAGCAGGACTGTGCCCATCCATGTACTGTGACGGATAGTCCTCATGTTAATGTTGCATGGAGTATTCCACATCCATTTTTAATATATTCAGCTTTTCACCCTACAGAACAGAGCTTCCTTCACAAAAGAGCTTTCACTTTAGCCCAGTTTAATGCATTGCCATCAGATGAACTGGAGGAGAGATACTTTCGAATTCCCTAAGCAGATTGGATTTGTCCATGCCAGATGTGTGTGTATGTGTGTGGGGGTGTTTGAAACAGTGGATCATGGGCTGTTATACTGCCGGTTTTATAGAGACATTTGTTTTCTTTTTATAACTCCAATCTTAAGGAAATTCTCAGGCAGGTCAGATAAATTTTATATCTCTCTTCTTTCAGATTTCAACACGGATATTACCTTGCATGTTGCAAAATTCTGTTCCAGGGCCCAATCCATTAGGAGTCAGATGGTCAAATCTGTAATTTAATTCCCCGGGGAAAGTGCTGGTTTCTGAGTACTGATTTAATGTATCTGTGAACTTGTAAATTGATGTAATGTAAATTATTGTAAGTTGTATTTTGAATACAACTTCCTGTAATTTTGAATTTTTCTTTGTGTTTCTGTTTTGGTTTTCTGGTCTTAGACCGTAATAAGTTTAACCTGAATGCTTCTTTTTCCTTTTGTTTTCAACATATCTTAAAAGCCCACCTTCTCCAGCATTTAAAGAACATCTTTCCCAAGAGAACCATTTCAGTCTGTGTATATGTACGGGCAAAAATCACAAGAAGCTTCCAAGGACCATTCTTTGATAGGCTCAAGAGTGAATTGCAAAAAAACCCACCCCAAACAAAAAAAGCCCAGTGTACTATAAGAGCATTTGTTGTGGTTATCACTTGCCACATAATAACTAGAGCCATAGGTGCTTCTAAAGAATAAGCACACATGGTCCGAAACATAGAAGAGGTTGTTTCCTGCCTTCCCACTTTCTACCATTTTAAAGACTATTTCCAGCTCAAACAAAGCTAACACCTAGCCACATGGCTTGTTCTACCTCCTTTAATAATATCTCCTCACATTGGAGGAGATATAGCAATAGCAATAGCAATAGCACTTACATTTATATACCGCTCTATAGCCGGAGCTCTCTAGGCGGTTTACAATGATTTAGCATATTGCCCCCCAACATTCTGGGTACTCATTTTACCGACCTCGGAAGGATGGAAGGCTGAGTCAACCTATGGCTGAATATGGCTGAATGTCAGCCAATGATAATTTTTCTCTCACATTAAATAATTTAAAAATAAATGTTTTTAAAAAGAATTTAACAGGTTGTTTAAAAAATACATATAACAGGATTTTTAAAAACAGGAAAGTAAAATATTAATCATGTTCTTGCAAGCTGAGTGCCTGATATTTGTATTGCTTATTTTGAACCAGTTATCACAAGAAGTTATCATATTCTGTTTAGCAGTTTGGTTCTAGTTTAAGGCAACCAGGAGATTTTGGGTCTGGGTTCATTTCTAGTTCCATGGGGAGGGGACCTCTCTGAACTAGTGTTTGGGTCTCAGGTTTGGTTTGACTTTCTGGTTGAGGGACTGGACATAGTTCCCTGCATCCGATGCTACTGTGATTTATAGTCACAGAGGCCTGCAAATTCTCATCCCAACGACCTCGACCTCATGGTGAGCCAAGTTCACTCAGAATATTTCTGTCAATAGATTTTAAATATCTCTCTTCAATTACATCCTCTTCAGTATCAGCTAAAGGTAATTATACGGAGCCCTAATGACCAAGGAAAGTACTCCATGCTGAGGTAACCTCACAAATCTTCTCAAGCACTTGATGAGACAGCAAAGAGCACTTTTTCTCGTTAATTTCCTGCCCTCACTTCAGAATGGATCTCCAACAAATTAACCCCTCCCCTTCCTTCCCTCCCTCATTCATTAGCAGCTGAGTGGATGAGCTTCCTGGGTATCAGCTTTCTGTCACAAGGCCGCCTTCACAAAAAGGATACTGCAGCATCTTCATGAAATTCTGTATTGCCTGAAGCCACTCTGGGATCGTCATGGAAGCCTTGTAGTTTGGCACAGATGGCACTAAAGGCTAAAAAAGCAGCACAAGGAGAAAGACAGAAGCATTAGGTTAGTGCTGCCAGCCAAAATATTTGATTCAAGGAGCAAAGCAAAGGCAAAACCTCCGCAGAACCTCAGGAACCCTTCAAGCTCCTCAGGAACAGAACACTGCAAATAACTCAATTTTTTGTAATTGTTCTTTGATTCCATCAGAACTGACTGATGAAGCACAAATGCCTTTCAGCCACAACATAATTAGGGGGGAAAGAATCATTTAAGGCTCTGGCCACAATCTAAGGGCAGATTGATCTATTTTTGTACAACCAGACTTATTTTTAAAAACAACAACAACAACAAACACTTGGATTTAAGTCCTTACTCAGCTAAAAAGTGCTCTGGGTAACCTCAGCTATATAGGAACATAGGAAGCTGCCATATACTGAATCAGACCATTGGTCTATCTAGCTCAGTATTGTCTCCACAGACTGGCAGCAGCTTTTCCAAGGTTGCAGGCAGGAATCTCTCTCAGTTTTATCTTGGAGAAGCCAGGGAGGGAACTTGAAACCTTCTGCTCTTTCCAGAGCAGCTCCATCCCCTGAGGAGAATATCTTACAATGCTCATGCATCAAGTCTGCCATTCATATGCAACCAGGGTAAGGGGACAAGTCATGCTTGCTACCATAAGACCAGCTCTCCTCTCAGCCTAACCAACCTCACAGGTTTGTTGTGAGGATTAAAAAGCAGGAATCATGGACTCTGAGTTTGTTAGAGGAAGGACAGGATAAAATATAAACTTGTGATATGGTGCAGAGGGCTATATGGTGCAGACTGGGAGAAAAAGAAGAAAGCCATACTAAGACGGGGAAACAGTATGCCCTGATGAGAGTACAATAGTGTCAGCACCATCTAATCCAGACCTGCTTTACAAAATTGAAGAAAGGAGGAGAGGGGTTTGCAAAAGTGCAGTACCACACTGTCACAAATCTCTCATTTCCTCAGTCTGGTAAACGATGTTTGTGAAAACTGTTTTAGTCTGCATATGTGCCTGATAACTCCTCTGTTTCTGTCTCTGTTTGTTTGTTTGTCTGTCTGTCTGTTTCTTTCTTATTAATCTGATGTTCCCTGTTATATTGTTGATCTTCTTGATTGACTTGCCAAAAGGTGGTGATATTTTAATAATAAACCCTTCTGTATCAGAGAGAAACTGCCAGCAAGGAAGTAAAAAAAAGCCTGCTGTTGAAAACTACTGCTGAAGAAATAGCTCAGTTCAGCTTTGTGGAATCTCAACCTATTGGTTTTGCTCCAGATGCTCCCAAGTACTGACTTAAGTTTTAATGTTTGATTTTATGCAGTTTCTGAGATATTCACAGAGACAGAAATCATCTGCAAAAGATCAGTGAGAGCTAGCACAGGAACAGTTCTACATACAGGGTAAATTTGAAGCAATGCAGAAGTACTAAGAAAGGATGTGAGAACAAGTCTATGAATCCTTTTCCTGTGTTTTGGAGGCATTTAAAAATATATATCTGTTCAGGGGCAGATCCATAATTGAACTAACGTGTGCAGAGCACACAGGCCGACAAGTGGGGCCAATAGGGGGTTGGGCTCAAGTCTTTCTAGCTCTATGGCCAGGGGTAGTACTCTAGTCTTTCTATCTCTATGGCCAGGGGTAGTACTCTAGTTTTTCTGTCTCTATGGCGAGGGGTAGATGGTGGCCAGGGAGAGCGGCTACGGTGGTGGCAATTGGTAGGGGTACAAGAGGGGGCGTGGCCAGCTGGAGGCAGGCTGATATGGATGGGTGCATCGTGCTGAAGTGAAGCTGATCTGACTTAGGCAACACAATGTGGCAAAGACGGATAGGCTAGCGAGTAAAGGGAGTAGGTTTGCTGCTGCAGGGGGCAGAAATGAGAGCAGGAGGAGAGGAAGTATGGGTAGGGCTCCTATGAGGGCAGAAACAGAGAGGCAGCCAATGAAGGCTAGAAATGGTGGGAGGTTGGGGCAAAGCGGTATAAGTCTTCAATCCTCTAATATCTATTGGGCGTAAGTCCCATTGAACTCAAAGGGGAGGAGAGCTGGTCTTGTAGTAGCAAGCATGAACTGTCCCCTTTGTTAAGCAGGGTCCACTCTGGTTTGAATTTGAATGGGAGACTACATGTGAGCACTGTAAGATAGTCCCCTTAAGGGGATGGAGCCACTCTGGGGAAAGCACCTGCATGTTTGCATGCAGAAGATTCCAAGTTCGCTCCCTGGCAACTCCAAGATAGTGCTGAGAAAGGCTCCTGCCTGCAACCTTGGAGAAGCCACTGCCAGTCTGGGTAGACAATACTGAGCTAGATGGACCATTGGTCTGACTTAATATAAGGTAGCTTCCTATGTTTGTATGTAATCAGAGGTGTTCTTACTCCTGGACTTCCGGGCCAAAGTCCAGGGCTTCCACACCCGCTGGAGACCCCCAAATCCTCTTTAGTCTGCATTGTATTGTATGGTATTTAGTCTGTCCCAAGTGGTGTGGTCACTGCACCGGGTGGCCAAGCACGACTGTGACCTGAGCATGACCTCTGTTTTAGAGACAGAGCAGGGAGTGCGGAGTGGGGAAAGAAATATGAGGGATGGGAATATGTTAAGTTGTGTGTTGAAATGTTTCTGCTACTGCATGTTTGCATAAATATACCTCTTGTATATTCTTACATTCTCGTGTGTTCAGTTGCTGCTTGTGCCCTCAAGTGCCCTCAAGAACCCACGTGCTAAAAATACTGCATGTGTCATGGTGTATGTAAGGGGGATGATGCTCAACTTGTAGCCGGGGGCGGGGGCGGGGGCCTCCAAAGGCCTTTAGGTCCAGGCTCCAAAATTACCTATATGCACCTCTAACTCTAATGAGGGTTTGCCCCCAGGGCAATGAGGGCTAGCCAAACTCCCTGCAGGTTTGTTTGTTTGTTTGATTTCTATACCGCCCTTCCAAAAATGGCTCGGGGCGGTTTACACAGAGAAATAATAAATAAATAAGTATATATAATTAAAATAATTTAATTAATTAATTAATAAGAAGATGAATCCCTGTCCCCAAAGGGCTCATAATCTAAAAGAAACATAAGATAGACACCAGCAACAGTCACTGGAAGTACTGTGTTGGGGGTGGATAGGGCCAGTTACTCTCCCCCTGGTAAATAAAGAGAATCACCACGGTAAAAGGTGCCTCTTTGCAGTCCTTCTAAAAAAAGTTAGCAGTCCTTCTAAAAAATGTCAGTGATACCACAGACCAGGGTTTTTCAACATGTGGGTCCCCAGATGTTATTGGACTTCAACTCCCATAATCCCCAGTCCTAGTGGCTTTTGGTTGGGAATTATGGGAGTTGAAGTCCAATAACATCTGGGGACCCAACGCTGAGAATCCCTGCCATAGACGCCACCAAAAAAAAGGTGGGACCAACATTCAATTCTTACACATGGGCCCCTTCTGAGTTTGTTACACCTCTGAACCTGTTTTGTCTTCATTGCAGCATCATACTAGTGCTACCAAATTGTAACAGCATTGTCCCATATTGCAGCCCACAGAAGACCAATTTCCACTTCTCAGTGCCACTCCCAAGCTGGTACTCCAACAGAATATTTACCCCAGCTGTTTGTGCACAAGCTGAAGGGAGCTTATTATGAGATCATGTGTCATTCTTCTGTCTCAGCTACTGACAGACAGACACAGACACATGCAATGGAGGCATGAAACAGCTGAACTGCTGGCATATGTGGCAGTGGCTGGCGCTATTAGCCAGATGCTGAGTGTTTGGGCTACAAGCCCAAACTTCTTTGGCATGAATGTGGGGCATGTTTGGCATGAATAAGGAGCAGCATGTTTAAGGACAACTTTAAAAAATTGATTATTAGAGCTGGAGGGAAATGTTAGTCACCTGTTCATATAACCTTAGAACAATTTTATGTTGGTGCATAGGAATGCAGATATTTTCTCAGCCTTTGACAGGGCCTATTCTGAAAAATGTAGTGCTGGCTCCTATAAATGTGAAATGTTTTCCCAGCCTTTAGGGGGTGGGGGGCAGAAACACCAGCATTGATCTGTTCATAAAGACTCTGCAATTTTATTCTTCCGGCATCCTAAGTTGTGTTCAAGGCAGCCATTTAAATAAGGTTGCCATAACCCGGCTTTCCAAATCCAGGTGCCTAATTTGCATATTATGTAAATTGTGTGTCTGTATGTGTGTGTGTGTGTGTGTGTGTGTGTGTGTATAATCTCAGAATAGTGACTGCACATTTTGATCCATAACTCAGCTTCTACAAGGGCTAGAGCTTAGCTTTTTTTAAAAAGAAAGAAAGCTGAAATCCAGGTGAATCTGGGTGGGCTGAGCAATCTGAGTGAGATGCTTAAAATCCAGGTGAAACCCAGAATTTCAAGGGGCAAGGCAACTCTACATTTAAAGAGAAGGAGGAAGTATCACTGCCTTTCAGACCAGATTTGATTATTACTGAGGAGTTTCCAGCTTGGATGGCTTTAAAAATGGGTTTTGACAAATTCATGGGGGACAGATCTGTCAATGGCTACTAGTCTTTATGGCTACCTTCAAGTTCAGAAGTAGGATGCCTCTGAATCCTAGTTGCAGGGGAGAAACAGTAGGAGAGAGGGCATGCCCTCAGCTCTTGCCTGTGGGCTTCCCAGAGGTATCTGGTGGGCCAATGTGTGAGGATAAGGGACCACACAGGGCAAGAAGCCACAAACAAAAACAAGTCCCCTGTGTCAGACAAAAGAATATATGTCTGGGGAATGCTGACTGAATCTGTGCATCTGTGGGATACAAAATAGTACACATATAACCCAATGTTGGGAAATAGGTTACCCCTGGAAATACCATGCTCCATATAGTATGGACAAAGACATTTAATGTATGAACCAAAACCCAAAAAAATGGTTACAACACTGTAAGTGATAATAACAAACTATATATAAACACAAAATAAGGGTCCTAATAGTAACCAATAAAAAATGAACAATACCCAAAAATATGTTAATGAATAATAACAAAATGATGCCAAAGACTAATGTCCATGCTTCCCAGCATTTCTGTGTTGATTATTATTAGTTAGTATGGACAATCATGGGTGCTCTTAACCCCCCCCCCACACACACACAATGCATTTTCCTGACCGGTGCTGTCTTAATAAATGGTCCTGCGGGGCAGCAGTGTACCTCCTTGCCACCCTGGTGCACGTCGGACTGAAAGTGCCCAGTGCATGTGCACAGGTCGCACACGTGTGCACAGGTCGCATGTACACACATGCACCAGGCACTTCCAGTCCGACATGCCCTGGGGTGGCAAGGAGGTACGTTGCCACCCCGCGGGACCATTTGTTAAGACAGTGCTGGTGGGGAAAATGTGGTGGTGGTGGGGGTTAAGAGCACCCTCCCTGCTCCTTAAAGGTAACCCCCTGCCTTTGAACAGGCCCCTGTTGGTTCCGTGCACATCCCTAGCACACACAGCTCCCAAAACACAGTTTTCCCAGAACACAGTTTTCGCTTGTGTTAATGACCCCATGATATCGATATCATGGTGGCTTACAACATAACAACGCACAACACAATAAAAATCACTTAACAACAGCAAAACCAATAATTGGCAGGGCATAACATAATCAGGTGTTGATTTCTGAAAGTCAACTGAAACAGGAATGTTTTAATATGTTTTTCAAAGGCCAAGAAGGAAGAAGCAGAATCAGCCTTCTTCAGAAGCCAGATCCACAGCCTCGGGGCTTCTACAGGACATGGTTTTTTTTCTGCTGTGGTACCCAGAATCTGGCATACCCTCCCCAGTCTGGGTTTACCTGGTCATTTCTCTGCACCTGTTCTGGTGGGCAGCAAAGTATTTTTGCTAAAACAACAACAAAAAAATTTTAAAGCTGATTTCCAAGGGTTCTCAAACTTGGCTCCCCAGATACTGATGGACTACAACTCCCATCATCCCCCACTACAATGGTCTTTGGGAGTTGTAGCCCAACAATGAGAGCCAGCATGGTATAGTGGTTAGGGTGTTGGACTAGGACCAGGGAACAAGAGTTAAAATCCCTGTTCTGTCATGAAACTCACTGGGTGACTCTGGGCCTAACCTACCTCACAGGGCTGTTGTGGGGATAAACACAACCATGCATACCACTCTGGGCTCGTCAGAGCAAGAGCAGGTTATAAATGTAAACATAAACTGAATAAATAGTGAGGGTTTTTTTTAATTAATCCCAATGCTGTGATATAATTGCTGCTTTTTTGCATCTATATCTGCTTTATTGCTAGCTGCCTTGAATTCCCACTATGGAAGGAAAAGGGGCATCACTGCTATAAATAAATGAACTGAAAGGAAATAGATTGCACTTCAGCTGCCACAGTAATTGTTAAAGGAATTACTAAAGTGCATTCTACTGTAGCAACAGGCAGCTGGTGGTCTGAAGGCTGGATTCAATCAAGCCTCAGAAGTTTCCAATCTGCCCTGCCACCATCCCCACAAAGATAACCTTCTGCTTTCTCACTCTACACACCAAGACAAGTGGCTCTAACTCCCTTCCAACTGTGAACAGCAACAGATGCTTGCTGTTTTATACACTCCTTTAACCACCACGCCTCCAATTTGGAAAGATAACATTGGCTTAGTCAGAGCAGCAGCCGAAGCAAAGAAGAGAAAGATTCATTCTACCAAAGCCTCTGTTCCATTTCACAGCTGGGGGGGGGAGGAAAGGGTTAAAATGCCATTGGCTTGGCTATACTGGAGTGACTCAGGGGGAAAGCCAATGTTGCCCATGCTCTTTAGCCCTTGCTCGATTCAGCGTGTATTTAAAAGCTTGCTGCTGGCTTGATGACCTGTTTGCAACCACAGGATCAGGCTTCTGCTCATTAAATGAAAAGTATCCGCTATGCCCTAAAGAGCAGTACTGTTTAGTACAAGGCATTAGAATCAGGCCTGCTCAATTTAGGCCCCCCCTGCTGTTTTTGAACTACAACTCCCACAATCCCCAGCCAAAGTGGCCAATAGCCAGGGGTTATGGGGATTGTAGGCCAACATCTGCAGGAGGGCTGAAGTTGAGCAGCCCTGCATGTTCTCGCTTGCTATTGGAAGAACGTTTCTGCCATTTCCTCTCAGACATCAGAATATGGAACATATCAATAATGACCCACATATGACCCTAGGATTCTGAACAGTTCAGGAGTGGCCTGAGGTGTTCTCTTCACACCCTTACACCAGGGGTTCTGAAAATTTATTTATTTATTATTCATTTATTTATTATTAAAACTTTTATACCGCCCTTCCAAAAGGCTCAGGGCAGTTTACATTAAAACACCATTAAAATAAGTTAATAATTAAAACAAAAATTATAAAAGCATAGAACAATGATTAACCATTAAAAACATCTGGACTTGGGTTTCCAGATGTTGTTGGACTACATCTCCGAAGGACATTTCCGAAGGCTGTTGTAGTTAGGGGTGATGGAGTGTTGACCAACGACATATGGTTTGTCAAACCAAGTTTGAGAACCCCTGCCTTGGACCAGGCCTGCACAACATAAGACCTGGGGGTCAGATCTGACCCACAAGGACATTATTATTGGCCCCCGGAAGGAATAATACATATTTTAATTATGCATTGTTTTAATTGTATTGTAAACTGCTTTGAGATTATGTTAATAAAAAGCAGTATATAAATTGAACAATAAATAAATAAAATAACCTATACAGGTCTGGAAAGGACAAACAAAAGGAGTGCAAAACAAGTTTATCTAGTAATGGACTATGTTTGCAGTGTTCTAGCGTTACAATTATAATGACAAGTGAATTTTAGCCCGTTGAAAAACGGGTGCTAGTAATGCTTTCGCCCCCGCCGCCGAACCTCCCAGCTGCCCGATCCCACCATTTGTACAGGAAAGAGGAGCTCGCCAGCAGAGCTCCTCTTTCTGCAAAGGCTCTTCTCAAACTGGCGCTTTGAGCGGAAAGGACGCCCTTTCCGCTCAAAGCGCCAGTTTGAGAAGAGCCTTTGCAGAAAGAGGAGCTCTGCTAGCGAGCTCCTCTTTCCTGTACAAATGGTGGGATCGGGCAGCTGGGAGGGCGGTTCGGCGGCGGCATTTTTCAGAGCCAATTTGGCCCTTAGTAATTTGGCGGGGGGACGGGAATGGTGGGATCGGGCCCCAAGGTTTCCCCCGCCCGCCCGGCTTTACTGGCAGCGCCAGGCCTCGGCGGCGGCTCCGCTGCCACCTCGGCCAGCTTCCCCGCCGCCTCTTCCCCCGGCGCCTCTCTCCTTTATTTGCGGCGGCCGCTTCTGGCCCCGCCGCCGCCTCACCCGCACTCCCGCCGCCAGTTGCCCCGTCGCGGCCACCGCCACCTCTGGCCGTGGCCACGGCTGCGCCGCCGCCTCTCCCGCACTCTCCTCCTGGCGTAGGCGGCGGCCACTTCTCCTTCTCCCGGCCCCAACATGGCCGCCGGGTCCTGCCGTTTGTGCCTCCCTTGCCCTGTTCTGGGCATGCCCAGAACAGGCCAGGCACGAACGCACGCTTGGTGTCCGTCCACGGACGGACACCAAGTGTTTTATTAGAGAGGATGATATCATAACTTTCCTTATTTAATTAATAAACTTTTTTAAAATGTTAATTCCTTATTAATTTTGCATCCACTTCCCCCCCTGTATTCTTGTTGCTTTTGATGCCTTTGATGTGTGTATATGACTCATACTGAAATTTGTAAGTCCCGCTGAAATCCATAGGGCTTACTCCCTAGGAAGTGTGCTTAGCAGACTATTTTTTATTAGATCAATGTGAGCATCTAAATATGGGGGCGGGGGGGGAGAGAAATGTGACACGGTTTCAGAAAACATTGGAGCAATGCTGCAGCAGGTAACATAACACTTTATCCTGCCCGCCCGCCCCAGGCAACATCCCTTGCTACAACGGCTAAAAGACAAGGGTGATTAATTAAGAAAACCTCCTCAACACTCCCCAGCAGACATAACAGGTGGAGGCTGGAAAGGCTGCACTCTCTAGAGTGTTTCCATCTCAAGTGTCCCCTTGCCAGCTGCTTCATCCATCAGCACAGACCGTTTCAACCACAAGTCCCATGGTGCAGAATTCAAATTCAGTATGGAGAGCAGCAGGAAGACCCAAAGGGCAACAGCAACTCTGACTGCTTGCAACAGCAACTGGGAGTTCAGAGACGTCTCCCACTTGAAACCCAAATCCTTATTCCTTTCAGGCCAAGAGGAAATGGGGGTTGGGGCCATAGCTCAGTGGCAGAGCATCTGACTCCTGCATGCCGATCCCTGGCATCTCCAGGTAGGGCAAGGAAAGACTCCCGCCTGAAACCTTGAAGAGCTGCTGCCAGCACTGAGCTAGATGGACCAATGGTCTAACTTGGTATAAGGCAGCTTTCTAGGCTCTAATGCAGGGTTTCTTAACCTTGGGGCCCCAGATGTTGTGGGACGACAACTCCCATCATCCCCGGATATGGCCTTTGTGGCTAACGATGATGGGAGTTGTAGTCCAAAAACATCTGGGGGCCCAAGGTTAAGAAACCCTGCTCTAATGAAATCAGTGTAAGCCTTACCTCTCAGAACTAAATCATCATCAATTACAGATTTAACTCTGACTACACATCAGGGGCGTAACTACCATTAGGCAAGGGGAGGTGGCTGCCTGGGGGTCCCCATGCCTCAAGGCCCCCCCCCCGAGGCAAGTCACATGACTCCCCAACACCCGCAGAGCTTCGGTGCCGTGGAAAAGCCAACCCTAAGTTCGGAGCAAAGGCTGCATGCATGCAGCAAAGTCCATGTCTGCAGAAGCAACTCTGAGCCGGGAGCGCTGTTCCCCATGGGAGGGTGGAGGAATGGGGTTAAAGTGAGGGAGTGGAGTTTTCTAGAGTAGCTGGCATAATGGGGATGTGAGTGTGAGTGCACTATATATTGTGAAGTGTGTGTGTGTGTGTGTATCAGCGAGGGGCCCATTTTAAAATTTTGTCTCTGGGCCCACTCCAGCCTTGTTACGCCCCTGCTACACATGCCAGAAAGCCACCTAATGGCGCAGCGGGAAATGACTTGCCTAGCAAGCATGAGGTTGCCGGATCAAATCCCCACTGGTACCTATATCAGGCAGGAGCGATATAGGAAGATGCTGAAAGGCATCATCTCATACTGTGTGCGAGGAGGCAATGGTGAACCCCTCCTCTGTTCCACCAAAGACAACCACAGGGCTCTATGGTCGCCAGGAGTCGACACCGATACAATGGCACACTTTACCTTTACACATGTCAGAATGCCACACTTCATATTTAGAGCAAATATCAATACTACCAATATAGATTTTGCCCCTTCTAGCAGCTGATAAATCAAATTAAATTAATATTTTAAAAAATTTAAATTGTTATGTTTTAACTTTTTCAGTTTTGTTTTAATTAATGTTTTAACTTTTTTCTGTTTATTTTGTTTCGTTGTAAACTGCCCAGAGACGTAAGTTTGAGGCGATATAAAAATATGTTAAATAAAATAAAATAAACAGATCATTAGGAAAGAGCATTGCAGACTTCTTCTTGCTGGACCCTGCTCCTGTGACTTTAACAGCAGTTCGATCTAAAGACATTAGTACAGTGTTCTTCACTATAAGGCCTGGGGGCGGGGGGCAGTGACAGCCCCCCCCCCCGCAACCCTAAGTGCAGCTACCTCATTAACTGGGCCTGCATGAAGCTTTAATCCAGGGCTGCTCAACGTCAGCCCTCCAGAAAATATTGGCCTACAACTCCCATAATCCCTGGCTATTGGCCAGTATAGCAGTCCAAAAACAGCTGGAGGGGAGCTAAATTAAGCAGGCCTGCTTTAACTCAAAGCTGAATACTCTGCATCGTCCCCCTGGCACTGTGCGGAGGTGATCATTATCACCATGCAGTGTGGTGTGCTTTGCCCAGAACTGAGGATGGGGAAGGGAAGCTCTTTCAAGGGAAACGGAACCCTCTTGAGCCCCAGCAGCACCATCTTGGAAGGCATACATGAAGTGCTGAGAAGTGTATCCCTTCTTAGAGCTCTTAGGGCTCTGTCTCTCTTCAAGGGCCCTCTCAGACTTGAGGAAAACACTACTGCGAGAAGGTCAGCATAGGGCTCTCACCTTGAGGGGTTTTTTTTGTCAAAGTGCCCCCCCCTTCGAAAAACTGTGAAGATCACTGCATTAGTAGCTGATCATGCTACTCCATCCTGTGAAAAGTATCATGCTGAAGTCTGCAGGTGAAGCTGCTGTTAGAGACACAGAAGCAAGCTAGACCATGTTTCTGGTTAGTTGGCAACCCAAATGGGAAAGATTGCTAGCTTCATTTGTTAAAATCACAAATAAAAGGGAATGCTGCAAGAGAGACAACCAATTCAGGATAATCTGAAAAAAATTGGCTTTTGTGACGTCCAAAAGAGAACAAAAATCATAGCAAACACACAAAGAATAGAACCACCACCAAACGACTCTTTCCCATGATGCAGAGTCCTAGATCCTGTTCTCAAAATCTTTCCTACCACCAAAGAACAAAATATCTCTTGACTCAAATCCACTCATTTAGTATTTTCATATTCATATTTTTGTCACTTGTGCAGAAAAAGATTATAAAAATTGTATACATGAAAATGAAGACAATCACCCTGATCCAGTAAACGAGATCCATGCCCCTTATCAGTGTGGAATCAGATGCATATCTGGGTGTCCAACTCCATCTGCATTGCTATTAGTTATATTTAACAGCATCAGACAAGTATGAGCCATTTGATTTTATTTGGGGATTCCTGAAAATCTTCCTTTCATTATCAGAATTATACATGTAATCTTAACATTCTAATTGCCTAGCATTCTAATTGCTTAACATTTAGCTTCCAATGGTGGGGGCGAGCAGAGAGCCATCTTTGACTTAATGGGAAGTGAAGTGATGGTCTGTGATAGGCAAGTTTGAAGCTTACTATCTGATACTTATCAAAGGCAGCAGGAAGAAATATGTGGAAAGTGTCAAGCTAATGGATAGGATATTTCAGCATTTTAATAGACACAGCCAAATTGATACGAAGAGCTTGGATGATTACTTTAATATCTAGCTTGTGGAATATAATTATTGACTGTTAATGGAAGTATGAACGGCAGCTTGTTTAAAGTGGATGATGACATGTTGCGAATCTAGACTTGTACTCACATAATGCCACAAATGCAAGGGATCTCCCCTGCTCCCTCTTCCCTGCTGAAGCTTCTCAAGCCCTGGAGGTTTTTCACACATGGCTCTATGCCTGGGGTATCTGAAGAGTGAATCTGCTTCACAGCAGATTCCAGGCATTTTAATTCAAGGGATTAGATGGACCATTCACATAGCCATCAGCACCTCCTTCACATAGCTATCTGTACCTCCATCAACACCTTTCGAGAAAGCAGAAGCCCTGGAGTTTTTTTTCAAAAGCTGCTGGAAATAAGAGGATTTTTTTACCCCAGACAAAACTCAGGCTAAGCCAGAATTAGCAGTCTCCCCTCAGAGAAAAACCAAGCCCTGTCTGCCCTGGTCCCTGATAGCCCACAGGGAGGTCAGGTTAAATCCAGCAAATACTGTATGTGGACTGGCTCATTCCAATCAGGAGTGGATTCGGGGTGAGAACGGGGGAGCCTGGTCTGTAAAACCTCCTGGAGGACTCTCAGGAATGGCGTGGGATAAAGGAGGAAACACCTGCAAACACGGTGCAAGCACATAGTTCTCAATTCACAGAAGATTTACATAATATAACATAAAACGTAATGTAAAGTATAATGTAATGAAAAACATAATGTAACGGTAATGGCAACCGTAAACCTAAGCATAACATAGAAAAGCCCTGCTGGATCAAGCCCAAGGCCTATCTAGTCCAGTATCCTGCTTTTCACACAGTGGTCCACCAGATGCCTCTGGGAAGCCTACACAGAAGATGAAGGCATGCCCTCTCTCCTGCTGTTCCTCCCTTGCCACTGGTATTCAGAGTCATACTAAATAAAGAAGATGTGTATTAACTTGTAAATTTGTACTTTTGATAATCTAAAAACAAAACATTTTCTAAGTATAATGAATGGAACCACATCCCACTTATTTCAGCATGGTAACTCTTACAACAGACCTCATCACGATTCCCTCAGACCTGACACCCATGTATTGTAACCCTGCTTTGTACTGTATACAGACAGTAAACATATGTTCTAGAGGTGGTGCTTCTAATCTGAGTGGCTGCCATCTTGTTTCAAAATGGCAGATTGAAATAAAAGGATCCTTTACCCCTGTAGGGCAGGGGCAGGCAACCTTGACTCTCCAGTTGTTGTTGAATTACAATTCCCATCATTCCCAGTCACAATTTGTTCTCCTGCCCTAGGGCCCCCTCCTATGTATTGTAAGTTTGTCATATATTGGACAATAAACACATTGGTTCAAAGGAGTGGTGCTAATAATTTGCAGTACAAATATCACCACCACCACCCCACACACACACTTTCACACTCGCTTCAGAACTCTTCCCAAGCACTGTAAATTTGTTATGTATCAGGACTGTAAACACACAAATTCTCAAGTAGTAGTGTTTCTAATTTGATTGGCAACCATCCTGTTTCAAGAAAGTGGATCAAAATAAAAATACCACTGTCAGGTTCCCTTCTGACCGGATCCCATTCCCATGTACATCAATTTGGTTTGTATTGGACTGTCTATACAAAGGCTATTCGAGGAACAGATGATGACACGGGTGGATAGAGAGACATGGGGATCTCATAAACCTTACTCCCTTTGGAAAATAGGCTAAAAACATAATCCTAGGACAGTCTCCTCCCCAACCCACAATACAGTAATATAAAACTGGTTTTTATATTAAGTCACTTAGGGACACTTGTGAGTCATTCCAACATGACACAAGTTCAGTGGCCACGGAGATGTATTTTATTTAAAATGTTTCTATACCGCCCAAAACTTGCATCTCTGGGCGGTTAGCCACTTGGAGGTCTTAATATGGTACACCATCAAGGACAGCAGCTGCTTCTCATGCAATATCTGGATATTTGTTAAAATCTGAACCATCCCCTAGATCAGGGGTTCTCAACCTTGGGTCCCCAAATGTTGTTGGACTTCAACTCCCATAATCCCCATCCAAAGGCTCGGGATTATGGGAGTTTAAGTTCAATGTCTGGGGACCCAACATTGAGAATGCCTGCCCTAGATGACATTGGGGTGCATTTCTGCAACAAATTCTGTCACTGGGTGGTACTTGCATGGGGTGTCTTCAGGTCCAAGGCTTCAAGGATTATTCACTGGCCCTGGAGAACAACTTGTCATTCTCACTTTTGCTTTGTATGCTAATGGTTGACAGTGTCTTTGTCCAAGATCCGATTCCTTTAGAAACAATCTGCAGGCCACACAGCACCTGCCAAACGCACTAAGGTGCTGCTTCTCCTCTTTCCACCACCAGTGGTAGACTGCATAGCTTTTTCTGTGGCCTTGTTGAATAGTGGGGTATGAGCAATCTCTGGGAGTGCCAAGTGCCTGGGACAGGTGAGTCACAAGCTTAGGGTAGCTGGTCAGGGTGGAAGAGGCTGAGAAGTCATACTGGCTAGTTTGCAGGTAGGTTTGTGCAAACTTTCAGATCCACCACAATCTAGAATTCAGTGCATTTCTTGGCCAGTGCTATTATATCAACTGCAATTTCAGCCCAAAAATTGCTGTTAGCAGAGGACTGGAAAGTTTCACAACTATTCTTGGAGACAAACTGTGGTAACATTTTCAAACATGTGGAAAGTGATTAGTTGCTCAAAATAAGTACTAAGAATGGAAATGCCCAGATGACTGTATAGCTGTTACCACCTTCCGCCTCCAATGTAATAAGAAACTATAAATATTTCCCCGGGGAATAAGGAGAGCAGCTGTTGGGCTACATTTATAGGTGTCTCACGGGCCTGCTAAAGCAAATATACCCAGAGCTGGGAGTATTCTACACCTCAGCAGTTTTGTCTACAAATGCAAAGAATCTCTGACACAGAATTTGGTAGCTTGAGAATCTCAGGTTTTGTTTTTTTTAAGAACAAGTTATTTATCTTCATGGGTGCAGAGAAAAAAACTGAAAACATGTGAGCCCTGTTCAGATATTGTACATGTGTTTGTGTGAATGACTGTGACTACAGTTATGTTAAAAGTGAACCTGGGTAGAAGTCTCTCAAATGCATGATAAAGAAAGGAAATGTACTGCTGTATCTGTGTTCAACATATGGTGTGAATAACTCTACCTTTGTACAGATCTGCACCAATGTACACTGTATACTCCTTATATGAGTGCTGAATGTTTGAATAGGGCTATGGGCAGCAGGGAAAGTCTTGGAAACCACAGAAGTGCTTCAGACAGAAATAAGCAAGACTTCAGTGTCTTGTCTAGATTCTGTGGCTTTTATTTCTCTCCCATTCCTATGGCCACCTGACCCAACCCTTGTGTTTTCTTCCATGCATTATTTCTTTGAAAAATAAAGAGGCAGTTCTTTGAAAACACTGGTCTTGGAAGCAAAAATTATCCTGAAAACAAGGAAATACATGCTTGATTCACATAATTTGTATTCTGACTGCAGAATTTATCCATAATTTAAACTTTTGTAAAAATGAAAGAAAAAGCAAGTCACTAGTCCTCAAGGCTACTAGGCCTTTTGTACAGAATTTGAGACTTTGAAGGCAAGCAGTGGATATAACTTACTTTTGCAAGGTAGGCAGCATTCCTTATGGTCTCTACCACCTCTCTGCCTGAAGGGTGGACCTTCGCCACATGCCCCCACATCCTTTCCCAGGTTTGCCCATCGATTGGAAAGCCACTTTTGTTCACAAGGAAAACCACCCCTCCATCTTTGTCCTCCTCTTCGGAGCCTCCGTTGTTGGCCTTCGTGATTGGCCGAGCATGAGAGCTCCTCGAGCGGCCCCCTTTGTCTCCTTTGGGGTGGGGGTTACGGGAAGCATTGGAGCTGGATCCTGTCATTGTGAGCTTCAAAGGAACAAGCAGTCCAGAACAGCGTGGGAAAGGCAGACAGTTCAGTGGCCCAACCAGGTAGCCTTCTCCATCCCTTCTCCTGCCAACGGAATCAGGCCGACATGCTGGCTAACAGATCGCTGGTGGGTCTCTCCTCTTGCAGACAGAAGCTAAAAAAGACAACACGTGTGAGCGGAAGGAGGTTATCAAAGGGTTAGGGCAAAACATGCTGTTTGCCATCAGATCTCAAAGAGCTTTGAAGAGTGAAAGAAGGAGCTGATACTAGAAGGCACATCAGATCCCCTTCTGTTCAGATCCCCTACTCACAAACAATAGGACGGTATTAGCAGGACTCAAGCCTGGCACTTTATCCTATTCACCTGTCAAACAAAAGAAGAGGACCATAAGATCCCGCTCCTCCTCCTCCGCAGGCCTCCGACTGTCTCTCACCAGGGGGCGACAACCGTCAGGAGAGATTTTTCTCTGTGTGTCTATATATCTGGGAACTGTCACACAAAAGGAAGCCAGAGCCTCCTGTCGGGATGGATCTCACTCTATTCCTCTCTCTTTTTCTAGTTTGCCCATGCCCGGGGAAAAGCCAGCCCGGGAAATAAATCTGTCAGGCACACAGATCTAAGCAGATCCATGCCTGTTTCTGGGAGATGGCTCAAGGCTTGGATGGACCCCGAGAGGTAAAAATGCAGGAGCACACAAACGCAGGAGCACACACAGAGCTCATTAAGGTTCCCCGTCCTGCTCTTGGGAGGCTGGCAGATGGTTCTCTGCAGCTCGCCACGTCTGGCATGCATGCGACAGACAGCCTCGGAACTGCTGCGGATCGGAAGGCTCCTTCTCTGCAGGCGACGGCAGCAGAGCTGGGGTTTGGGGGCTGGAATGTGTGGGGCGGGCGGGGAGGGAGCGAGGGAAGGACGGGGATCTGCCTGCCTTCTCCCCCCGCGGCAAGCCGTTCTTCAATAGGGAGAGCTCCCCACCCCCCACCCCGCCACGTCCTCTTCCTTTGCCACGGAGGACCCCACCCATCCCTCGGGCCCCTTATCTTGCTCCTCCACTACCCCCAGCCTCACCTGGCCGCGGCGGGATTCATTGCACCGGAGACTCTCCAGGCGGTTGCGGCTGATGCTGCTCCTGCAGCGGAGTCGCTCGCTTTCGCTTTATTCCATGTTCCATGATCAAGTGTTACTCTCTGACATGTAACCATGTTACCCGGCAGCCGCAGACGTTCGGAACGGCCCCATTGGGCGCCGCAACAAAGAAAGGCGGTCCTAAGGGGGCTGGGAAGAGGCGCATGGAGGCGTTGCAGGGCTCTGATTGGCTGCTGGCTCGCCAGACGAGCAAAGCCAGCCCGGGAAATCTGATCATTTGGCTTCGGAAGGCTCCGACTGTCGAGTCCATCATTTCTACGAGAGCCCGGACAGCGGGCTGCAAGCCCCATTCACGGCCAGGGTCGTAGTAGTTCACAATCTATAACGGTATCGTGACGTATATTAATGCGATGCGTTGTATGTTAATAGTAACTCCGTGATTTGAAGCCACTGCTATTTCTCCCAATACTAATGGTTCTAATAACGCTGAATTTATTAGTTACTCAAATTACTGCCTGATCTCATTGCCTGGTGATGAGCCACTGGCATAATCATGCACAAGGGTCACAGATAATTCACTGTGACTACCAGGCCCTAAAAACCATTTAGTAACAGTTAAGGTACCCGCTGGTAAGTACATTTAATTAAGTAAGTACATATAATTAAAATCAATATTTTGTGCATTAAGTGTGTTTCATCTGAACAGGGCTCACATGTTTCCAGGTTTTTTCTCTGCACCCATGAAGATAAATAACTTGTTCTTTAAAAAAGCAAAACCTGAGATTCTCAAGCGACCAAATTCTGTGTCAGAGATTCTTTGCATTTGTAGACAAAACGGCTGAGGTGTAGAATACTCCCAGCTCTGGGTATATTTGCTTTAGCAGGCCCGCGAGACACCTATAAATGTAGCCCAACAGCTGCTGTTCTTATTCCCTGGGGAAATATTATATTTATATAATAAATAAAATAAACATAATGTCTGAATATGCCTTTTATATTTTTGCAGTCTTATAAACTGCCTTGGGTGTCATTTGATCAAAAGACGGGGTGTAAATCTTAAAATAATAAGAAGAAGAAGAAGCAAGTTCCTGCTCATTATTGAGCCCCAGATATAGAAGCTTCACGGATTTACCTTTCAACAAAAGTCCCCCAAGTGGTTTATTATTATTATTATTATTATTATTATTACATTTATATCCCGCTCTTCCTCCAAGGAGCCCAGAGCGGTGTACTACATACTTAAGTTTCTCCTTCACAACAACCTTGTGAAGTAGGCTAGGTTGAGAGAGAAATGACTGGTCCAGAGTCACCCAGCTAGTATTATGGTTGAATGGGGATTTGAACTCGGGTCTCCCTGGTCCTAGTCCAGCACTCTAACCACTACACCATGCTGGCTCTCTGGTTTATATCTGGTTTACATATAAATAAATAAATAAATAAATAAATGGCTCCCTGTCCCCAAAGGGCTCACAGTCAAAAAAAGAAACAAGATAGACTCCAGCAACAGCCACTGGAGGGATGCTGTGCTGGGGATAGGGAAATGCAAACAGGTTTGAACCAGTTCGGTTCGACTGTTCTATGTCAAACCCAACCACCCCCTGTTCGGTCTGACCACGGACCAACCCCCGCCCCACGGGGGTTCGCGAGTTGGGTTTACCTTACTTACCTCCTTTGGGGGAGTTGTCCAAGAAGGCGGCGGGGGGGGGGAAGGGTTGTGGAGGTTCCCCCTCCCCCCGCCAGCCTCCCTTATTTAAGAATCGGGTCATGCCAGGCCACGCGGAGGCCCATTGTGCAGGTGCGGCAGCCTCCCAAATGGCCACTGTGCTGAGGGGGAAAGGCTGAAGAGAGTCCAAACGGCCTATTTCTTAAATAAGGGAGGCCGGCAGGGAGAGTGGAAACCTCGCGGACCACCACCACCCACCACCGCTGCCTTGAACAACTCCCCCAGAGGGAGTAAATGTAAAAAAAAAAAAAAAAATTATTGGACAATGGAGCAAGGAGGGACGAGCGTCCCTAGGCCGTGGGGCTGTGGGGGGCCACCAATCCCCCAAGGTGTCCTTCTCCACCCCTCTCCATTGCGCACCAGCAATATTTCTCCTCTGCACTGTTTTGCCTCCCCTCCATTGCATTCCTCCCCCATCATGCTTCCTCACCCCACAGCACCCCACCATGGAGGCAGGGTGCAATGGCCACACTCCTTCCCCCTGCATCTTCCGGCCGGATGTGGGAAACACATTTGTTTGACAATAGCCTCTGGCAATGAGTTCATATGCACACTGGGAGTTCAGGCTGCACATCTGGATGCAGTGTGAGCCAGGCCAAGCCATGTCCAGAAGGGAGATCTGCCTAATGGCAGAACTGAATGGATGATATGTTGCACAGAAAGAAGAAAAGATAGCCAGGCCTAGCAAAATGGAAGCTTTATCTTTGGCTCTAGGAGGCCTGGCGGTGTTACAGTTCGAGTGTTGGACTGGGACCAGGAAGATCTGGGTCTGAATCCTCACTCAGTGATGAAACTCAGCGTGATTTGGCCCATCACTTTCTCTCAGTCCAACCTACCTCACGGGGTAGTTGTGACTGAGAATAAAGAGAGAACCTGTCTATGCTGTCCTGAGCCCCTTGCAGGCAGGCAGGCAGGATATACATCGGAGCAATAATAAAGAATAGCATTGATTTTCTCTCCGGAATGCCTAATCCAAGGTTGCTGCTTAAACTCTCACATGAGAAGCGCTGGGGCTTGCACAAGCCTGAAAACAGCTTTCTGCTTTTGAATGCCCCACCCAGGCACCCAAACAAAGGTAAAGTGCCATCAAGTCGATTTTGACTCCTGGTGCCCACAGAGCCCTGTGGTTCTCTTTTGGTAGAATACAGGAGGGGTTTACCATTACCTCCTCCCGCACGGTATGAGATGATGCCTTTCAGCATCTTCCTATACCGCTGCTGCCTGATATAGTACCAGCGGGGATTTGAACCGGCAACCTTCTGCTTGTTAGTCAAGCATTTCCCCGCTGCGCCCCTTAAGGTGACTGCACCCAAATACAGGGGAGTTATTTGCTATAGAGTCCCAGTGTCAAATAAAACGGTCATTTTAGCCTCTAACTATAATCTTAAAATGTTACTGCTATGATTTAAAAACCCTGTAAAGTAGCCCAGTTGCCTGAGCTTCCCTTTCTGCCTGATGGGCAGTGGCATAATCTGGGGTTTACGGGAGTCCCATTATAGGGATCAACGGACTTGATCTGTTAGACCTCAGATCCCCTTTCCATCTACCCCAGCTGGCAGATAGGATGATGTAAAATGAAAAGAAATGCTAGGCTGCGTGAGCCCTTCAGGAATGAAGCCTATTTTTACACATATGTTTCCCACTGTCTAAGTTCTTTTTATACCCCACACACAAGTCTTACTCAGGGTGGAACCAGATTCCTATGGCCACATTTGTGGTCATGCATAAGGATGTATTAAGCTTCCTTGTAGACCCTTGGTCCATCAGATTCAGTATCGCCTGCATTGACAGAGAGCTGCTCTCTAGAGTTTTTGGCAGTGACTGAAGCTGGGAACTTCTGCCTGCAGGAGTCATGTTCTGCCACTGAACTCTGGCCCCTCCCTGGTCAAGTTACTAGTTGGATTCCAGATGATTTTAACTATGATGCTACAACACCACCGATGTGATGCTTAAGAAGAGAGATGATCAAGGACATGGAGGACCGAGATCCTGACAGATTCTGAAACATTCCAAAAGCTTGGGAGGAGAGCTGGTATTGTGGTCGTGAATATGAATTGTCCCCTTTACTAAGCAGGGTTCACTTTGGTTTTCATTTGGATGGGAGACTACATGTGAGTGCTGTAAGGTACTCCCCTTAGGGGATGGGGCTGCAGCTCAGAGAGAGAACTTCTGCTTGCATGCAGAAGGTCCCAGGTTGACTCCATGACATCTCCAGGTAGGGCTTGGAGATACTCTTGCCTGAAACCCTGCTGCCCGCCAGTGCAGGCAATACTGAGCCAGAGGGACCAAAGGTCTGACTCGGTATAAGGCAGCTTACTATGCTCCTAAGACGATTTTAGAGGAGAAGAGCTGGTACTGTCATCGTGAATATGAATTGTCCCCTTTGCTAAGCAAGGTCCACCTTGGTTTGCATTTAGGCATGAGCACTATAAGTTACTCCCCTCAGAGCTCAGTGGTAGAGTGTCTGCGTGCTTGTGGAAGGCAGCTTCCTATGTTCCTATGCACCAAATTCCTCTACCAAGAGTCAACCTGAGGCAACTTCACCCCATATAAAATGTGCGTAGAATTTGCCCAGTTTGTGTACACATTCATAGTTAAACTGTTTCCACGACCGATATACGTAGATGCTGAAGACTGGATTAGATTATATTCAGAGCTTCAGTGCATCAGATTAAGGGGCCAGAAGATCAGCATCCTTTTCTCAATGGTGATTGCAGTCGGGCAATGACCATCCCCCATTGTAACATTTCAGAGGTAAATGTTCAAGGAATGTGGTGGTTAAGTATCATGGCTTCTTGCCACTGTCCTCCATCCATGACAAGAAGGTAAATTATAGTCCACCATTTAAACCTGCTGCTACATTGAGTCCTAATGAGCTGTTACAGAAAGTCTGTGACTCTCTGTAATACCATTACCCAACAAGTACACTATAAAGAAGAAATTATATCCTTCCTATTTGTACGTGTGGTATGATGCACACATGTGCACACATGTACGTACGTACACACAAACACACACACAAACACACTATTTCTATATGCAAGGGGACCTCATTATCCATGGGGGGTCCTTTCCTTAGATTACCATGGGTAACAAAACTGCAGATAATGAGTCGTTGAACTATATGGAATCATGGGGGGTTAGATTCCCAGACTTCAAAAAGTTGCTGGAAAATCACCTTTACAATGTGAAAACAGGCCAAATAAAGTGCCCTACCATGCTCTATGGGTCTCCTGGCATCCAGCAATGCCCCCCAAAGTCCCAGATGGGGAAATCACAGATTTCCCCCCTTTTTCCTCATTTTTCTGATGAAATGAGCCACAAAATGTCTCCTGCAGACAAAATGGCAGCCAGAAATGGCCTCCGCGGTCATTTCTGGCCTTCTAGGTACCACAGAGACATGGGTTTTAACCCTTTTGTATCCACAGAGAATGAGGTAGGGTGCCGCGATTAGTGGAACTGCATATAGCAAGGTCCTCCTGTATTCACATACATACTCTCTCCTGTTATTACTGTGTGGCAGTGATTTGAACATTCGATATTGCATTTTTTCAGTTCCTATTCTCCAGACCAGAAAGCCTTGTTTTTAATAGTCCTTTAATAAAATTGGCCTGGACAAGACCACAAGAAGATCTCATGGCAAAATTAGTGGTATGTAAAAATTGTCATCAGTGAGCACATTCATACAGCAATCTTAAATCAAACTAGGCTATCTGCATTATTTAGGGCCAAGCTCAATGCCCAAGACAAACACAGGTCACAAGAAGACTGCATGGCAAAATGAATGGTATGTAGAAGTTGTCATTCCGTGACCATGTTCATGTGGCAGTCTTCTATAACTGCATAATTTAGGGCCAAGCTAGATGTTTGAGGCAAAAGCAGGTTGCTTACCTTTAACCAATGATCTCTGAGTGGTCCTTGCACATTCACACAAGTGGGCTTCTGACTGCATGGATGCCATCTCACTAGTGTGAACGCACAGAGGACCATGACAAAGATCCACAAGTGCTGGCCCCGCTCATCCATACAGCAGAGGTGGGAGGTCTACTTTTTATAGTAAAAGAAGCATGTGGGAGAAGGGAGTGGAAGCTGCCCCTTCTTTCCAAGGCTGGCTACCTACGGCAGTTTTCTCTCTCTCTCCTTGGCTCACTTCCAGTATCGGTGCCAGGCGACAGGCAAAACTGTTCGGATTTGCTATAGATCTGTCTGTTGTTGATCTAAGACATGGTTACATATATTTGAATGTGTCTGTGTACTGGCTTGGTTACTGTGTTTGTCTCCTCCTCACTTGCTGACTTGAATTCAAACTGAGAGGTTCTCTCTCTCTGCATAAGAAACTATTAGCCAATTTTTTGTTTTCTCAGACTATGTTTAAAGTAAAGTTGTGCCGGCGAGTCGGTGTCAACTCCTGGCGACTACAGAGCCATGTGGTTTTCTTTGGTAGAATACAGGAGGGGTTTACCATTGCCATCTCCCGCACAGTATGAGATGATGCCTTTCAGCATTTTCCTATATCTCTGCTGGCCAATATAGGTGTTTCCCATAGTCTGGAACATACCAGCGAGGATTCGAGCCAGCAACCTCTTGTTCCCTAGGCAAGTTACTTCCCTGTTGTGCCATTAGCTGGCTTCAGCCTATGTTTAGTAAGTAATAAATATCAAACTCTTGTTCCTCATTTAAAGTTGGCTTCATGTTCAGTCTATATATTTATTTCTTTAAGATGTACCCATGGCTAATCCCACGTGTGGCAACTCTCACGAGAGTTCACAAGCAGCTGCTGATTAGCCACTGGTGAAGGGAAGAGAAAACAAACAGTGGGCTGGCAAGCGGCAATGGTGGCAGGTGGGTGGTTGTGGGGAGGTGGCGGGTGGGCAGCTAGAGGCACAGGAGCACCGTGAGGGGGGAGATGATGGCAACAGATGGGCGGCAGAGAGGGCAGCACAGCCTCTCTCTTGTTGGGAATTCTCTCTGGTAAGAGATACCCTTCTATTACAGCAGAGTGCACTGAGGCACAACACAGTGGAGTCTGCCTAGGCATGCGTGTATGCTGAGAGTAAAAGAAACTTGGAGCCAGTTCATAGTTTCAAATCAATATAAGGAGTCTTTATTGGTGAACTCCATTCTAGATAGTAAAGTGGAGAGATAGGATCTCTAATCTAGCTAGCTAGCTGGATGCAGAGGGATGGTTTCTGCATCTCTGCATACATGGTGCAGGGAGAGAGGAGCGTGTGTGTTGCAAGGGAGAAGAAAGGGAAGGAGGAAGAGGCAAGGCAGGCAGGAAGTCCCTGAGAGCAGCAATCTACATATGAAGGGATAGTGTCAGAACAGTAGAGAAGGGATGACCAATGTCTTGACCTCTCTAGCCCTCTGACTCACTAATCTGTCCCCCTCTGTCATTGAGACATGAGACAGCGCAGAGTCCTTCACTTCCAACACCTCTGTGGCCCGCCTGCCAGCCAAAAGGCAGGAGCGACCAGTGGCGGGTGGAGGAGGGGAAGTGGCAGCCGGTCACGGAGGGAAAGTGGCAGCCAGGCCAGCCAGCTGCAGAGGTAGAACGAACTGGGGTGGGGGGAGAACAAAATGGGGCTGGTGGGGAGACAGGGAAAACTAGGGGTGCAGATGCTCTGTGCCAGGTCAGCTAGTTACTTATAAAGGATAAGTAATTTCTCTTCAACAAAAACAGTGAGTTTTCCTTTTCTTTCCTTCCTTTCTCCTGTCGTCCTTCTCTATTGCTCCCATCTGGCATTGGGGGGGCGGGGGTGCAGGGAGAATGCAGTCTTGGGGTGGGGAGGGAGGTGGGTGTGTAGGTATGAGGAGGGGAGGGAGGGAGGAATACTGCGGGGGTGGGGTGGAGACCAGGTTGTAAATAATATAATGCCTTGCAATAAAAATTTGTTAATAATGAATTGTAAAAATAGTTGGCCAAGGCAACAGAAAATGGTGAGGCAAGGCAGGGGAGGGGCATTCTTTGATCCCCTCCCCTGTATACTCCTTTTGCAACAAAAAATAGGTTGCACCTTTGTTTTATAAGCCCCCCCGCCCGCCCGCCCCCCCAAAGAGGCAAGCATGTGTTTTAATGCCCTTGGTTGAACATTATTTATTTTATTTATTTATTTATTTATTTATTTGATTTATATACCGCCCTTCCGAAATGGCTCAGGGCGGTTCACAGTTAAAACAACTTATAAAACAGTAAAAAGCTAAAACAAATTAAAACAATAAAACAGCTAACAATTTAAAACATTTTAAACAAAAATAAAACATTATCCCCAGACCCCAGCTCAAGAAAACATAGACTCAGTATAGAGGAAAAGGGCCACAACTTTGTTAACTATTACACACAGCATGGCAGACTGGAACACCAGGTGATTAATCACCCTTAAAGAACAGTGCGGGCCAATAGAAGCAGGTCAGAACTCTGAAATCCTACCCAGCACCCTACTGGGGGGGAGACACCCTGGCTCGGGAATGGGCAGGTACATCCCACCCAATTCCTTCAAAGCCAACCCCCCCTTCTGTAAGAGAGGGTCTGGATACTTCTAGGCATTCGTCCACCCCGGACCGCACAGCCCAAAGGTTAGAGAAGTCCTGAAGCAGGGTTCATGGCAATCATTCTCCCCGTGCCGCACAGGCTACAAAGGAGCGATTAACCAAACACCCCTTTTACATATCCAAGGGTGCTCACCGATGTTCTAACCCTCAAATTGCCACCCCGCCCGCACTGTTCCTGCCATTGTGGTTGACCTAACTCTAAATACGCACCCAGGACACAGAACGGAGTAGGCGAAAAAACCCCCAACAGTGGCCAATGCGTTGGGAGCAAAAAATTCCTACTCGGCCCCGTCAGGCGGCGAGTCGCTAGACCCGCTCTGCACCGGGGAGGGAGGGAGGGGAAAGCCGCTTCTCCTGTGGTTGCCCGACCCCAACTGAAGAGAGAATGGAAAATGGAGGATGGGGCCGGGATCGGTCAATCCTGGCCGAAGCCCGGCCCTTGACCAAAGAGGTCAAACGGAACCCTTCCTGGGCTTCGCGCAGGACAGGCTGTGACAAACTCCCTCCCATCTGCACAAGGCGGGGGGGGGGGGGGTTATTAAGTCATTAAAAACACTAAATCAAGTTAAAAATTAAAAAATTAAAAGATTAAAATATATATATATACATACAAATACATACATACACACAAACACACATACACATATATATACATATATATATATATACACACACACATATACATATATATATATACACATATAAACATACACACATATCTACATTTTAAAAGCCCTGAAAGGCCAGGCCAAACAAATATGTTTTAAGGGCCCTCCTGAAGGCCAACAGAGAACTCGAATTACGGATTTCCGCAGGGAGCGCATTCCACAGCTCCGGAGCAGCCACAGAGAAGGCCCGCCTCCGAGTCGCCACCAGACGAGCCGGTGGCAACTGGAGACGAACCTCCCCAGATGACCTTAATGTGCGGTGGGAATCGTGCAGAAGAAGGCGCTCTCCAAGGTAACTTGGACCTAAGCCGTTCAGAGCCTTAAAGGTAATCACCAGCACTTTGTACCTTGCCCGGAAACATATCGGCAGCCAGTGTAATTGTTTCAAAATAGGTGTAATATGGTCTCTCCGGGTTACCCCAGAGACCAATCTGGCTGCCGCATTCTGAACTAACTGAAGTTTCCGAACAACGTACAAAGGCAGCCCCACGTAGAGCGCATTGCAATAGTCAAGCCGGGAGGTTACCAGCTGGTGCACCACTGTTTTGAGGTCATCCTCCTCAAGGAATGGACGCAGCTGTCGAATCAGCCGAAGCTGATAGAAAGCACCCCTGGCCACGGCCTCCACCTGAGAGACCAGGGTGAGGCCTGGGTCCAGGAGTACTCCCAAGCTGCGCACCTGCTCCCTTCGGGGGAGTGTAACCCCATCCAGCACAGGGAGATCTAACTCACTCCTCAGATTCTGAGCCCCCACAATGAGCACCTCCGTCTTGCTTGGATTCAGCTTCAATTTGTTCTCCCTCATCCAGCCCATTACTGCCTGTAGGCAGGCATTTAAAGACTGAGTGCCATTTCCTGAAGATGAAAAGGAGAAGTAGATTTGGGTGTCATCAGCATACTGATAACACCCAGCACCAAATCCCCTGATGACTTCACCCAGCGGTTTCATGTAGATATTAAAAAGCATTGGTGACAGAATGGAGCCCTGAGGGACTCCATATAACAGCTCCTGCTTTGAGGAGCGACTGTCACCAAGCTCCACCATCTGGGATCTGCCCGAGAGATAGGAACGGAACCACCGCAAAGCGGTGCCCCCTATTCCCAACCCCTCCAGGCGACCCAGAAGGATACCATGGTCGATGGTATCGAACGCCGCCGAAAGATCCAGGAGGACCAACAGAGTCACACTCCCTCTGTCGATTCCCCGGTAAAGGTCATCCATCAGGCCGACCAAGGCTGACTCAACCCCATAGCCCGTTCTAAAGCCAGTTTGAAATGGGTCCAGATAATCAGATTCCTCCAAAACCGCCTGGAGCTGGTTAGCCACCACCCTCTCGATTACCTTGCCCAGCCAGGGGAGATTGGAGATTGGCCTATAACTATCCATCACTGAGGGATCCAGGGTAGGCTTCTTAAGAAGAGGTCTAACTATTGCCTCCTTCAAACAAGAAGGCACCCTCCCCTCCCCCAGAGATGCATTTATGATATTAACCAGGCCATCTCCAACAATCTCTCCACTAGATCGAAGCAGCCAGGTCGGGCAAGGATCCAGAGAACAAGTGGTAGGCCGCACCGCTCCAAGCAGTCTGTCCACGTCATCAAGAGTCACAGATTGAAACTGATCCATCCTAACACTGCAAGAGGGATTGCTAGATACCTCCCTCCCGGACCCTGCAGAAATAGTGGAGTCCAAGTCGGCCCGAATACAGGATATTTTATTTGCAAAGAACCCACTAAAGGCGTCACAGCAGAGTGTCTCCGGGAACTGATTTGAGGCAGAAGGAGCAGAAATTATACTCCTCACCACCCGGGATAATTCTGCCGTACGTGAGCCCGCAGACGCAATTCGCGCCGACCAAAATTGTTTTTTTGCCACACGCACCGCCATTGCATAGGTCTTCAAATGGGTTCTATGCTGCATCCTGTCAGATTCGAGCCGAGTTCTCCTCCACCTGCGTTCCAGTCGCCTACCAAGCCGCTTCATCCCCCGCAACTCTTCTGTATACCAGGGGGCCATCTTAGAAGCAGGCCTGGAGGGACGCTTAGGAGCAATAATATCTACTGCCCTGGTGAGTTCTCTGTTCCATGTTCCCACCATGGCCTCGATAGAATCACCGGCCGCACCAACATCGAAACCCTCCAAGGCCTTTTGGAAACCTGCTGGGTCCAGCAGCCTTTTTGGACGGACCATCCTAATAGGTCCGTCACCCCTGCAGGGGTGGGTTGCGTCCGCGATACCAACCTTAACCAGGTGGTGATCCGTCCATGACAATGGGGTAACCAACGGATTCCCCACCCACGGAACACCCCCCTGATCCGAACAGAAGACCAAATCCAGTGTGTGGCCGGCAACATGAGTTGGTTCAAAGATTAATTGGGATAGGCCCATAGTTGTCATGGCCGCTATGAACTCCTGAGCAGCACCAGACAAGCCAGCCCCAAAGTGGATATTGAAGTCCCCCAGCACCAAAAGCCTGGGAGACTCCATCACCAACTCCGCGACCAGCTCCGACAGCTCAGTTAGGGAGTCAGTTGGGCAGCGGGGTGAACGGTACACCAACAGAATCCCCAATCTATCCCTAGTTCCCAGCCTCAAAAATACACACTCAATATAGGTCAACTGTCTCACAGGGGCCCTGGTAAGGGAGATAGTATTTTTATGGACCACAGCCACTCCACCCCCCCGCCCACTTCCTCTAACCTGCTCCACAACAGAGTAACCTGGAGGGAGAAGCTGAGCCCACACTGGGCCACTCGCTTCCCCCAACCAGGTCTCAGTTATACACACCAGATCAGCTCCCTCATCCATGATTAGATCATGAACAATTTCGGTCTTATTTTGAACTGACCTGGCATTACAAAGGAGCAAGGTCAGGTTCTGTGGGTAATTGGTGCTGTTCCCCAAGGCCTGAGAGTTGTCAGAACAGTTGGAAGTAGAGATAGTCACTAAATTACCAATTTCTCTTCCCCTGTAACGACCAGCTGTTCTGCCAGCGCCAATTCTTCTATTCCCCACCACTACAGCAATAGCCGCCCCCAGGCTGTCAGGCGCAGCCCCCGCATCCGCCCCCTCAGGAGAACCCAAACACATCCCGTCAACTAGGCCTGGCACAACTCAGGACAATAATAAAAGCAGCATTCATACCCCCCCCAAAAGAAAGAGAAATCCACCCACAAACAACCCCCACCCCCCAGCCCTCAGTCCCACCCCCAAAGGCCCGGCCCCAAAGGCCGGCCCCCTTTGGCGGCCGGCTTCTGCGGCCGCCTACAGGCAGGCCGCCGGCCACGCCGCCGGCATGTCTTCAGCAGTCTTTATAAGACTCTAGAGCTACCCAGCAGCCCCCTCTGCCACAAAGGGCTGCCGGCTGACACAGGTGTTAGTTGTCAGGCTTTCTGAAGACAGCGGCTGGTAGGCAGCTCCTCGTCAGGGTAAGATAGATAGAAACACAAACCCAGAGGGGCCAGATGTAAAGTCCGGGTGGTGAAGGGGGGGAGGGAGAGAGGAAGAGAGGGAGGGAGGAAAAGAGAGCCAAACCCTCAAGCCTTCTTCACCTCCTCTATTAACCAGTGAATAAAATATAATGTTAACCAGTTAATGTTAATGTTAATGTTAATGTTAACCATTAACCAGTGAATAAAATATAATGTTAATGTTAATGTTAATGTTAACCATTAACCAGTGAATAAAATATAATGTTTAGCTTGGAGGAAGCTGACCAAGTCCCGCTCAGCCCTGGCTCTCCCTGGGTGGGTCTTGGGCTAGTGGCTCTCTCACAGGGTTGTTGTGAGTAGGGGTGTGCACGGAACCACCTGGCCCGGTTTGAGTTCGAACTGAACCAGAAACCACACTGGGCCAGTTTAGTTTTGGTCACCTTCAAACCTGCCCCCCCCCAGCTGGGTTTCGGCGGAGAAGTGGGGGAGAGGTCACCAGCAATTTCAGGGATTTCTTTTTTCTTTTTTAACTTGATCCATCAGGGTCCCACTGCACAGGCACAGTGGCCTCCAAAATGGCCACCGCACCTGGGAATTGACCTAGATAGGGCCAAAGATGCCCAAACCAGGCAATTTTTACAAAAAGGAAGGCCCGGGGGGGGGGAGGCCAAACCTCTGCAGACCCCTGATAACGCTCTACCTTGGAGAGCCCCACCCTGGAGGAAATAAGTTAAAAAGGGAAAAGGGGGGGTCCACAATTGTTCAACGGACCCCCAAAGTGGTACCCTGCCGCCCCAAATGTGTTTCAAAACGGGAGCGCTGAAGAAGGAAAAGCAACGGGAGGGGTAAGTACACCCTCCCCCGCCCTTAAAGAGCCCCCCTCCCCTGTGCTGGACTGCAGAGGTGTGGTTCCGTGCACACCACTAGTCAAAAAGAAGACTGGAGCTGTAAGAATCCATCTTAGGTAGCATGGGTCAAGAACTGACCATTCTGAGCCAGCCCAGTTCAGCAGTGATGGAGTGAGAAAAATGTTGCCTTTCGGATGGTTTAACACTGGTATATAGAATTTTCAGCTGTAGCCTTCACTATCTCATTGCAGACTGAACACAAGCTACCGTGGGAAGATCACTGGGTCCAGATAACCAACCTTCTTGATGTATTGTCTGTATCAATCTGGGCTTGCCAGATTACTAACAATGGGAATTTTGAAAGCAATAAAAGTATTTGAAAATACTCTGTGTCATCATTGCTCAATACAGAATTTATTTTATTAATTAATAAGAAAGTGGCTGGGTTGCTAAGAGATAAACTAGCCAACGAGAGGCCTGAAAAGTTGGGATAATTTGGCTGTAGTATAAAGGCTGAAAACCTGGTACGTTAAAGGACTTTTGGAGCTTCTTGTTTTCCCCCCTTTTATTTTAGTTTTCCCTTTATGGGCTAATAGTTTTTCAAGATGAAGAGAACTTGAGAGGCTTCCTTTCTCTCTTTCCATGTCCCCCCTCCCTTTTATTGTTGCTATAACAATTTTACAAGATTAACTTCTGGAAAGTGCCTCTAACTTCTGGAGAGTCTCTCATTTGAAGCCTGGTAAATATCAAAAATTTATTTCTTTGTGTTGTATGTACAGGAGTTCCCCTGTATGTAGCAATAACTATGAATTTTCTTTAATACTGTCTATTGCAGGAAATGAGTAGAACTTCCAAGTGATTTAACCAAGAGGAGGGAAAGGAGACATTAACTGCCTAGTTGCATAAAAGGTTATTGTTTGTTGGTCATGGACTGTAATAATAAATTTGATTTGAAGGTTATTGTTTTGCATTGAAACCAATTGTTTCTATGTTTCTTTTCTTTGCATTCATCCAAGTTCATTCTCCCCTATTTCTTGTGTAAAGTCATTGATGCCAGAATAAAGGTAAAGTGTGCCGTTGAATCAGTGTCAACTCCTGGTGACCACAGAGCCCTGTGGATATCTTTGGTAGAATACAGGAGGGGCTTAGCATTGATAAACCACTTTAATTCTTTTAAGTAAAGCTAGTGTATTGGGCTCTGTGAGTTGTTGTGTTTTTCAGCCACACTCTCCCACATCAGTTTATCTCCCTGGGGTATATAAAGAACCCACTGTTCAAACTCCATGAAGGAAGGGAGATATACAAATATAATACATTGTTCCACCCGAATTTGTTTGAGCTTAAGCAATTTCCCCTTGAAAAGAGCTGAATTTTCCATACTACTGTTTCCACATGCAGGTTTTCCCATGCTGACTTTCAAAATTAAGTGTCTAGCCCAGGCTGGCTGGCAAACCCAGAAGTCAGGTCTTACAAACTTGGAGTACAAAAGGTAGGAAATCCTGCTCCTTTGATCTAGCAAAATCAGAAGAGCAGACTTCTCTATGAAGGCCTGACCAATCCATAAGACTCTTACTGTTTGCCAAGCAGAAGAACTGATGTGTATTTATTTTAATTTTATATCTCGCTCTTCCTCCAAGGAACCCAGAACAGTGTACTACGTACTTAAGTTTCTCCTCACAACAACCCTGTGAAGTAGGCTAGGCTGAGAGAGTCACCGAGAGGCACCAAGCAAGTTTCATGGCTGAATGGGGATTTGAACTCAGATCTCCCTGGCCCTAGTCCAGCACTCTAACCATTACACCATGCTGGCTGGTGTGCATTCCTATTATCTTCTAGGCAAGAAGTCTGCTGTCTAGCCATTAGAAGCAATTCATCAGTAGGTTTGTTTCAATTCTGGACCAGCTAACTTTAAGAAGGGGCTCTGTAACAAGTTTGGGCAGTCTGGGTTTGAACCAAAATACGCATTTCATTCAGACCACCACCACATTATTTTGCTTGCCGTGTAACTCTATCCAGTGAAGACAACAACTTTTTAATAGGGGAAAATATTCTTTTAATGAATTGTTAATTTTTAAAAAAGATGAAAATCTTTTAAACAAAATGCATACAAAATGCAAAATGGATAAGAACAGGGAAATAAACCATAATCATCATACAAATGAAATCAGAGTGCTTGATTATTTTGAACGAGTAACTGCTTTTTGGTTGTAGGGGTTCTGTTCGAGTTCAGATTCAAAGCAGCCAAGAAATATTAGATGCAGTTTGGGGTGGGGGGGAACCCTCACTGAAACCCATCTGGAGTTCAGATAATGCCTCCCAACAGCTATTTCACATCTCCTTTGTGTGCTTTTTGGGGAACAATTTTCTTTTCTTTTTTGCTATGTGAATCAGGTTGAGAACGTTTTCATTGAAAAATAGGATAATAGCTGTACAGACTTACTGGGCTAGAGAGGATTTTACTTCTGAGTCAAAGGTTGGCAACTACTAGCCGGTTCTGGGTAGCTCTACAATGAAAAATCTGAGAACCATTGTTGGGCTGAGCATTGCTATTTTCTTTTTCTTTCTTTTTTAAAGCGCTCAAGCTCCTTAGTCGTTAGCACGCTCATTTTATGTTAATGTTGGCATATAGCGCTAAGCAATACCCATAGGAACAGCTCTCCTCCTGGCTCTCATCAGTAATCATCTCAGCTATAATTCCGGTTGGTATGGAATTGCTGGACCCCATCATTAGGGCGAGCACCAGGGAGACCATGGAGGTATTGTTTGAGTAGCTAAAGTAACGCAGCTGTGTGGGTCTGCAGTGCCTTCACAGTGTTTGGTTACAGCAGAAAGAAGCATTCAGGAAGGGAACTGCTAACAAAGATGCTTCTCTTTGCTGTGGGTTAAGCATTTTCAGCCCTGCAAATGCTTGGCTTCTGCCTGCGCTGGCAACAAATGAAGCACAGAGGTTTTCTGTCAAGGTTTGCCCATGCTGTCTGTCGGCCTTGCTGTTTCCCGACCGGAGAAGGGCGCTGGCAGGTGAATAGAGTTCAGTTCAGCTTCGCTGCATTGGTGGGCTGTGAAGGAGAACTTGTACCTGTCCCCCAATGGAAATAAAGCACATTACACCTCACAGCTCAAGGTTTAAGGAAGGATATTCAGGATGCAGAAAACCACAGGGCCCTGTGGGCACCAGGAGTCAAAATCGACTTGACAGCACACTTTATTAAGCATGCCGCAGCCACCTAATGGCGCAGCGGGGAAGCAACTTGCCTAGGAAGCAAGAGGTGGCTGGTTTGAATCCCACACCTATATTGGGCAGCAGTGATATAGGAAGGCGCTGAAAGGCATCAGCTCACACTGCGTGGGAGGAAGCAATGGTAAACCCCTCCTGTATTCTGCCAAAGAAAACCACAGGGCTCTTTGGTCGCCAGGAGTCGACACTGACTTGATGGCACAACTTTACTTTATTCAGCATGCAGGATGCAAAGCCCCTTTTCCTCAACCTACAAATCTCCCAACTTCGTAAAAGTGGAACTGCACATTACCTCGTGCAGCAAAAATGAGTTTGGGAACATGCATTTGCTGAGGGAATGTGAATATGAGGGCAAGGCGGGAGCATCTGTGAGCAGGGGCTGGGGAAGGGGTACTTAACCCTTTCCGTGCTGCGCATCTCCTGCAATTCTTCAAGGTTACTTTCCCCCCAGCTGGGATTACTTCTGATCTGGGGTCCTTTACAGGATAAAGTTGGCAGGAAGGATTAAACAGCCTCACCAATAATTTCCTAATACTCTCTCGCCTCAGTGCCAAAAGCTACAGTACAAGAGCCAGTATGGTGTAGTGGTTAGTGTGTTGGACTAGGACCAGGGAGACCCGAGTTCAAATCCCATTAGCCATGAAAATCACCAGGTGGTTCTGGGCCAGTCATGTATCTCTCAGCCCAACCTACCTCACAGGGTTGTTGTGAGAACAGGATATAAATGTAAAAATAAAATAGGCTGATGAGCTTGATGCTGGAAGGGACAATCCAGGAGCAGTAAGAAACGGGCTGGAGACCATGCAATACAGCAAGGCCCCACGACAAAGACGGCGCAGGTGCTGCCTGCACTTTGCTGTGTCCGGGAACTTGTACTATCTCCAGTTTCACAAGCCCCCGGGACTCACTACCCTTGTGTTCTCCCTTCCAGCACCAAAAGCTGACAAGCTTCCACTCGCAGAGCAAAGAACGCGATAAAAGGCCACCCACTTCACTCAGTATAGTGCCCTGCCATGTACAGAACATTCTTATCTTTTCAAAAACTCCTTGTTTCTGAATGTGCTATTTGCTCACATTTCCTGCTTACAATTTGTAAAAAGGGGTGGAGTGAAGAAACTATTGCTTGAGCAGTGATCCCACTAGCAGTAGTGGGATCAGCATTTTAGGAATGGATGCACTAAGAGAGGGGAGGCACTTCTATTGCTCCTTCAAGATTACCATCCAGACACAATCCAGCAACAGCCACTGGCACACCACTCAAGATAGCCCCACCATCACCACCAATCTTCGGCTTATGGACCTCGTGAAGGGCATCCTTGATCACAGTGGATACAAACCTGAATTCTGAAAGGAATGCAGATTATAATTCCAAGAAGAGAGTATACAGAACATTTCACATAAAGCTGTACCCAACAGGGTCAGATCCACAGATTTTAGATGCCTCCGGAGATTTGTAGAAGCAAGTTCAGACACTACAGAGATCTATGTAGAAAGTGTGTGATGTAACATGCAAAACATCCAAATGACAACACTGACTCACACACTCAGCTTCCAGAGGCTGAACATCTTCTCTTCCCTCCCACTCCCATTAATGCTCATCTCCACCAGTTCCTTGTTAATGAGAAAGGTTATTGAAGTAGTGAGAGTGCCAAATGCATTTCATTAGCAACTTTCATCCAAGGATCTCCAAGCACCTTATAAACTTTAATTCAAGCTTCACAACAAGAATCAATATTTATGAAATGAGTGAGTCGGGGATGTAAAACACCATGTAATACTGTATTACAACAGCCACTAAAAGTCCCTGGAGATAAAAGATTTGGGCAGATCACTTTACCATCCATGGGAATTCTGTTTGAATTGCACACACTGCCACTTGCATAGCAGCTGAAAATGTACTCCTGAACTACTGGTAGGGTTGCCAACCCTCTAGGATTGGCCTGGAGTCTCCCAAAATCAGCATCACTCCAGGCCAATCCTAAAGCATTAGCAACCCTAGAGTAGTCCAGGAGTACAATTTCAGCTGCAATGCAAATGGCAATGTGTGCAATTCATTATGGCAATGTATGCAATATTGAAAACAACCTTGGGCATTTAAAGGCTTGATATTATGGAAAATATTGGGGGAAACACTACAGGAATGACTTCAGAGTTGGCAACCCTAATAACTAAGATCTTTTTCTCTGGCAGGGATCTGAAGCGGGATTTGAAGCTGGGACCTAAGGTAATGAGCTCTCATGAACTGTGTGTGCTCATTCCTCAGAGCCCACCTCAGGCACAGAAGGGCATGCAACATCAAGCCCTGTGATTGGCCACCACTATGGAGCTTGGCCAGGGCTGGTAGAGTTAATGAGATCCTGACTTCCAACTCTTGCTTGGTTGACAAAGCAGCACCAGTTACAGCCACTGTCCTCCATAGAAAACACCTTCATGGTCTAGATTCAGGTATACAGTAACCACCCATAGCCCCAGCCTCACTCTGACACTATCTTATACGATCATTCACATGTGATACATGCCCTACACAGCATTCTTAGCATCGTTTGTGGCAACACCCACAGTGCCTCGAGTTTATAGTTCAATCTCATTTTCTATTTGGAGCCACCCTGGTCCAGGGGAGAAAGCGATGAGCTTGGAAACTGGAGTTTACATCTCTAAGCCATAGATGCATTGCCTAGCTTTGGCCAAGCCATAATCTCTGCTTTCCATTTTAGAAAACAGGAATAATTGACAACATAGTTCACAAGACTGTTGTAAATACAAGATAAATGTAGTGGCTGACTTGTTGTGCAAGGCAATGGTGGGGTTTCCCACCCATCGGGACTGCTGTGCATGTGAAAGCCAGCCCTGGTGGCGTTGTACAAGAGTAGTGTTGCACAACTCCTTAAAACAGAGCATGGGCTCTTGCACGGTGCTGCTACATCCATTGTTTCCAATGGAAGTAGCAGTGCTGCACAAGTGCCTGTGTGCTATTTTAAGTGGTTGTGCAACACTGCTCTTGCGCAACACCACCAGGGCTGGCTTTCATGAGTACAGCAGCCCCAGCAAGTGGGAAATGCCAGCATTGTCTTGCCCCTGTAAAGTACTTTGCTCATTAAAAGATATAAGAGATCAATCCCCCCACCTTCATGGCTTGAAAGGGAGTACAGACAACTTGCTAAGCATGTTGGTTGCTGGATGGTCAGGGATTTCCCAGCACAGTAACCTCTTATGCTCCCAACCTATGTGGAGAGCTCTTTCCACATGCAAATAGCATTGGCTGGATTAACAGAATAAACTGTTAGAGAGAGATGCTGCCACCTACTGAAGGAACTGCAAACATCATTCCCGTTCCATTGTTTGCTCTTGATTCATCTAGGGAAAGTTACAATATGTAAGGAATAGGTGAAATATCTGCTCAGTTCAGACTTATCAAGCATAATGTTGGGCGTGGCATGTGGTATCCAGCAGCAGCAGGTTGCCGATCCCATCAGAGATGGTGCCCTGAATGAATGTCAGAATGGCACATACTTAGCTACCCTGAAGGGCAGGTATGAAACCTTGAAGTCATTCAGGCTCAGACTGGCCCACAGGACATATTCCTGATGCGCCCTGCAACACTCAGCAGCAGTGAATACTCCCACCCTTAATTACCCATTCTGCTCAAAACCCGGCGCCCTCCCCACATACATTCCACCACCCTCTCAGTGCCCCCAGTCTGGCCCTGAAGACATTCACACAACCAAGGGGGCAGCTGGCTAAAATCACCCTTCCCCCAGACAGGTACTGTTTTGTTGTTGGGAGTGCAGACCACACTCCCCAAATATCTGTGCTGCTTGCTGCAGCATGGAGCCCCAGAGGCCAGGACAACATGTCCTGGCTGCCAGAGATCCCTCAATGCACTGCGCAACACATGCAATGCACTGGAGAATTCCCCCAGGAGATGGGCGCTCTAGGTGCTCATCTCTGTGTCCACTGGGGCTAAACACAGCCCCAGCGAACACACAATCTGATAGCCTGGGTTAAGGGAGCACTCATAAGAACGTAAGAACAGTCCTGCTGGATCAGGCCCAAGGCCCATCTAGTCCAGCATCCTGTTTCAGTGGCCCACCAGATGCCACTAGAAGCCTGTAGGCAGGAGTTGAGGGCATGCCCCCTCTCCTGCTGTCACTCCCCTGCAACAAGTACTCAGAGGCATCCTGCCTTTGAGGCTGGAGGTGGCCTATAGCCCTCTGACTAGTAGCCGTTGATAGACCTCTCCTCCATGAAGTTATCCAAACCTCTCTTAAAGCCATCCAGGCTGTTGGCTTTCATCACATCTTGTTGCAGAGAATTCCACAAGCTGATTATGTGTTGTGTGAAAAAGCACTTCCGTTTGTTGGTCCTAAATTTCCTAGTAATCAGTTTCATGGGATGACCCCTGGTTCTAGTGTTATGTGAGGGGAGAGAAGGATTTCTCTCTATCCACTTTCTCCACACCATGCATGCACATCATCATTCCCTTAACCTCAGGTTACAGCCAGGCTAGGCAGCACTGGCCTGCTGAGATCATGCCCGATCCTGGCGGGTACTCATGCACAGTCTAACCCAGGCCGGGTGTCCCTAGCCTGGGTTAGGCTGAACTCAAGAACAGCCTCATTGTATCCAAATCTGGCATCTCACCAACCCTCTAAGGGCAACTGTAGCTAATTTGGTGTTGGCAGTCATCCTTCTTCTGTCACAATGTGTTTGAGGTTATAATTCTGCAAACGATAAGCCTTAAAACAAACCATTTCCATTGCACTCATTTCTACTTGTCCATTTTGCAGCGGTGCTGTCCTGTTTCTCAAGTGGTGCGGAAATGCAAAGGTTCCCAAGGTGCCACAAAAACAGCGCTGGCTGCCAGCAAAGAAGGGTCAGCCATCCCAACTTCACAACAGATACATGGTACCATCAAAAGCATCTTCTGTTTTAAGAGATTCATTCATGACCAACCATACTTCACCAAATAACAATGGTTTATTTCTAACTTCTTGGATAATGAATGGGGCTAGAATGCACTTTTCTCTCTACCCTGCCCCATCAACCTCTAGTGGCCCAATCCTATGATTTAGTGGAGTCTTTATGGCAGATAGTATGCCTGTGGGTGGGAGCTGGGTGTTTGTGTTTGTTTGTTTGAAATTTTGTTCAGCACTGATAAATTTTAGGTGTCAGACAGACCTCAAGGTCGTTTTTCTTGGCTACTTTAGAATTTTTGCAGAGGCAAAACTGAATATACCAAGTATCCCCTTAACAAGGAGCAGAAGCAAACAGTTATTCATTGATGATTACATTAGTTGATTTTAGAAAATGTACATTCCACCTTTCATCTAAAAAAAACACCTCAAGCTGGCTTGCAAAAAATAAATACGAGAGCAAAACAAAATGAAGATGTAGGAGGGGGTGCAATCCTATGCGAGAGAGCAAGCAAAAAATAATAATAATTTTAAAAAGCAATAACTAATTAGCAGCCAGTTGAAAAAGCTAGGCCTTGAAAGAACACTGAAAAGAGGCACACCGAGCAAAACAGATCATCCATGGCAGGGAGTTCCCCATCTTGGGGGAGCCAGGCATGCAGGAGACCCTCTCCAACTGATCCTAATGAGAGGACAGATTCCTAAGGAAGAAAGCAGTCCCTTAGCAATCCCAAGCAGTTTAGGGCTTTAAAGGCAAGCAACCAGTCCTTGAATTGCACTCCGAAACAGACCAATAACCTCATGTCCTGGAACAGTTATCAAATGCAGCTCCCCAAATAGAATTTCAGTAATCTACTTGTGATATCTCTAAAGCAGGGGTGGGGAACCTTGGCCACTGGGAATGATGGGAGATGTCGTTCAAAAACAGCTGGAGGGCCAAGGTCCCCCACCCCTGCTCTAAAGCATGTGTGACCAAGTCCAAAGCATCTACCTATCTATATAATACACTAAGGTCAGACATGCCAAGCCGCACCCACACTGTGCTTTATCAAGTGGAGGTAACAGAGCAGAAGCACCGTGGTGATTGGGCAGTGGGTATTCCATATGCAGATAGGGAAGAGGAGCGGGTAGGGGGCAGGTGAGCAGGGAATGAGAGAACAAGCGAGTGGTGGGGAGGGTGCAAGTGAGAGTGGGGGGTTGACACTGAGCAATAAAGCAGGGGCTGTGGTGGGGGGCAGCCAAGGAGAGCAACAAAGTCCTACTGCACTGATGCTTTGTGTGAGTTCAGCTAGTATCTATATAATTAATTCCCATGCGTGGAATTTGGTATCAATATAATTGATTCCCATGATGGACCATGAGTGGTGGGTTCCAATGTGTGGCAGGGAGAGTTCCAAACAAGCAGATTGGCTGGGCAGTGGAGTCTCACGTGCAGTAGGCCATTGAACGGCCGCAGCACTCTGACGGGTGCATTCAGGAGACACTTGCCCACTTGCTCGCGCAGGAAGGAGCCAGCTGAACAGGGGAGACATGGGAGCCCTCAGGCGCCGCTTGGTTGCCAGGGACCAGGGGAAGGGGAAGGCGGCAGCAGCCAGCAGGGAAAACACAAGCAGGCAGGCCTCACAGCACCAAGCATTAGGCTGCTTAGGCTTCTGAGGGAGGAGACCTCTGCTAAGAAGACAGGCACGGAGGGGTGGGGGGGGGAGAGGCAGGCAGGCGAGAGAGAGAGACGGGGGGAGGGAGAGAGAAAGAAACAGAGGGGAGAGAGGGAGCTTGGGGGCGGGGAGCAAATGGGAAAATAAAGCTGCCAGGCAAAGACTACTAGGACAGAAAGTGTTGCCCTACTTTGGCTTGAAGATTAGGTTGTAACTCTTTACTTCATAGTAAGCCCAGAAGCCTGCCTCATGGGTACAAAAAAAAGGGGGGGGGAGATGCAGATTTCTTCACAGTAAGACCGCAACTGCACAGATGCTCTGTGTGGGGTCAGCTAGTGAGAGTGTGTGTGCGTATGTATGTATATGTGTGCATATGTGTGTGCATATGTATATATATGGCTTAGGTAGTCCATGGCAAATGGTGCGTGGCAAGCCCCGCCCACACAGTGCTTTACCAATCAGGAAACAGAGCAGGAGCACCGTGGTGATTGGGCAGTGGGAATTCCACATGCGGATAGGGAACAGAAGCCTGTGATGGTTAAGTCTCTAAAGATAGATGGATGGCAGGGGTCTGGAAAGAGAGGGGTTTTGAGGGAGATGAGAGCCCTTTCAGGAGGAGGCTGCCGTTGTGTGAATTAGATGAGGAAACAAGATCTGTTAGCTCAAGAAGGGAGGGAGGGAGAAGAGGGAAAGGGAAGAAAGACAGAGTGGAAGCACAAGTGGAGGAGAGAGAGAAAAGGAGGGAGAGGGATGGGTCTGGGCCTTTCAGTGGCCTGAGGTGACAGCAAGGAAGGGCCCAGGCAACCATCACCGCTACTTGGAGCTACAGAAGCCATTGGCGGAGGGAGGCAGGCATGTGAAGGACGGGCCCAAGGCTGTCAGCGTCCTGAGGGGAATGAGCAGCCATGGTGGCAGCAGTGAGGAAGGGCCTGCCCCGGTCAACTGCTGCTATTCCTGTGGGTGAGGTGGTCTCTGGGGTTAGGGGGCTGTGGCTTGGCCAATCGGCACTGGCACTGCTGCAGCCGCAACCCAGAGGGGTGAGGGGGATGGAAGAGGAAGAGGAGCACAGCTCAGGTGATGGTGGAGAGAACTCTGAGGTGAGGGGGCTGTGGCAGTGGTGAGGGGAGCAATCAAGTACTAACACACAGATGCTCTGATCAGGTTAAGCTGGTACCTATATAATGCATGTTTGCCACTTTACAATGTTTAGGTATGCATCTATGAAGAATACCATTAAAGTGTAACGTATGAAGTGGCTCTCATTGTAGATGACTGCCTTGATAGGATATCGTGAATAGGTTTTGTCTTCAGTTTGCAACAGTTTAGGTTGGTTGTCTCTGGCTATACCAGAATAGGCTGCAAGGTAAACATTCTGTAAAGATGAGTTGTAGAAGGCAAAATACAAGTAATACAGGGTATACTATACATATATAGCCCAGTTCTGTACCAGGGTCATAACTATAATAAACTTCCCCCAAATAATCCTGAGAATCTTAGTTTGGTGGACAATGATGCCAATTCATTATCCCAGCACTCTAACTTAGACTAGCCCCAATCACTGTACCAGATTTCACAGGAAAAAAGGAATGAATATTAGTCTAGTTTAAGGCTGTGGGGAAGAGTTGTCCATAGTGTTTTCTAGATATTTAACTACTCTTGGTATAGAAAGACAAGTCTAAAATATCCCAGGTATGATGTTCACTTCCCCACTTTGTGTCTGCTTAACAGGCCTTCTAAAAGTATGAGAACAACCTTCTCTTATGGCTGCAAGACATTCAAGATCTTATACAACTGAGTAACAAGCAGCATGGGCATAGTGTCTATTGGACAGGCAGGGACAAGTGTTCCTGGGTTCTCAAGCAGAACACCCCACCACCGCTGCCATGCCACTTAACTTTGCCCCTGTGCAGCAGCAGGCACTGTGGCTGGGCCTCTCCAGGCAGCCGGCATGCCTCTTTTTCTCTTGCCGGCCAACTGAACTGTGCACCTGTGCAGTTTGACTATGGAAATCACATTTCCATGATGTCATGGGCATGCAATGTCCATAGTCTAACTGTGCAGGCACACAGTTCGGCTGGCAAGAGGAAGAGGGGCATGCCGGCCGGCAAGAGATAGGCCCTCCGGCAGGGCCCAGCCACCGCACCCGTCGCCGTCACGGGGGCAAAGACAAGAAGTGGCAGCAGGGCAAATGCAGGGGTGATGGGGCAAGGGTGGCAGCACAGGGCGGGGGGAGATGTCAGACACAAGGAGCAGGGCAACAAACATCAGATGCAGGGAATGGGGCTTGGGGCATGCACTTGGGATATGCAATGAGGGGCCCCTACAAAGATTTTGTCCCAGTGGGTCTCACTTTGCCCCTGGCAAGTAGGAATTATATACAATGCAAAGCTGTGAAAGGGTGCCCAGCCAGCTGTACTTTTGCCAATGAAATCTTAGTACACTGATGTTTAAGGACCACCTGCTCTCTACTGAGGTGTATAGTAAGCTGAGTGTACTAAAATGTCAAGACCTTAATATGCTGTATGCTGATGTTTTGCAGACCTTGATTCTTTTGACAAATTGTTTGATTACCATTAGCCTTGTTCAGCAGCTAATAAACAAGGCTAATGGTAACTAACACTTTGCATACATGTTGGTTGTCTTTCTCCACTCAAACCAATTGCTTACATGCTGACCAAATGACCTAATTCTTTTGTCCTGCTTTGTTTGAACTTATGCTAGACTATTAGAAATTTTGAAGGCATCAAGCAAGTACACAAAGCTAACAGCAGAGGTCTCCCTGCATTGGTAAGAAGAGAGGAATCTCATTTAGAACCCTAAAACTCAGAATTGCCATGAAAAGTGAGATTTACCAGCTGCTTCAGCAAGACTTTGTTGTTGTTTTAACTCCCACAGACAGATTCTGAAGAAAGGTGTTATCTTGAATCCCAGAGTGAAACCGCTTTACCCAAAGGCTATTCCAACTTTCTATAGCAAAACATCAAGAGGAACCAAAGTTATTTAAGCCTTCTGAGAGGAAACAGAGTATTCTCTCTTCTCTCAAGTATGAGACCAGAGACACAAAGAGATGTATAGTACATTCTAATAAAGATTGGATATCCAGCTTTCAGAGAACGAAGTATGTTCTTCAAAAACCAGAGCGGTCATCAAATTTTGTGGGCCTTAGTGCATGGAGTGTTTATTTTAAGATAAGTTATTTAACAAATACATTGTTTGGTATATTTAAAAATTCCACCAATGTTAAAATAATTTGTATCAGCTTATAGCAAAATTAAGCACAATCACCTCTAAAATTCTAAAAATGCAGGATACAAGACCAACATTAAAACAGTAGTATTTACCACCTTGCGGGGGTGGGGACTAGATCAGTATACCTATGGTGCTTTGGAGATCTCAGGATGTGAAATAAGAAGTTTACCAAACAATATTAAAAGGCAGGGGTGAAACAAGGATTTATATTCCTCATCAATAGTGACATCACTGTTGAGGAAATTTTCTTAATTAAACGCAGGTCACTTGTTCTAGACACTTGTAAAGTTAACCTAGTTTCAAAACGTTAGACACAGCACATCAGTAATAATCCAAGTACCCAGACATTTCACAAAGTTCACATGGCACTTTAAGGACTTTTTAGTAGAATAATATACAGGCAAGTACAAACAATATAAAAACTCATTACAGTACCAATACATTCAGAAAGACATGGACGATCAATCCCCATTCTTCATTTGCACATTTGTAACCATCTCAGTTTTGAAGTGTATGAATCTTTGAATGAGAATCATGCTACAACAGCAATCCTCTGAGGCCACCAAGATGCTTGAACTTTGTCATTAGGACTCTAGTTTATACATTTTAGTAAAGGCCTGTTACTTGTTTTACAGCAGGATAACCCAAGCTGCTTCCACAATTTAGTCATCAGAAATGCAAAGTCATGTTTCAGGAGGACCATCCTATAAGCAGGCTAAGGATCAGTATATCGAGTTCTTCAGTACTGCCAAATGGACCAAAATAGATGAGTTTGTCTTCAGCATGCTGGCCTAGAACTAGACCTCAAACTATGTGTGGGTACCTGCATTATCTTCCTGAATGATAGCCATGCTGATTCACTATGACCGTGATGGTGAATGGGATGGTGGCAAAGGCCGTCCTTTGGCCTTTTACTGTGTTAAGCACCTATTAATCTTCCTTACTTAACAGATACAGCTTTCCACATTGCTGCTACCACTAGCTAAAGAAGGCCTGTTTGTACAAGGGGCTATAATTACTTTCCACCGCAGAATTTTTTAATTTATATTTATTTATTTGTTAAATTTATACCCCACCTTTCATTAAGAAAATCCCAAGGCGGCTCACAATAAAAATTAAAAACAGGATTATAAAGAAGACACATTAAAATATTGAGCTAAAAATATAAAAACAAATCTGATTTTAAAAAATTAAGTTAAAACACTAGCATAAAAATAGTACAAAATACAAGCAGCAGTGGAGACAACCATATAAAAGCCTGAGTAAAAAGCCAAGATTTGACATGCTTTCTAAAAACTGTGATGGAGACTGAGGAGTGGATACCCAACGGGAGAGCATTCCAGAGTCTGGGGGCAGCAACAGAGAAGGCCCTGTCCTGAGTGCACGACAACCAAGCCTCCCTCATTGTTGGCACCCGGAGCAGAGCCCCCTCAGATGACCTTGTCAAGCGGGCAGCAACCCTTGGGAGCATGTGGTCCCTCAGGGTATCCCAGGCCCAAACCGTGAAGGGCTTTAAAGGTCAAAACCAGCACCTTGAATTGGACCCGGAAACAAACTGACAGAAGGTCGATTGGAATGATTACATTCTAAAGATAAAAGCCATGGGGCAGCAGCCCAGCACTACTGGTAAAGTGTAACTCTTCTTTCCATTCCAAGCACTAGTGATCCTAATGTTCTGCCATGATTAAGGTACAGAGGACTGTAACTTTCTCTCACAGATATGAATAATAATGTAGAGCAGGTATACTTTAAACAACCACACACCATATAAACATGGCTGCCTGGGACACTTTATGGTACAAACCAACTGGCTGGACAGTTTTGGAGCTTTTCAATGAAAAACTTATGATCTGACAATAGCAACTACAGTCTAAAAATTAATTCCTATTGCACTTGCCCCGTGGGAAGTGCTACATAACTTATATATCACCTATGTCATTCCCTTTCCCCCATTTTACATATCACAAAGTCAACTAAGTAATGAAGACTTCTCCAGGGTTACCCACTGAGTTATAAGAGACTGAATCTGGGTCTAACAGGACAAATCCAATACTTGCACTCTCAGTATGACACGTTATCTTCAAGTAAGTCCCTGACCTTCAGAGCCTGGTCTGTTTGTTTAGTCACCCTGGGAATATTTATAGCATAGGGTTTGAAAGAAGATTTGAAAACAAGATCATGTTGTGAAAGGATGGTACATTGTGTTGCTGAGCAGCACCTAGGAGGCTTCTACAGGAATGGTGGGTCTGGAAAATAGCAGGAAAAGGTCTTGCTCTGAGGCATGCTTAGTTACAAAAAGAAGTCTGAAGTGAGACAAGGGAGAAGTAAAGAAAAGATGGATTTAGGCAGCAAGAGTCACAGTGATCTTTCCCTTCTTGTGCTGGGATTGTCAGAAGTAGCAACTGGTACGAATACCTTAGCAACAGCAGCAAAAATGGGTACCCTCAACACCACTGCACTTACTGTACAACAGAATGACTAAGGAAACTAGCACCTCTTCAGAGGGAGCAACTTTTAGTCAGTTCAGTACTCACAGCAATTCCTGCCCAGAACATGGAGAACTGCTGAGGAAAGAAAATGTAGACACCTCCCATTCAAAATATTCAGTTATGACAGATAGTTAGAAAGTGAATTCTTGCCCTTACCCCACTTTGCTAATCCAAGGTCCACACCACAGAATTCTAATTAAACTTAGAATAAGTGTACCAAGTGAACCTCCAAGTTAAAAACCAAATGTTTACATCGCTAACAGGACAAAAAAAAAGCGACTGATGTGACTATTTTAAGCAATTCTAGAGTTGCATTTGGTATATGTGCTCAAGTTCAGGGTTCATCTTTGAGTGAGCCTTCATAAACCGAAGCTGTCTGGAGCAGCTTAGAAGTTCATAGCAGCCATGACAACTATAGGCCTATCTCAAGTGGTCTTGGAACTGACACATGCCACTTACACACTCAATTTGGTCTTTTGCTCTGATCAGGGTGGTGTTCTGTGGTTGGGGACTCCTGTGGTTTCCCCATTGTCATGGACAGACCACCATCTGGTTAAGGTAGGATCTGCAGCCGCAACCCACCTCTGCAGGGATGAAAGACCTATTAGGCTGGTCCACTCGAGAAGGTTATTGGATCCAGTAGGATTCCAAGAAGCCTTGGAATGGTTTAGAGTTGGGTCTGCTGACGATTCTATTAATGCTCTGGTGCAAACACGGAATAATGAACTCACTAGAGCAGTTGACCCAATCACTTCTAAGTGAAATGATTTCTCCAACCTGTTTCAAAATTAGCACTCTAGTATTCAGAAGAATTATGGGAGCTGAAGTGGCAAGGTAGATGACTAGAGAGCAAGTGGAGAAAGATTCAACATGAAACCAATATATTACTACACAGAGCACATTTGAAGATCTATGCTCTGGCAATATGGATGGCAAAGAAGTGGTTCTTTTCTGCCCACATTGCTTCTGCAAGTTCATGTCTAGTGGAGTTGTCTAGGGTTGTGAGGGGACCAGTATGTGCCCCCTCCCCTCTTCAACTCTTAATTTGGAACCTTTGATCACCCACTGAAAGTGAGTGATCAAACCCACTCACTTTTAAACCCACTGATGTTTAATGACTTTTTTTGCAGATAAAATCTGGGCTAAACTTGATTCCACATTTGTTGCAGAGTCTACTAGCGAGGTGTCCAGCAATTCCTCTTATGCAATCAGATTGGATCACTTTCAGTTTGTGACTCCAGTGGACAAGCTGCTTCGGACTGTATGTCCTACACCTGTTCTCTCGACCCTTTCACAACTTGGTTCATTTCATCTGAGAAGGTCTGGTACATATTCTAAATGCTTCTCTGAGGGAGGGCAGGATGCCTTCTTGCCTTAAGGAGGCTATTAGACCTTACTTGAAGAAACCTGCACTGGATCCCTCAGAGCTAGCCAATTATAGGCCTGTCTCCAATCTTCCATGGTTGGGCAAGGTGACTGAGTGTGTGGTGGCTTCTCAGTTCCAGGCAGTCTTGGAGGAAACAGATTATCTAGACCCATTTCTTACTGGCTTTCAGGCAGGCTATGAGATTGAGACTCAGTTGATCTTGGCCCAATGATTATCTCCAATTGGGTATTGACAGAGGATGTGTGACAATGTTGATTTTTTTGGATCTCTCAGCAGCTTTCAATTCCAGACCATAGTATCCTCCTGGGTCGCCTGAGGGAGTTGGGATTGGGTAGCACTGTTTTACAGTGGTTCCATTCCTACCTCACTTGCAGATTCCAGATGGTGTCGCTTGGAGACTGTTGCTTTGCAAAGCACGAGTTAATGTATGGTGTTCCATAAGGCTTCATACTGTCCCCAATGCTTTCTATCATCTACATAAAACTGCTGGGTGAGATCATCAGAAAATTTGGTGCAGGGTGTTATGCTGATGACACCCAAATCTGTTTCTCCACATCAACTTCATCAGGAAATTGCATAACTTCCCTAAATGCCTGCCCGGAGATGGTAATGGGCTGGATGAGGGATAATAAACTGAAGTTGAATCCAAATAAGAATGAAGTACTGACTGTGGGGAGTCAGGACTCAAAAGATGGTTTAGATTTGCCTGTTCTGGAGGGAGTTACATTCCCCCTGAAAGAACAAGTACAAAGCTTCAGAGTGCTCCTAGATCCAAAACTCCCTCTAGTCTCAGGTTGAGGTAACAGCCAAGGGTGATTTTTAATCAGCTTTGGCTGATCATCAGCTATGCCCATTTCTGGCAGCAAATGACCTTAAAACAGTGGTACATGCATATGCTAGTAACCTCCAGGCTTGACTATTGTGATGTACTCTATGTGGGGCTGCCTTTGTACATTGTCTGGAAACTACAGTTGGTGCAGAATGCTGGCCAGGCTGGTCTCTGAGACAACCTGAAGAGACCATACACACCCATCTTAAAAACTGCATTGACTGCCGACATGTTTTCAAGATAAATACAAAGTGCTAATTATTACCTATAAAGCCCTTAATAACTTGGGTCCAGGGTATTTGAGAGAGCACCTCCTTTGTCATGAACCCTTTCACCTATTAAGATCATCTGGGGAAGTCTGGTTACGGCTACCACTGGCTGGTTTGGTGACTACTTGGGAATGCACTCCCTGTTAAAATCAGAGTTTCTCTATTTCTGGCTGTTTTTTAAAAGACCTTTAAGATGCACCTGTTTTCTCTCTTTAAAAAAAAATTTTTTTAAATTAATTTTAACAATATCTTAACAGTCACAACATATTGAACAAATATGGACTTCCCGCTCACACCTCCTCGTGAATCACCAAACTATAGAATTAACCCTTGCTATAATAATAATTCAAAACATAGATCTAAACCTTACAAACACAATTCCGATCTACCCAACCTGCTAATATTACTAGATTTCAAACCCTGTTGTAAAATCAATATTAGGAAAATAATTCTTTAAATATAATAAGAATGGTTTCCAATCTTCTTTAAAGCATTCTAAATTTTTGTCTCTTATCAGTACTGTAAGTTTTGCCATCTCCGCCTATTCCAAAATTTTTATCAGCCAATCTTCTTTTGAAGGCAGTTCATTGCTCTTCCATTTCTGTGCATATATTATTCTGGCCGCCGTGGCAGCGTACATAAAAAATGTTAAATTAGTTGCAGAAAATACTCCTTGCGTTATTCCCAGCAGGAAGGATTCTGGCTTCTTAGGAAATGTCATTTAAAAATTTTTCTTTAACTCATGTCCCAAAAGGCCTTGGCCTTCCTACAAGTCCACCACATATGAAAAAAGGTTCCTTCAGAGTGTCCACATTTCCAACATTTGTTTGAAACATTTCTACACATTAATGCCAGCTTTTTTTGGTGTTAAATACCACCTATACATCATTTTATAATAATTTTCTTTTAAAACATAACATGCAGTGAACTTTAAACCAGTTTTCCATCATTTTTCCCAGGCTGCCATTTCTATATTGCACCCCACATCTTGAGCCCATTTTACCATAGTCATTTTAACCACTTCGTCTCTTGTCTCCTCCAAAAGCAAGCGCTTATACATTTTAGAAACTAATTTTTCATCATTTTCACACAGCTCCTTCTCAAATCTCGACATCTGATCCTCAAATCCAACTTTAAGATCCTTCTTATAAACTTCATTTAGCTGATGGCACTGAAACCAATCACTAACCAACTTTTGTACTTCAGTTAAACTTTTTAACTTACCATCCTTTTCTTGAAAATATAACAGATCCCTATAAGTACCCCATTGCGATTGCATATTTACCTCTTTACGTGCTAAAGCTTCAATCGGAGATACCCATAAGAGAGTTTTAGGTTCCAACCAGTTTTTATATTTTACCCAGACTCTCATTAAACTCCTTCTTATATAGTGGTTAAGAAAATCTTTATGTACTTTACTTTTGTCATACCACAAATATGAATGCCATCCAAACCTTCTGTCAAATCCCTCAGATGCACCTGTTTTCTCAGGCTTTTAATTAATTTTAATTGGTTTTATATCATAATTGTTTTAAGCATATTATCCAGTTCCTATATTTGTTGTATTTTAACTTATGTACACCACCTAGGGATGCACATGTCAGGGGCCAGAGAGAGAAAGAAAAACCCATGCTTCAAGATCAAGATTATGGGCTGATCTGAGAGTTTATTCTGTTGTCAGACCTTAAGTAGTTTCCATGATCAGCTAGTCAAATAGGTCAATAACTGGAAAGATAATCTGTACGACAGAACAGTAACATTGGCAAAAGAAATACAAGATGACATCGCAGGAACCATGAGAGTCCCAAAATAAATGCAGCTGAGCCAAATAATCCATAAGCAAAAGACTTGCCTTAGGAGTGTTTATCTTTAGCCAACTAGCTAGTCTGCCATAAGACCAGTTAAGATCTTCATTATGTGGTCAACATGACATTGCATATAAAATCACATGATAGAAGCATTTGTCTAGACTCTGAGAAGATGGCTTCAACACCCAGCAATGCCAATGCCTTACTTACTGACCCCTTCATCTTACTGAAGGAGTTTCACCAAGAAAAATACAGCACTAATGTTCAGCATACAGAAGAATTTAGTGCTAATGGCTGCAACTTCTATCCAACATTTTCTGCAAGTTGAAAATTACATTGTGTGCGTTTCAGAGCACATTTCTAATACACAAATATGGCCAGATGATGACACCAAAGAATGTTGAGTTAAGAAACTTAGACGTATTGTTTCCAATATATATATTCCTTGCTGCAGACAGTTGCCAAGGTGCTACCACGCCATAAGTTGCACACAAAATCTATTCAGAAGTCACTTGCTCCAAAACTGGGGGGGGGAGGGGGGGGAATAAGACAATGGCAGTCATGTTAGCCTTAGGTTAATTGGCGATATATGTCAACAGGTTTTCTTTATTGGAAACCTGCAGACAAATGCAAAGCTGCACAGGCTAGACATTCAGCCCAAAATAAGTACATTACGAAGATACGAGTGCCACAGTAGATGCTATGATTATAAATATTTTTATTTAAAAATGACTAGAAAAATACACAGTAATACACATCAGAAGAATCCAATATATTCAGGCCATATTCAAGGAAAATTTTGAGAACCAACAGGACAAAGATCACCCACTCACATACCAACAGCTCATACAAAAACTGACAATTTGAAGAGAAGGGCCAATATATTACTGCGACATCAGAAAATGTGAACAAAAGATGGGTGCACAGCAGGGGGGAAAGTTCACTAGTGGGGCCCTCCAGTAAGAAGGCTTAAGACATCCTTCTGCTGAAAGTCAATTCACCCAGAGCTTGCAAGCTAACATATTTATCTAAAGTTATAGTTTTCCCCTAATCAATAGCACAACAATGAATGCTGCTACATAAATGACTGAAGGACAGATAGGGTTTAAAGACCATGAGACTAGTTATGTGAGCCTAAGGGGGCTCTGGACTTGTTTTTCCTCAAACTGCACTATCATGGTATATTGCAAACTGTTTTTCAAGCTGAGGAGTGTTTCAAGAGCAATTTGTTATATGACAGAGGTCAGTTGTACAAAGGAAAGAGTAAGAAATTCCACTGGGTTAGTACAAGGCCTTCAATGAGTTCAAGCAGCTCTTTGGATTCCAGCCAGGGAATTTAGGAGTCTATTTTGCTAAGCTCATACATGGAGATTTATCTTTCTATTTTCTTTGAATTGAAATTATGCACAATCCAACACCCATAAATAATACTAGCAATGTGCAGTTAATTCCTGGTTGACCTGCATATTTAGATCGTGTAAATCAGCCTACTATCTTGCTATGATGTACGTTTAATCATATTTTACTTTTAATTCACCAGGAATATACTTTACCAACATCTACTTGAAGTCTCAATTAAGAGTTTTCACAAACCTATTTAGGAAGCATTTAGGTCTTAGCTGCAATTAAGCTTTCATTACCAGGAATTTTGTTTTCAAAAGCCCAGCATGCTTCCTGCCACATCAAACTTATTTGTAGTGGTAGAAGGTAACTTAATTTGGCAAAAGACAAAAAATCCTTCTTAATCCTCAGCAGGAGTAACATTTAAGTAGTGAACAAAATACTCAAAGGAAAGGAAACTATCCTCTTGAACTCTAAAAGCTATAAACACACAGATGAAGCGGATTGGGGGAGAAAAAAGAGTCAAAGATTGGCCCTGCTAAGTTTTACGTGACAAGCTTTGATTCAAGTGCTTTTACCTATAAAGAGGGGGAAAGAGAGCATTTACTTCCAACAAAGCAAGATTAAAGAGTGGTCATTTCTTATTGATAGCATTTAGCAGTATATGATACTACTGCTACAGATAATGAAAATACCTGCATTTTTAGGAAATGTGACAGTAGACACTCACTATGCCTAGAATAGGAGAAGCTAGCCAAAATGCAATATTCCTAAGAATTCCTATAAAATGACAAACAGTCTGGCATCCGATCTAACTTTAAGATCAACAGAAACTGGTGATCTGTGTACTAGAAAAACACAGGTTGCTTAACTGTATTAGTGTTCTAGAAGTCATCTGTGCAGTCATAACTGGGTTCTGCATCTGCACATGGCGCCCACAGAACTTTCTAGTGCTCTAGCCAAGGAGCTGGCACTCCTGCTTTCCCCCTCGAGTAGAAAGATTTAACTTTGCACATATGGTGAGAACTGTGGCAAGCACTTTCCCAGTCAATTCCTTCTGCCCAGAAAACACAACACACCCCAATACAGAAGGAAGATGAGATGTGGGACTACATACATAAGCACTTGAATAATAGACAGAGGCAAGCAAACTGCCTTTCTTCTTTGTAGTCTTTTTACTGTCCCACAAATTGAATGGCTGATACGCAAGTGGTGGATAAAAATACTCTGGAGTAGCGTTCCCAGTAACAGGGATTGATGTTTTTGACTATAACTCCCAGCATTCCCAGCCAAAGGCCATTGCAGCTAGGACTGCTGGGAGTTGTAGCCAACATCTGGGAACCCCTGTTAATGGGAACATTGCTCTGGAGATCAGTCCTAATGTTGCCATGAGCACAAGCTTTCATATCCAAAGTATAATGCTTAATAAACATGGATGGGGTAGCCCATATATCTGCTTCACAGTTCCACATGAATAACCACATGCTGAAGAAGTGTAGCAATCCCTCTAAAACAGGATGTCCCTCAGGTGTATGAGAGATGAGGTAGTTGGCAAAATGCAGGAAAGGACAGCACAAAGAACCCAATGGGAACACCTTTGTGAACAAAACACGTTTGCATGTGCACACTGAGCATAACCAATGAAGAGGTTACTTTCACAAGGACAATATTTGGTCCTGTGGAGACAAAGTGAAGGACCTGCTTCACTTTATCTCCACTGTTGTAGACAGACTCCAGGATGTACTCAACATACTTGCGGACATCTTTAGGCCATGGGAAGAAAACTGGTAGGTCTATCTCATAGGTAAGGTGAAACTGGGAAATAAACCTTTGTAAAAAGTGATGCCTGGTAAAAGTCCTATTTTATATCTACAAATTCTCAAAACAGCAGAGCATAACACTAAGTCACTCATGCTAAAGGCAGAATACCAATTGGGTCAGGTCCCAAGGCTCAGATCCTAAAATCTGCAGCAGTAGAAACCTGTAGACAGAATGAGGTCCCGAAGAAGATAAGGCAGAGTTTTTGAAGTATGGGGCTTGGCTCTGAAACCAAGTCCAAAGGGTTGATGTGTTGTGTTTCCTTTGGTTCCCTGCTGCTGCTTTTCCTTCAGCTCATCAGGTTATATACTTCATGGATCTAAAGAGCCACAGCCCAGGAAAGATCTTTGGAGCATTTAACATCTATTTAGAGGTCTATTCCAATTCGGAGGCTGGAAATAATTTGTCAGAAGGTTAGAAGACTGGTGCCATCTGTTGCTCTGAGCTAGTTGATTGGTTTGAGTACAAAGTACTGGAATGCTCATTTGTCAAAATGAAATTGCTGGAGATAGCAGCCAAAGTGCATTCCCAAGGAGAGGTATGAATCCTGGAAGAACAATTCCCATTACCTTACTTTGTGTTTATTGCCAAAAATTCACGATTTACATTGTGCTCCCTCCCAAATAAGTTGGGCAGCACTTGTGGCAGTCTGATATGGGATCTTATCTTCAACGACATCTCTCTACACCCCGGGGGGGGGGGGGGAGCACCAGCTCTCAATTGGAACTCTAGAAATTTCTACAGATGTTTTGTGCAAGTACAGAATTGTGGGACTGCACAGAGATCAAAGAACAACATTTGTTCCCACTACAGAGATTCACCACTTTTAATGACATCACCTATTTAGAGATGTCTCATTCTCTCTCCCCCTGTAAAACAGCTATTTTAATACCAAGTAAATCCAAGAGAAGTATTTCTTCCATCACCCAACTCAGAAATGCAGAGCTGTACCACATCATCAACTGTCAAGGCCCTTTGTTTCCAATGGCAAAATCATTAAAGTTGGAAATAATTCCAATAGATCAAGCCCTACTCTCTTATCTCACACAAAGAAGCAACAGATGCCGCCAACAGAAGCCTGTCCACAATGCTAAGGAAAATTGGTGGAACTGTACTGTTTATAATATGCTTTGTATATTCCAGTGATTACTTCTAAAAATGAGGTATTGCTGTTGAGGGTAATACTAACAGGACAAGGCAAAGTTAATATCTCTCTCACAGTCAGGGCATGAAGGCGAGGCACCTATGCTTAGCAACAGGTTGCAAGGAATATTAAGACAGCCATCCCACGAATAGTATACAACTTTTTACCCAAAAGGAATCTCTTCTAGTACCCTCCATTCTAAGAAGCATTTCTGACTTCTCTTATAGCTATGGGGCATGATTAAGACAAAGTTAAGCAGTTCAAGACCATCTTTTTTTAAAAGCACAATTACGGAAGTGCTTCTCTTTCTAACATTATCAGTTGAATTACTACTACTCTGCTATGGCTGGATAATGTCCTTTAGCTTTACACTACTGAACAAAGATGATGCAGAGTAGACGTACATATATGACATCACAAGTTTTCACAAGACAGGAAAGGTTAACCTCACATGTAAAAATGAAAAAACCAAAAGTTACCAAAACCATCTTTATGTATCTGGGAATCAGAGATAGCAGCATCAGCGGGCTCAGCAAAAGCCTTTCACTTTCAACCATCATTTAACACTTAGAAATAGCAACACTAACTATTATTTACTCCCAGACAAGTTGTATTTAAGCAATACAGTGAAAGAACATTGAAAAGACAGGGTTAATATTTCTCACAAAGATGCATTTTCACTAAGCAGCAGAGATTGAATACATGCAACAGCATTTCCCCTTAACAGTGTAAGAGGGCACAAACAAAACCCCAGACTGAACCCAGTCTTCACACGATTCAGTAGGAAAAGGCACAGAGTTCTTGTATACCTGCACACACCCAATCAGCTGAAGCAGTAGACAAAATCCACTATGTGCTCTTGCAATATTTTTTCCATTTGCGCAAGGTACCTTGCTACATTTACCCTTCTCACTAGTATTGTAAAAATACACATAGGGGACACAAGCAGACAATGGCTGCAGGTAGATGTCTTTGAAAAATACAGCAATGTGTTCTTGCTACACACACATATCCCTCTATGCCACCTTCCTGCATACATTTCCAAAATGCAAAACAAGAGAAGATGGGAATTTGGAGCTCAGAAGTTCTAAAAACCCCTGCCTTTAAGACTTCAGATTATATAGTTTATCAATTATTTCCAATAAATATGAGTTTATATACTTCCCTCATCTGCATTTGGACACAGAGTTAAAATATGAAAACCATAATCCTTCCAATGCCAACAGAAATGGCAAACAGCATATATGGCATAACACATTCAAACTCGGAATGTCTTATACTGTTTGTTGTGCTAGCAACAATGTCCCTCCTACAGAGGAACAGTTTAAAATTTCCAATATATTTACAGTAAAAACAAGTTTAAAAGCACCCCTTTAATTTATGCCAACCTACTCAGTGCACACCTTCCAAATAAAGGATTTAGTGTGTGGATTAAGTTGTGCTGACTCTAATTAAAACCTATTTCATTTGCCATTTCACTCAAGTTGTTCAATTATGTTTTCTGGAAGTGGAAGTCTTCTAGAGCACCAATGGCAGATTTCAAGGAATCATTGAATAGTTCAACCACTATAAATAGTCACTGAAACTGCAATGCATCCCTAGTAGCATGTGTGCATCCTTAGTTCATGTCTAAGCAGTACTGCATGATCACAGGATTCTTACTACTTTCAGACATACAGTTCTTGCGATTACTTGTCAAGTTTTTACATTACATGAAACAGAAGCAATTGAGTGTGTCTAGAGTTTCTCTGTTTCAAATTTTTGATTCAGACGGGCTTTTTGATGCAGTTTTGTTCTGTTCAGCTTCTGTAGGACTGTCAATTGCCATCTGTGGGGAAAATAAAATTGATAGTTGATTATAATAAATTATTCCTGACTTAACGTTGCCTTGGAGGCAATTCAGAACACTCCACAGGCTTTGAATGAAGTAGCTACAATAATAATAATTTAGTAAGAACTAGCTAACTAAGCAAAGAGGCACCTTTTGGCAATTCGCTTATCTTAGTTTTAGCAGGTGAAGAGCAATTGTCCCTATCCAACAACCACAGCACAGCAATCCTTCTGTTGCTGGGATCTACATTATGATTCTTTTAATATTGTGAGCCCCTTTGGGACAGGGAGTCATCTTTATTATTAGTTTTCTATATAAACCACTTTGAATTTTTTTTTTAAACTGGTATATAAATATTCTTAGGAGCTGCACTACTACTGGATAGTAGCTATTGGACAGACTATTAGCAGAAACCATTAGAACCATGGATAGACTACTAGCAGAAAGACAGACATCTCCACCTTCCAGTTAGAAATTGTGATGAACTGAGTAATAAAAGCAAAAATATGCATTTATTTTGTAGGATTCATTTCAGTGCCCAAAACATGGTGAATCAGCATTATTAATAAGTTAGTAACAGAAAGAATTGGCATAAATTCTGACCATAAAGTGAGAAGTTTGCAAATCCTTGCTACTCATACTCCCTGTGGCCATTCATGCATTAGACAGGTTTGCAGCACAGGTCAGCTTGCCAGTGAGAGCTCAGAGTTTCTAAACAGATGTAGGCAGGGGGAAGAGACTGGTCTACCAATTGTTGATATAACAAAGGCATTCAGCTCTGTATAACAAGACATTTAACTTCATTTCTAGAAGGAAGTAGGGTTTGATTTTAGTCCCTTATCTAGGTGAAATAATGCAGGTTTCCCCCAAACAGGTAATCTTCCCTTCCTGCTTCCCAGTGGTACCATCCATGCTGCTAAAGTGGCTCAGGAAGACATATGATTTACTGTTATGTCTTTAACAACAAGCTATTGGTTTTGTCTAGAGACTTTGGAAGAAAAAAGATAAAGGAAAAACCAAAGAATACCAACTCTGAAGAAGGAAATACTTAATGACAATTGAACACCACCCCAAATTTTCATTAAATAATGACAAGCTGCATTTGAAATGTAATCCACTCTCTCAAGAGCAACCAAAGCCATAATACGATTGAGTTCAATAGTCTTATGTCACGTGTTGGGTATTAAGTGACCAATTATGCCAGCAAATTAAAAGATTAAGCTACTCACAGATTTAATGTCAGCACTTATATTCCCTGAATTCACACTGTGTCTTCTCAAATCTGATTTGATTAAAGCTAAAAAAAAAAAAGCTATATATAAATATAAACACATTTGCCACAGTGAATATTTGTGCAGGATACATGCTTTATTTGTTCTTTTTAATATACAAACATTGATTTCTAGAGAGTTTTCATCCTGGAACAAGTAGTAGATATGTCCAACTATGGTCCTGGATACTAAACAAAAAATGTATCAAATGTGCCAACATAAAAACTGAGGAGCAGGGCTTCAATGATGGGCACAGGAAAAAGACTCAATGTGGAAACTGAACAGCAGTCTTTCTGGACTAAGAAGCTAGAGCTGTGTCAGTTGAGAGCTAGTTGAACTGATTAAACAGACGAGTTTCTGAACTTGAAAACAACCTGTAGAATACTTGAAGGATATTCACTGGTTTTCAGAATGAATTGAAATTGAACAGGGTCCACTGAGTTTTCCATGTGTTCCAAAATTAATGGGGTTCCATTTTTTATTTTTAGAAAATATTTGTTCTACCTGTGTCAGTGATAGCAAAAGCTGTAATGTACTGCTGCCTGCCTCATGGTGGATGCCATATTGAGTACCCAAGCAGACCTGGGATGCAACATTATCCCAGGGATATATGGATAAAGGAAATGTTGGCCATTGCTGGCAATTTGATCAAATCATGGTCCTATTGGTTTTTTTTAAAGCTAGTATTAGAACAAGCCACAGTTCCCAGAGTTGCTAATAAAGAACTGAGGTTTGTTCTAAAATGAAGGCAAGAGCTTTTACTCTTCTCTTCATATGCGAGAGGAGGGGAAGAAAAGAGTAGATGCAGACCTGTAGCTCTCTAAGGATTAGGGATGTGCACGAACCAGTTCAGAGGCCCTTTTATGGACCTCCAGACTGGTTCGACAGTCTGGTGGTTCAGAGTTGGGGGTTGCCTTTAAGGGCCAGGGAGGATGCTCTTATACCACCACCACCACTGTGATTTAAAACGGTCCCGCATGTCTCACCGGATGCTTCCGGTCTGACGTGCACTGGGGCAGCAGGGAGGTATGCTGCCACCCCACGGGACCATTTTAAATCACGGCAGCGGGGGGGGGGTGCGCATGTAAGAGTACCCTCCCAGCCCTTAAAGGTAACCCTCCCACCTTCAAACTGGCTGTCGGCAGTTCTTCCATGCACACCACTACCTAGGACCATCCACATCATGCTAAACCACAATTTAATGCTATGTGTGAACTGAACCACTGCCTTGCCCTCTCAACTATTAGATGGCTTTCTATACTAACTTCATTTGATCCAATATTCTGCTATCATAATACCCTTGGGACATTTAGTTTTTCTTATTGCCACATTTGCTTGCACTGCAGCTAGCAGTCCCAACAGATCCCGCCTCCCAACCCCCACCATCCTGCTATAAAAACAACATACATGCATTTTTCAAGACTCCCATTTTCCTCATTTCAAAAAAAGAAAACCAAGCCACCTGCTGCTTTACTAGTTTCATTGATTTTCCTGTTATTAAGACTTTAACATTATTGGTATGCATTTAAGTTTTATTGCTATATACCTGCCATTTTATTATATACAGGTTGAGTATCCCTTATCTGGACATCAGAAATCCGGAATGCTCCAAAATCCAGACACCACGCCATAACAAAAACAAAACACAAGACGCCTCAGCTCACTCGCTCACAGATTTGCTGTTTTTAAACATGCAATCAAAACTTACTTATTTCAGAAGGCTGTTAATGACAGAGGTTTTGTCTGTAATTCTCTCTAGTTGTGACTCTGTTTTTATTGTGAAGCTTTTTAATGTTTTTGATGCAAATATTCCAAAAACGATAAAAATCCGGGACACTCTGGTCCCAAGCAGTCCGGATAAGGGATACTCAACCTGTATGATTATGTTTCTTCATTATTGTGAGTCACTTTGGATAGGTTTCCTCAAAAGAAAATCAGTATAGAGATGTTTCTACCACCCAAACCTTTGAGTGATTCTAGACACTCAAATTACCTTCTATTAAAAATAAATATATATATATTCAATATCGGAGAGTGAACAACCAAGGTTACCTGTTAAAATGATGCCTATAAACATCCACACAAAGAGAAAAATGTTTCCTGCAAGTGGTGTGTAATCGGTAGTGAGCTTCCCTTGAATAAGTGTAAAAAGAATCCCAAATATCTGTAAATTGGTTATAAGAAAGAGTTTCAGAATGTATCTCATTCAAAATGTCATCACTTGTCTACACTGAAGCTCATCACGTAAAACCTATACAGTGTGTTTTTTCAGAGCTTGGACTGCCTCTGTTTTAACTACTGGCACACTATCTACAAATACTGGAATTACACTACCCACTGTCAAAAGGAATAGTCCCGGATCTTTCCTAGTCGTGTTTATCTTTCCACCATTCTTTGTGCCAATACAGCGTATTATCGCCATACTGATACAGCTGCTCTTTTATCATACAGATTTGCAGAACTGTACAATGAACAGGAAAGCCCTACAATCCTCCCATGAACCTAGAGAATTTTAAAATAAATAAATAAATAAAAATTTATTTTTACATTTATATCCCGCTCTTCCTCAAGTAAACACTTATCTTACATTTATCTTGAACGGCTTGGGTCCAAGTTATTTAAGAGAACACCTTCTTCATAATGAACCCTGCTGCCATTAAGATCATCTGGGGAGGTCTGCTTGTGGTTGCTACTGGCTAGACTCGAAACCGGGCCTTTTCTAGGGTTGCCCCGGACTTTGGAATGTGCTTCCTAATGAAATTAGAGCTTCCCCTTGTCAGGATGTTTTTAAGGAGGACCTGAAAACATACCTGTTTAGTCAGGCTTTTAGTGTATAGTTTTAAGTTTTAGGGGTTTTATCTGTATTTTAAACTATTTTAATTATGTTAATGTTTCAATTGTGTTTTTAGACTGTGGACCGCCCAGGGATTTGTGTATGGGATGGTATAGAAAAAGACAGATACAGAACAAGATATGGGAAGCAAGGACTCCAAAATAGACCTGTACTGCTCACACATGCCAGGCATGACAAAGTAGCAAGCTATCTTCACACATTATCGATTCCACTGTTTAACCGAATATTTATGGGGAGGAGAGCTGGTCTTGTGGTAGCAAGCATGACTTGTCCCCATAGCTAAGCAGGGTCTGCCCTGGTTGCATCTGAATGGGAGACTTGATGTGTGAGCATTGCAAGATATTCCCCTCAGGGGATGGAGCCGCTCTGGGAAGAGCAGAAGGTTTCAAGTTCCCTCCAAGATAGGGCTGAGAGAGATTCCTGCCTGCAACCTTGGAGATGCCGCTGCCAGTATGTGAAGACAGTACTGAGCTAGATAGACTAATGGTCTGACTCAATATATGGCAGCTTCCTGTGTGTTCTGTACCCCTTTGTGAAAGCAGTGTATCAACATGTGTTAAACAAAACTTGACGACATCTATATTGATTTCCAGTTGTTTTCAGTGTGATGCTGCCAGATAAATACAACTCAATGCAGCACAGAGCTTCAACATCATGAGGCAAAGTATGTCATACATGGATGAGATTTTAAAGAAGTAGATATATTCTACTGGATTTTGGAAAGGCGTTCTCAGAATTTAAATTCTAACTATTTCAGCACACTACTTTGGTAAAACATTGCATCACTCACCTGTGCTGAAGCGTTCAGAAGCCCTGATGAGGTACCTTCTGACTCTGGGTATGTAATTTCCACAGCAAACTCAAAACCAAGGGGGAGGTAACCAGTCATGAAGAAGCTGCCACAAAAATTCAAAATTCATCTTCATTAAGACTTTATGCCAAAAGCAACTACTCCTCACTACTAGGCTTATATACAGTATATATTCATGAACTCCATGCTTGAAAAACATCTTCCCTTAGGAAGCTTGTGATGCTTTAAAACAAAAAATTAATGCAAGAAGAGACCCCATTTAGCCTACTTGAGAAAATACATGAGGGTATTTTATTAACTTCTGCTGTACATCCTTACCCAAGCACTCCACCAGTGATAAATACAACTACAAGGTGTCCACAATCTAAGGTGAATGTAAATACGACCATTCCAACAAATGAGAGGATGTACACCATTAATGTGGTCTGCCTACAAACAGAATGCAAAGTGGACATAAGAAATCTCTGTTAGATACAGATAACATTGCCATTATTCTTTGAGTACTCAAAGAAAGTTTTATTTTCAGTTCTAACACAAGTGTACACCGCCCCCCTTGTCTAATGACAGACAATTATATAATTTATTTGGAATAGTTATGTAAAACCCTACAATTCTAGACCAATTATTTATGTGACAAATGTCCTTTGTAGAGTGTTAGACTGTCATCTGAATTCCAATAATGAGGGAACTTGGAAAGTTTGCCTTCAAAGGGAGTTCCATGGTATATGTGCCACCACTGAAACTGATCTGTCAATACACAGACAGCAGGATAAATACAGAGCAGGGCCTCAGGCGGTCTAAATGAACAGGAAGGTTAGCTATCCACTTCTCCTTCACCAGTGTTTAGAAGTTCAGAGTAACTTTCGTAGGATCAATTTATTTTGATGAAAAGCACATTATATATTTGTGGTAGCTCGATAAAAAACAATTTCCTTAAAAATGGACTAGCGAATGAGGAATTCACTTCAGAGTTACTATACTGTCAAATTCTCGATCTTGCGTCAGCTTCCAATAGAGGATTAGATTTTTTTTTTTAAATCCCAATAGCCAGCATCAACTTTTTCAAATATCAACTCTATACAGAATCAAAACATTTAATGTTTTCTGTATTGATGAATATTACTTCCTTTAAGAAAAGTTAAGCACTTTAGAAAGTTGACTCAGACTGCATATTTAGCAAAGTATGCAAACTTCTGAAGTTCACACCTCACAATGCATATTGTCACTATCCCCTAGCTATGAGACTATAACATAACAATTGTGACAAAAAATGGATGGAGCATCTAAGGTGAAGCTCAATGGCACATCCAAGGCTACATTAGAAATTGAGAAGTATTATATTTTTAAAATCACCGTTCCTCTAAAGTGTGCACATGTGCGTGCGCTCACACATATTTTGACGTCTGCTCAGTTAATTTTAGATCCCGCTCAAATTGAATCAGGAAGGTCCCACTGAATCCACATGCATTGCCTTGATACTGCCACTCAGAACAAAACTCATTCCGAAAAAGATTAGAGAGAATACTGTTTAAAATGCAACCATAACTAATGCATACAACCTCACAGTCAGTGGACAGAAAGTAAGTTTTATAAGGCATTTTTTCCTGCCACTCCATATTTTATTATTTGTTGTCTAACCCACCCACACTTTATCCCAAAGATGCAGCAAGCTGCACAAATAAGCTTTACCATTTGCCTTTCTCCTCTCACACTTACTTGTACGTTTTGGTATAATCCAGCCACAAACCACAAATAATTGAACCCACCATTCCAGCTACGACAAGTGTCAGGCCAATCCTCCCAGCATTCACTTCTTCTCCCTTTGAACAAAATAGTTATGTAAATATTTCTAAGTTATTTCTTATTCACAACAACAGCTATATACATGTGATGGGATCTCCCTATTTTTTCTTGCTTTAAATCCGTTTGGGAGTGGGCTCCGACTTTGATCAGAACAGCGATCTGGGAAAGATGGGTGTTAAAGTAAAAAAGAGGCTACTTTAAATTACTGCTTAAGACAAAAACAGTTGGTAGTTCAGATCACAGATCTCCCATGTCACAACTGTTTCAGCCCTCATTAGCAAGGTATTCACATTTCTGCAGGCAAAAAAAAAAAAAAAGGTGAAGCCTGCTGCCACAATGCAATTTCTACCCAACACATTTATGAAAAAATTTGTCCGTAAGGGGCTTAAAAAAATATGTAGCCATGTTTGTTAAGCAAACATGTAACCATTACTTCTGTAGCTAGATGTCAAGGATTTAGTAATATTTATTCTTAATCCAGATTCGGAAGACTTTTTCTCATTTATTAAGCAAATGCCCAACTATGGAAATGTTGATAACGATAGGTGGTTCATCAGTCCCTTCCAGTTTCAACAGCATACAGGACAATATCAAGACTACTCAATTACAAAGAAAGTTGAAACAAATCTACCAACATTTTTTTTAATCACAAAGGTAAAAGCAGAGGCTGCCCAAATCCTCCAGACAGGTTATCTTCACTATTTTTCAAGCAGAGGCAAAAAGCCTTTGATGCGAGAGCTATTTCCCACTATGCTGACCTCTGTACAGTACTGCGCTTTTCTCAGTGCCGGGAGGCCATTTAAGAGAGACAGAACCGCTCTCTAAGAGTTTTAGGAGGAAAACACCAGGAAGAGATACACTTCCCAGAACCCTGCACATGCCTTCCAAGACAGTGCAGAGGCTCAAGAGGGCTCTGCTTTCCTTAAAACAGTTCCCCAGCACCTGGCAAAGTGCAGAACTGCACAGTGGGAACCGTTGTTTTGACATGGTGGTAGGAGAATTGTGCTGAACAATGCAATTGTTCAGCATTGTGGCTGAAGCTTCACACAGGCCCAATGAATAGTTAGTAAGGAGGTGCACTTAGGGGGTGCCAACCTGCTGTGCGGGGGGGGGAGCGCTGGTGGGGCCGCCAACACAGAGCTGCCCCCCACCATGGTGCCCTCTCACCCATCCCCCACAAACCCTTTTTTATGTAGTGAATCCCCCTTTGTAAAGGGGAATCCTTACCAGATTCCGCTTTACAAGCAAGGCACTTGAACTGGACCAAACTGGTTCAACTCGATTCAATAGCACGAACCGAATTGCCAGCTGATTCCGACGAACCAGTTCACAGACTGGTGGAATTGGTTCAAATTCAAACTGAACCAGAACTGATGACCAGAATACACATGGGATCTTAGGAGAAACCATTCAAGAAATAAAAATCTAGAGGCACTTACTGTATAATAATATACTATCATTTGGTTTAGTAGAGTGGAAATTGAATAAAATGCCCCAGTCATAATTCCTATAGAGATAAATAAGATTGTAAGTTGTTGCATTCACATTTATGAGTAATTCTTTTGCCTTAAAAAAAAAAAACTGCAAAATTTTAAGTTCTATGAAAAAACAATGTAGCTTCATCTGATTAAAGATAAATTATTTCTTTTTATCAGGCAGTTCTTCTAGTAACTGAAAATGTAATATTCCTTAACAGTTTTAGAAATTTTAACCAACTATGAGAAAACCATGGGGAGTGTCTATAGAACTAAAAATCTACAAAGCATCACTGGTTGGTTTATATTTACTAAAAAGAGCAATGTGGCAACAATTTTATACCCAGCATTATGTCACTGTTTTGACTGATGAAGGCTTGTTACATCCTGGCACTTGTGGAGGGAGGGAAAGGGGATAACTCAGAGTAGAGATGTGCATGAATAGATTTTTTTCAGTTCGATTTGTGCCTGAATTGAATCACCCCTGATTTGTTTTGTGCCTGAATCTGTCCCCTCAAATCACCTCAATTCAGATCCAATTTGATCCAGATCAATTCTGATCACTTATAAAGGTCCTACTGGCACCAAGTTTGGGTGGTGGGTAGGTTTCCAATGATGCCACCTAACACCCACATTTCAAGGTAGTGGGGCATGGATGATTTATGCATTTTTTAAAGTTTTTATTGATTTTGTGTATTTCCACCATAGGAAATAATGGGGATTCAAAGTCGCCCTGTCATAACCCTAACATGGACCCCCAGGTTTCATTTTTTTTAAAAGCAGCTAAGCTCCAGCCCTTGTAGAAGTGGAGTTATGGAGCAAAATGTGCGGTCACTATTTTTCTCAAGTGTTTGGATTCTTTGGCATATAATACCTTTTCCTCATAATGAATCCCTATGAGGATTCATTATACACCTTCATTTCTTCTGTTCATTTTGACTGCCACTGGACAGTGCCAACTGTCAACTGCCATGTGTCAACTACACATACCCCCCCACACACTGAGGTACACAAGTTTATTTTTTAGGAATTTCTGAAGTGTTTAGATTCTTTGGTGTTTTAATTACACACCTTCAATTTCTTTTGACCCCACTGCTTTACAGATGGAGGTGGGGAATTAGTGGCATCCCATCTGCCAGCTACCCCCCAACCCGTAAGCCACTGGGGACTCAGTTTATATTTTAGGAATTTTTGAGGTGTTTATAGACTCTTTAGTGTGTAATGAATCCTCATAGCGATTCATTATGAGGAAAGGTTTAGACACAAAAGTGTCCAAAAACTTGAAAAAATTCCTAGAACATAAACTGAGTAGTACCCCACTGCCTTGAGGGTGGGAGTAGGGATGTGCACAAAACCGGTTTGCCCGGTTTGGTTCAAATTCGAACCAGGAGGGGGAGGTTTGGTTTTGCTCGAAACCCTCCCTGGTTTGGTTCAAATTCGAACTGGTTCGAACCTCCAAAAGTGGGTGGGGTGGTAGCTAGCACCCATGGGTATCTACCACCCAAACCCCAAAGCAATTGGACAATCGTACGATTTTTTATGAATTTTTGAAATTTATTTTTATTTTTCTCTCATAGGGTATAATGAGACTTGAACCAGCCCATTATTCCCTATTGTGGAGCACCCATGGGTGCCAACAACCACCCAAACCCCAAAGCAATGAGACACTCATACGATTTTTTATGAATATTTTTAATTATTTTTCTCATAGGGTATAATGGGACCCGAACCAGCCCATTATCCCCTATTGTGGAGCACCTAGGGCAGGCCTGATCAACTTTGACCCTCCTGCAGATGTTGGCCTACAACTCCCATAATCCCTGGCTATTGGCCCCTGTGGCGGGGGCTTATGGGAGTTGTAGTCCAAAAACAGCTGGGGGGCCTAAATTGAGCAGGCCTGACCTAGGGGCACAAAAGTGGGGTGAGTGGTAGGCACTCAGGGGTGTATACCACCCACAAAACCCCAAGGCAATCAGACACTCCTCTGATTATTGGTGAATTTTTAAAGTATTTTTGAATTCCTCTTAGGGAATAATGAGGATTGCAGCAAAGGTATAGCTTCACGTCAGCGAGAAAGAGGTGTCGTAGAGCAGAGCGTGGTGGGTGGTAGTTCCCAAGGTGGGCAAGGAAGCTATCAGAATTATTTGAAAGGAATTGGGCAAAAGGCTGATTTTTAAGTGATTTTTGAAGTTTACGCGTCTTTAAGGTTTTTCTTCATAAAGAAGCATGGAGGTGTCATCAAATTTATAACTTCACATCGGGGGCAAAGGGGTGGCCTAGAGCAGAATGTTAGCAACCCATGAGGGTGGTTAGCACCCTCTGTGCACTAGACCGCCACTCACTCTGGGCCATCCCAGCACCCCCAGGGGTGTAGCTGGCACATGGCAGTTGACAGCTAGCACTGTCTAAAGACAGTCAAAATGAATAAAAGAAATGAAGGTGTGTAATGAATCTTCATAGGGATTCATTGAGGGAAAATTATACATCAAATAATTTTTTAAAAACCTTGAAAAATAGTGACCACACATTTTGCTCAACTCCACTTCTACAAGGGCTAGAGCCTAGCCTTTTCTTCTTTTTAAATGAAAGCTGGGGATCCATGTTAGAGTTCCCCATGGAACCCTAGGAGGAATCCAAGTTATTCCTCCTATTTGGATTCCAAATAGGAGGAATCCAGATCTCAAATCGATTTGAATCGAAGCTGGTATGATTCGATTTGGATCCAAATCTAGCCAATGGACCATAGGGGTGATTTGTTCTGTTTCCAAATCACCTGAATCAGCTAGATTCTGGTACAAATCAATTCACACATCCCTAACTCAGAGCTTGCTATGTCCAGTTTACAAGATACTTTGTATATCAAGTTGCTCATATCAGTAACCATTTCAACTGAACTGGATTCCACTTTTGATGCAGGAGCACTTTATGTACCTTTAGAAGCTTCTTCCCAATTTGTATGGATACCTTTCAATTAGAGCAACCCAAGGATAAGGGCAGGTTCTTTGAAGGTATAGGTCAACTACACTCAACCCTTGCACTTACTTAAAAGAGAGAGGAGATTCAACAAAATGATTGGTTAATGCCTCCCCGACCAAAGGTATAGCTCCACCAGCTCCAAGATAAGCTGTGGTGAGACCTTTACCACTGTAATCCAGACAATCCCAAATGTTCAGCTTTTGGGCAAGATGAGCAATCGTGTGGTAGCAATCTAACTCCAGGACTTCCTGGGTTATTTTCTAGATGTTTCAATCCAGTTGAAGGCTTGTTTACAGGCCTGACCTCATTAAGTTATCAACATCATCATCTTTAGTAAGTTATCTATATTCCGGTAGCTTTCAATAACACTGACCATAGTATCTTTCTGGACCATCTGGCAGGGATGGGACTTGGGGGACTGTTTTGCAGGGCCTCTAGTTCCTTTCTCTGGATTAACAGTTCCAGAAGATGGTGCTGGTGTGCTGCTGTTCCCCAGAGTCTCAGCAGTTTGATTTTAAAATTTATGTGCAGTTACTTGCCTTACCAAAGCGGCCAACAATACATATATATATGTCAGTGGCAGCCTAGAGGGTTCTGTCTTGTCCCCTATATTTAACATCTACATGATACTGTGAGAATCACCCACAGATTTTGAGTTCAGTGGTGTCAGTATGTTGGTGGCACTTGGCTCACTCTCTCCTTACCATCTTATTCCAGGGAGGCTGTCAAAGTACTGAATCTGTACCTGAGGTCAGTAATGGATTTGATAGGAGCAAACACATTGATGCATAAGACAGACAAAGAAGAAGTACTCCTGGTCAATAGAACTGCTGGATTCAACATATCCTGGATGGTAGCATTCCTCATAAGGACAGGTTCATATACGGATAGGGATCCTCTTGGGAGCCCAGGTGACTGCTGTGTCCGAGAGTGCTTTTGCCCAGCTTAGGCTGGTGTACCAGCTGCACCCCTTTCTACCAAAACCAAAACCCAGATCTTGACATGCTTACACACACCTCAGTTACATCAATATTAGATTACTGTAATGTTCTATTGATATTATATATAAGTATAAATATATATATATATATATATATATATGAGACGTTACTGGAAACTTCATCTGGTCCAAAACACAGTCAACATTTTGACTAGAGCCAGATAGCAACATGTGAATATTATCTATTCAGGTGAATGAGGATGTTATAGCAGTTAGGCCATATTGCACCAGACACGTAATAGGTTAAAATACTCACCATAACTGATCAGCAAGAGGACAAAAGGAACATTTCTGAACAGGTTGATTATTGATTGTTTGTAGGAATAATCTTCTGGAGGTACATCCATGAGAACAGCCTGAGATTGACTTGGAGGATATTTAGGTTTTTCTGTAAACACTAGGAATAAGAAGGTACAAACAAGTTTTCCCCTCAATCTGCATATAGTCATTCAAATACCTTTAGTACTGGCATAACATCAGTATTAAAACTGCTCTGGTTTAACAGAACACCTTTAAACCAAACATATCTTCATTATTTTATGAGGTATGCCATGTCTTCCCATGATACTTACCCATTTGACCTTCCATTTCTTATTATGCTACAGCTAGAAAATATGATAAAATGGGGAACTAAAGTTAATTTGCATTATTGGTTTAAGATGCTATCCTGTGCAACCAGGGGCATAACTATAATAGGGCAAGGGGAGACAGTCTGGGGGCCCACTGCCTTGGGGTCCCAATGCCTTGGGGACCCCCCCGAGGCAAGTCACATGGCTGACTCTCCCAGCTGTGCACCCATCCGGGCTTCCTTCAGTTTTATTCATCCTCCGAAATGGATGTGAGTGTTAAGACCTGGAGCTAGCAGAACAGCATGTCTTTCTCTAGTACCTTTAAATGACTTGCATCGTCTACAATTTACAAAACCTTTAAAAAAATAGTTTAGGGTGATGTTCTATTGTGGCACATAGGTTATATACATACACTATGCTTTTTGTTGCCACTATTCAGCCTCATTTAAGATTTCTTTAATTCATGAGCTGAGCTTCGGGGGGGGGGGGGGCATTTTAAAATCTTGTCTCTTGGCCCACTCCAACCTTGCTACACCCCCATATGCAATTCTCTGAGTGAAAGTCTCACTGAATTCAGCAACAGTTCTGAGTAAACAGGAGCGGGCTGTTAGTTTTCATGGAGTGCACAAACATAATAGAAACCAAGTCACTAGAAAATGGACATCTCATAAGACAGGGTTTGTAAGAGTTAATCTGCCCAAGAACCTTGATATTGCTAACCTCAAAATATTCCATTAAAATCAAGGTTCTGAATTATAAAATGGGCTTAGAAAAATGAAATATGAAAGCATACATGCTAGGATATAGCTATGCCTGCTTGTTTAAAAGTTTCTCCCTTAAGCACACTTTAAAAGCAAGTAAAACTGAAAAGACCTAAATGGGGTAAGAAAGGAACAAATTATAACGTCCAAATTGCCCCTACTGGAAAAAGATGACATAGTAGCTTAAGCTTCACACACCCTAAACTAAAATCATATTTAAAAGGTAATCAAGAAAACCTCCACATGTATTTTAATTGCTCCCCCCCTTGCATTTTATTTATGTATTTGATTTATATAAATAAAAATAAATATGTAAATAAATAAATATAGTGCCCTTCCAAAAAAATATGGCTCAGGTAGATGACATGGCATTTTCACAATATTGTTTAATTCATTCAGTTTCTGCCCCAGATCACAATTCTTTAGTAGAAAAAGAGAAAAGACTAGTCATTTTATTTACTTTGCTCTTCCAAACAGCTTCAGGAAAACTAAAAAATGAGCACAGTATAATCCTTTCATCTTATAAAGTATTGCCCTTTTGTTACTGCCCCCACCCAATTTTGAGCTCCATGGCAGTCAAGAGAGCTTCATTCCTCAAAAATCTCTTCAGATTCCAGTTGTAGGAGATGCTTTAGGATGAGATTCTGCAAGACCTGATCTGATCTAGGGCTTCAAGGTATCTGTCATATAGAGATGAGGTATTTCCTAGCTCCTGCATTGAGCTTACACTGCCTTGGAATGCAGCTGGGCTCACATGCTGTTGCAGGAGTCTCTCTCAGTCCTGAGCCAGGTATGAGTCAGATCCTGTCTCCTGAATCTTACTTAATTCTACAGGTCAGTTGGTGTATCAGTCTTATCTGATTTAAGAGAAAGGGGTAGAAAGCTCATTAACAACAGTCTTTGTGTCAATAGGCTATTGAATGAAGAAATATTACTTGAACTAGATATTAGAGTATTTTGCAATGGAAAACTATACTAAGAAGCCAAGTAGCAGACTTGCAGTTAGACAGTAAGGAGCTCTGTGTGGTTTAAGATTTTATATAGGTTCATTATAAAGAACAAGTCTGTTCCAGTAGTAAAAGATTTTTGCACTGCTGGTGGGTTATTTTTGTTACATTTTATTATTCTGTGGTTTCTGTTTTTGCTCATGAGCAAACTTGGGTTGCCTGGGGCAAAAAAGCTGAAGATACATGTCTGAGATGCATAACAATGTTTGACTGACAGAAAGAGCAAAGCAGAACAAAAGTTAGCTCTCAACAGTATATGAACTTCTGTACAGTTTATAAGTTAGAGAAGGGTTTGCTGGCAAAATTACACATCATCTTGACACATGCATATTTCAAACCCGCACAAATGCAGGGATGGAGGGAGCATCTGAAGGAAACAATTGATAGTAAGAGAAAGGAGTCTTTAAATCATCTTGCACCTAATTCTTCCCTGCTCACAGGGAAGTCCCCTCACAGCTATTATTCCGTCCCCTCACAGCTATTGTAGCCTCAGCCAAATTCAGCTGGGAGAAAAAGTGTTTAAAGATGGTCAATGGGAATGTGTAAAGAACCAGTAGGTGGGAGAGAAGGATGAGGCATTCCTCTCCCACCTAAAAGTTCCTTAGGTCTCACAGTTATCTTACATGAAAGCATGCAATGCCATTATATATGATATCTGAAAAACAATTCCTGCCTTCATTTCAGTCAGCCAGCCATTTGTGAAAATACATACCCCACCCCCCCTCCCCACCCCACCCTCTCTCTCTCTCTCTCTCTCTCAAAGAGCCCAAGCTCTAAATTTTTGTAAAATATTTCCTTTTCAGAATATTTAAACTTTCTTTATTTTGTATTGATTTTGAAAGCATGAAAGGTGTCTTTTTTCAAAAAAACCAACACCCATTATTTGCTACATTCATAATCATGTGAATGTGTGCAAGAAGCATAAGTCAAGTACATAAGAACATAAAGATTATCTTACATCAATAACTGTTGACATTTATTTCTGCTGCAGTTAGCTGTGGAATCTTCAATATCAAAACAGAATTGCAGGCATATTGAGCAAATTGTACTTCTAATGATACAATGGAACTACCAAATAAGGATAGTTACATACTATGCACAAGTATGCATATGAATGTCCTCAATACTTAAGAGCACATTGTCCACATGTGGAAAAAGTGCACATGTACAGGCTCCACTACGACAAGCATATGAAGTACACAATACATCACTTGCCTATGTAGCAACTACCTACTCATCCACTGGCACCATTCCTAACCTGAGATTACAAGCCATTATAGCACTGTGCTGTATTCCCCCAACTGGGGGGAAATGACAGGAATGCTGTGGCTGCAGCACATATACACACATTCATCTGACAGAGAGAGAAAGTGTGTACCAAGACTGGCAGCAGCATTGTTCTCTACTGTGTTTTCCCAGCTGGCAATAGTTCAGTTTATTCCTTCTATCAGGTTCCATCTTGTTTTTGCATTCTCCTCAGATTTCTTCAGTTGCCCAATGTTGCAGATTTTTTCTCTTTTTGATATGTCCAAACTTGATATTGTTTCACATTGAAAGTGCTAAGATGTTGCTTTAGACTCTCATGTCTTTGGTACTGTAACACTGTTTCAGTTTCCCTAGCTCTGATCTCTAGTTCTCAACTTGGCCTCTTATCTTTTTAGCACAGTTTTGATAACTGTCCCCTCTTCACTGCTCCATTTACAAGCTTCTTCTTTAGTTCAAACTCCTTATACATATATCAACTACCTCTTACTCTGCCTCTTCCCTATTTCTCCTTCCCATGGTCCTCCTAGTTGTTCTCTTGGATGGACCTCAGATCTCTTCCTCATCACACTTTTTCATTTGTATCTCCATGTACCAGAAACTCTTTTTTGCCTCCTCTTAAAACCTTCCTGAAAATGTACCTCCTTTCTTGCTTTTCCAAATTAACTTGCTACTTTCAACAACTAGAAATAGTCTACTTTCATAAAACATCTAATGTTCATCATCATCATGCAGCTTTATGCTCAATTATACCCTCTCCACCACATTAGATGTTTTTGTTTTATTTTAATCCATTGCTGCTGTGTTTGTTTATCCATTTTTAAAATAGGTTTATGTAACCAGCTGCCTTGCTTTATCTAGAGCGGAAAGGCATGATACAGATCCTCATATAGTTAGTCTTCCATCACACACTTAGTATCAAATTTGATATTAATGCTTTATAAATAAGTCAGAGTGATCCAAAAGTTTATCAATGCTATATGCAAAATAAGACACTTGTGAAACAATTCTCACAGGCATGTTCATCTATCAGGCTTGTTGCAAAACTCACATGAGGCAATATTTTACCAGGACATCTGTAAATACTTGCTCCATTGACTTTTTAATTTATTTTCAATTTACATAAGTATGGCTTGAAATGGATTTTCAAGCATAATTTCATCCATGATCCAGCCTTTGATTCAAAATACTTGAAGTTATTGTAATTCTATGTCTTAATTTGATCACTTTCTTCAGGTTTAATAATTGCATGTACGTTTTACTTACCAAGTGCTGTTAATAAAAGTAGGAAAGAGGATACTCCTGCTGTGCCATAGAACATGATGCTGATGTTATGGCCCATGGTATCTGTATGATTTCCTGTGTTCGGAACTAAAACTGGTGGCAACAAGAAGCCAACTGCTGTACCTAGCTGTAAAAAAAAGCAACAATCCCCCCCAAAAACACCCACCTAAGAACAAGTTTTATATATTGAAAAATCATATAATATGCAAGTAAAAAGGGAAGTTTAAACAGCATTTCTTAAACTGAAAGACAGCAGTTGCTGGCAGATTTTATCTAAGCCCTTATTGTCTCACACAACCCATTTTTCCTGAATTAAAATGAAATATTATATTTAGAACACCTATCAATGTTATCTCTCTGCTACTACATATCAATGGTATTAGACATTGTGTGATCACTTTTATGGGAGAAGTTTCATATAAAAATCTACCCTTGTCCAGTCACCATCTTTCTCTATTCCTAGTATCTAGGGCTTTGGCAGAAATTACTTATTTTGAAATAGGAGGATCTACCTTTTATTAATCCTGCAACTATGAACTTAATCCTGCAACTGAAGTTGTGAGGCTGTATGTGTTGAGCATTCTGTCTCAATGGATTAACACAATGTAACTACAAAAATGTTAGCGAAGCCTTCTGCCTTTAGCAAGCACTTGTAAACACACAAGGAGACTTCCAAGCTACACCCAACACCCATTTCAATTCTTAGCCCAACCCTACCTCTTTTGTGATTTTTGTAATATTTTCTCTTTGTATTTAGAACAGTTCTAAACAAAAAGCTAGCTGAAGCTGCATAGTGTTGTCCCCATTGTTGGAGATGGTGGAAAGTATAAGGGGGAATAAGACTAGTAGGCTATTGCTACCTTTCATATTAAAAGCTTACAAACCACATGGAGAAGTTGCATGCTACAATTAGCTTCAATTAATCCATGTATCCTTGCTTTCTAAACAGATGCAGCTGCTTTAGAATACGAACACAGATAAGGGCTTCTAAAAACCAGCAACCTATAGTGAGTCTGACTATATAACACACGACATAAGTACAGTTAGTCCCCATTTCCCCCTGAAAATAATAGCTTAGCCCCATTCACTTCATTCCCCCCCCCAACATATTTTCTACAGAGATTCTTCCCTCTGGTCATTCCTTGTTGACCAAGCATCTTCCATTCTCTTCTTGCCCTCACCTGGTTGCCCAGCACAGCTACAGCACAAGCGGTGGACACTTCTTTGGGCCCGAACCAGACAGAGGCAATGCGGGAGGGCAGCCCCAGGATAAAGACCTGGGCAACAGAACATACAATCTGGGCCACTAATGTAACCACATATAGGTCCCGTTGGACACTAGCACACTTAATCCAGGCACCCAGGCAATTGAGTCCAGATCCCAGCAAGGCAGTGATGCGGAGACCATAAGCATCCAGCAGCCAGGTGGCAGGTAGAATGAGGGGCACATATGCCACCATATAGGCCATGGAGAGCCAGTCTACTTGAGCGTTGGAGATGTTATAGTAAGTGGTGAAGACATTAGCCAGTATACTGTACTGGATCCACTGGAAAGCATTCACCAGCGAGTACAAGCTGAACACAGCCAGCACCACCATCCTGCGCTTGGACAGCCGAGTGGTCACCCTCACAGCCAGCGCCGAGGAGGAAAGCATGGCCTCTGCCTCAGGGATCTCCTCCAAATTGGAAAAAGAAGCAGCCTCTCTTCCCAGCTCCACGTCGCTCTCCGAGACCAAAGGTGTGGAGCTGCTGCTGTGCTCAGCCGCCTTGCCTGGGAGACATCCGTTCTGCTGGAGCGGCGGCACCACTGCCAGCTTCCTTGCCTTGCCACCCTCTTCCTCCTCACTGCCTTCATCAGTCTCCACCATATCCATTCCCTCCCCACCCATCCTCACCCTGGGTCGCCTCCCCACTCAACCACCAGGTCACACCCACAGACACCTACAAGTGAAGGTTATCCTCTACCTGGGTGGGTGGGGTGGGTTGGGGGGCGCTCCTCCTCCCAAGAATCCCTCCCCCCCACACACACACACCTGTCCCTTTCCCTGCTCCTGTCTCCCCCAATCCACACACAGGAAGCCGCTCACCTAGCAGCCGCCTCTCCCACAAGCACACACAGGCAGGCAGCAGAACTACTCCCCCCGCCCCACAAGCAACCAGGTAACTCCTTCCACTCCCTTCCCCCACTCCCACCCCAAGGTCACCCCTCCAGGCACCTGCCCCACCCCCAGACCTTTCCCGCCCCACACCAGCTTCTGCTGCCCGCTCTCAGTCTCCAACCCAGAGAAATGCAATGCAGTTCCACTCGCCCCAGACAGGGCAGTCTATGGGGAGACAGCCCCCGCGGTCACTCCTTCACCCCCCATCGCTATCCCTTCCCGCCCTGAGCGGGCGCCTCGCTTTCCCCTCCTCCCGGCAACGGCCCCTCTCTGAAGCTCAAAATCTTCCTCAGCAAACCAAAAGACAAAAGTAAACGGCCGCGCCTCATCCATCCATCCATCCACCCGTTGCAACTCTTTCTCGCCTGCCAGTGCCTGTTCAGGGCGGATGGCGCGTTGCCGGCTCGCGCATGCGCCGACAGCGCTCCCCGCTCGGCCGATTCTCGAGTATGGCGCCTTGGCCAATGAAGGGCGTGGAAGGACAGGCGTGCTGTCCTCTCCGCCAATCCCGGAGATAAGGGGGCGGGGTTTGGCTTTGCATCCGTGGTTCTCGGTCTTTAATTCCGATCAATCGGAGGGGAAGGAAGTGATGACTCTTTCTGGCCTGGGCTGCAGTAGTAGGACACGTGGAATCGGATGCGGGCGGCTGCTGTTAGCACCATCCCGTCCCCTGGGAATCAGTGTTCAGCCTTGTCTACCCTCAGGCCTCTCTACCCGAGAGAGTTTCCCCTGGAACGCTTCTGATCCTGATGCGCAGCTCTGTTTTTTATCCACATATATCCGTGCCTTGCATGCATGCTGCATCCGCGGTTGATGTAAGGAAAGCTCCTGAGCCGAGAGACCTCTGGGAAGTGGGGCCGGGCGGAAGATTCGGTTCCGTAAAGTCATTTTTGGAAGGGCGATATATAAATCAAAGAAAGAAAAGAGCTTTCCGCCACAGCTCCTGTTTTGTTTTTAAAGAAGAATGAGATCTTGCTGCTGCTGTGTTTGCTAACTTAACATTTTGGAAGCAGTGTACATATGTAGAAGTAGGGGGAAACGAGACAATATGCACATCTGTTGGATCAGCTACCGTTCAAAATGTCCAGGTTCCTTGAGCTATTTAGGAACATGGGAAGCTGCCTCTTACCGAGTCCATCTAGCTCAGTATTGTCTACACACAGACTGGCAGCTGCTTCTCCAAGGTTGCATGCAGAAAGGCTGAACCCAAATGCCACAGCTCTGCATTTTTATGCAGGAATACGCATACAGCTTTTCCATTTCATTTCCAGCTTTTGCTGTTACAATTTCTATTTTGGAGTGGAAGGTGGCCATACCATTTCTCAATATATATATTTTTAAAGTCTTTCCCACTAACACCATAGTATTTGCATTTGTGTAACTGCCTATATTCACATTATTTGGGTAGGTACATAAGGGAATACCCAAGCAGCTGAGAATCACTATATCAATGTGATGTCAATCATACTCCCAAAAAATTACAGAGGTGTACGAAGGAGTGCCTAGTGTGTCTGTGCATGCTCAGCTACATGCAATGAGGCCAAATTAATGGTAATACTAGACCCCATAGAATTCCTGCTGTGGGCTTCTCCTATAGACCAATATCTGTACTGAACATTGATAATAAACTCTCTGTCTCAGTACTAGCAACAAGACTCAATAAGATCCTTCCCAATCAGTGTTCCCTCTAAGGAGTGTGCATGTGCGTGTGCTCACACATTTTTGGATGTCCGCTCAGTTAATTTTCGATCCCGCTCATGTTGAATCAGGAAGGTCCCATTCTGAATGCAGGTGCGCACACCCTGCCTTGATACTACCGCCCAGAAAAAAACTCATTCCAAACACATGACAAAAATTAGAGATCACTGTTCCCAATTATATAAAGATAGAGGAAGCTGGTTTTCTTATGAATTTTAGGCAATTGAAAGACAATAACGAAATTATAAACATTTTTTCTCAGAAAAAAGACCTATTTTCCCCTTCAAGGCTGAGAAAGCACCCCTCTTAGTACTTCTCCCATTTGTAGATATTAATGAATGAATGACTTCTGTTTAGGGTCTAGCTATAATGTCCTCACATGTTTTATGATTGTGTTTGCCCTTGCTTTATTGCACAACATGGTATTCAGAGAAACTTCACATTCTTTATCTTCAGGATTTGCAGGCCTTGCGAAATATGTGAGAGGCCTCTCTTACCTACTTATTAAAACAACACTTTTTGCTTGGACAAATAGAAGCATTCGTACTGGTTTAACCATGACAATTTGAATTGCTAGTTGCTAAGCACTTTTAGAATCTCCCAAGGTTCTTAAATCAACAGTGCTTGTTTTTCACTGGCTTTTCAAATCCTACACGGGAGTCCTATTTCTAATATCCCTTCTCCAGAAATCACAGTACTAAAGGTACATGTTGCTTAAAGGTTGAGTTGGCATAGGATAGCTCCATTTCCAGTTCTATTATACAGGAAATATAGAAATATAGAACCAGTTTTTGAAAGATATGTGTTGTAATATAAGGAGACAATTAGCTGACAAGGTAGCATGGGCTATGTATGGATGATAACTGTGGAGACTTGGGTTGTGCACAGTCATTTCTGAAGAGCAGAAGAAGCAACATTGCCTGTAGCATTACTGTGGCACTGTCTGTGGCCCATCATTGCACTTCTCAACTCCTGCCAGCAGATGCTAATGATATAGAGCAGGGTTTCTTAACCTTGGGCCCCCATAAGTTGTTGGACTACAACTCCCAGAATCCTCAGACATGGCCTTTGTGGCTAGGGATTCTGGGAGTTGTAGTCCAACAACATCTGGGACCCAAGGTTAAGAAACTCTGATATAGAGTGTGAGGCAGAGATATTTTCCACAAGTATTTATGTCCTTCTGATAATGTATAAGCCACTCTTCTTCACAGGGTGGCATTAAAAAAAAGGTAATAAAAATATGACACAACAGAAGCTGTAGCATCACAATTCAAGAAAAAACAACCAATTCAGCATACTGGGATGTCTGAACAAGTCTTAACCAGAAGCTGTGTCACCTTAAGTGATGCAGTGGGGAAATGCTTTAATAAAAAGCAGAAAGTTGCCAGTTCGAATCCCCAGTGGTATGTTTCCCAGACTATGGGAAACACCTCTATCGGGCAGCAGTGATATAGGAAGATGCTGAATGGCATCATCTCATACTGCGCGGGAGGAGGCAATGATAAACCCCTCCTGTATTCTACCCAAGAAAACCACAGGGCTCTGTGGGCGCCAGGAGTCGCAATCGACTTGATGGCACACTTTACCTTACTTTAACCAGAAGCTGAATAGTAATGATATCAGGGCATGAGATACATTGTACGACATGTGGGGAAAGACCCTGGCCAGAGGTTCCACTTTGTTTCTCTGACTTTAAAACTCTGTGTCACTGGAGCCTGACAACCACTCTTCCTATACTTTTTACAGCTGAAAAATAAATGTCAGTCTTTTAGATATGAGGATTCATGGATGTAAATGGGGGAGCCTCCTCTTCTCTTGGTTTTCCTGGCCACCTTAATGATCAATAATGGTTGAACTTAAAACTATTTCTCAGGGCCTAGGATACTTTATACATCCACAACTGCTCTTGGAATCCTATTAGCTAAAATTGCTCTATCTCCCTGTGTCTCTGAAGTGTCAAGACAGCAGGATAAGCCAGACTGCCAGTGTCAAAAGTTTCCTTTCTCATGTTTTCCCTATAATTGGGATAATCAAATTAGCTCTCTTCCTGGAGTTCTCTCTTCCTAGAGAATGAAATCAGAGGCTTGCGACCTGCTTTTGCTGTGCCTTGCCATAGGACATGTTCCCTTTGTTCCCAGCTGGGGACAAAGGACTACAATATGCTTCAAAGAAGGACTTAGATTTTGAACATATTTTGCAACACAGTGGCCCATCCAGTGACACCCAAATCAGGAAGAAAGTAAAAAAATGTCTCTTGTGTTTTGTACTCCCCACCACCACCACCTACCCGGTTTAATCCTGATCTTTATTTGCCTGTAAACTCTGGCCCTTCTTGTTATAATCAGCTAGGTTTTCACTTATTTACTATAACATTGTAATGGGTTGGGTTTTATATTATGTAGCCCTATCTACATACCACTTTGGTCATAAGCTATGTAAAAGTTCTTGAATTTGTGGGGGGGGGGTCCCATAGGTCCACAGAATATCCACTTTGCATGACAGAACATCCCCTACATTGTTGCGATTCCAGGAGGAGCCCAGGGCAGCCCAACTGCCTGGAAATGGTGACCGCAGAAACTCAAGGGGAGCAATCGGGGAGTGTAAAGTAAAGGCTTTAATGAACATGGCTTGAACTGTTTTCCACACTACATAGTACTGAAAATTGGGTCCTTTTATTTGCCCCAGTGGGCTAACCCAATAGGAGAACATAGGAAGCTGCCATATACTGAGTCAGACCCTTGGTCTATCTAGCTCAGTATTGTCTTCACAGACTGGCAGCGGCTTCTCCAAGGTTGCAGGCAGAAGTCTCTCTCAGCCCTATCATGGAGAAACCAGGGAGGGAACTTGGAACCTTCTGCTCTTCCCAGAGCGGCTCCATCCCCTGAGGGGAATCTCTTACCAGGCGCGGAGCCTGACTGCCAGCGGCCTGTGTGCAGCCACTACCGCGGCCCCACTAGCCCCACCCCTTGCCTCTGACATCAGATGCAGGGGTGTGGTCTGGTTTCCGAACGGGCCCCGCGGCTCCATTCAGGAGTTGGGAGTCAGGCCGGCGCTGTGTTCACAGCGTCAGGCATTTAACTCCTGAAGGGGCCACGCAGCCCCATCAGGAGTTAGGCTTGGGCTGGGGCTGCGTTTGCGCCTTAAAGGCAGGGAAGAGCCGCTCCTGGCCACACTGCGAACAAGCGGCCATTTAACTCCCGAAAGGGGGCTGTGCGGCCCCAACTCAGGAGCTAAACCAGCACCCCCGCATCTGATGTCAGATGCAGGGGGGGTAATCGGGGCCGCAAGGTCCAGCCCCTGATTGGGCACAGCCTGAGTTCTTTGAACCCATTCGCCCAATGGTGGCTCCACCCGTCTCTTACAGTGCTCACACTTCTAGTCTCCCATTCGTATGCAACCAGGGCAGATCATGCTTAGCTAAGTGGACCTTTCATGCTTGCTTCTACAAGACCAGCAATCCTCTCTGCAGAGAGGAGAACATGTAGTCAGACAAACATACTCTAATTCGCAGAGCACTGACGCTCCGGTTTTATTGAAATGAATTAAAGTGATTTGTTTTAGTATCAGGTATTTTACACTGGGAAGTGTGGACTTGACTCGTCTGCTTTCGTATCCTGGAATGATGTTGTCTGCATGCACTTTATTGCCTGCTTTCCAATTGTGGTGTGCTTGTAATCAGAAGAACTGTACAGCATGCCTCCAGGTTGTTTGGCCACACCCCTTACACGTTCACATGTGTGTCCCTATTTTCATCAGTGAGATGTCGGAAGGTATGCATTACAGAGAGACAGAACTTGACACAGAGATGCAGTTTTGTTAGTGTGTCACTGTCATTCCTCACTAAACTCATATTACCCCATAATCTAAAGTAAAGCTTATAAAGATGATTACTATTGAGGCACCAGGTTGATAGTTCCCCCACAGTGGGGGCTGGCAGGAAAGTGGATTAAATTACACCCATCCAATCAGTGGAAATTTAAGCCATTGTTCACTTCAGCAACTGATCTGCATGTGGCAGGGGGCGGGGGAGTGAGTTACAGGTCCATTGTACCATCTTCCATTGTGGGTACACCTTTGGTTTCATGTCTATAGCAACCAGGCAGGACTATATTGCCTCTTTTCATAGAGATGGGAAGGATCCAAATACTTGAGACCTGCTTGTTGATTTGTGGGGGTTTTTGAAACAGGAATTTACTTTGCCACAAGAAGAAGCCCTTTTGAACACGATGGCTGCGCCTGCAAATGACAGACAACTCTTGCTTGATTACAATAAGATGAGGGAAACCAACTGTTTGATAGAAGGAACAAATGAATCGACCTGGCTCAGGCCTCAGAGGAGACACTATCCTCAATCTAACTGCTCTTCAGAAGAGAACTATAGAAAGGAAAAGCACAAATATGTCAGTGACAGAACCTCCTGGATCAAAATAACTCCTCCTAAAAATAGGGAAAAGAGGCATTTTCCAGAAAAAAGTAAGTTCATATACATTACATTGCAAATAAACATTGAGCTATAAGTCTGTGAAATTTTTTTTAAATCACAGGTTGAACTCCAAGGAACAGCTAGATTAGCGTCAGCCTGCTACCCACCTGCAGTAACTATTTAAAATATTCCTGATTGTGTACTTAATGCTACCAGGCATGCTCAGCTTCTCCTTTAATCCATTTGGGTCCAAAAGGAGAGCAGAATAGTATCTCGATATCTGTCTAATTTATCTATCTGTCTCATAGATAGATAGAAGCAGAGGTACTAGGGTTTGTCTTCTATATATATAATTATCTAAGGCATACCCGTGGCTAATCCCGTGCATGGCAGATCTTGTGAGAGTTTGCAAGCAGAAGCACTGTGGTGATTGGGCAGTGGAGATTCCATATGCAGATAGGGAGGAGGAGCCTGTGAGAGGAGAAGCACCATGGTGATTGGGCAGTGGGGATTCTATATGTAGATAGGGAAGAGGAGCCTGTGATAGTTAAAGTCAGTTGGAGTGCAACTGTTACTGGTTGGAAGATGTTCTTGATTGTAGAGGAGAGGAATCCATATAAATAAAAGGATAGTGGGCAGGGGTCTGCTAGGAGAGGGGTTGTGAGAGAGGAAAGAGCCCCTGCAGGAGAAGGAGGCTGCCGTTGTGTGAATTAGATGAGGAAACAAGATGAACAAGATCTGTTAACTCAGGAAGAGGGTTGGGGAGAGAGAGAGAAATAGAAAGAAGGAAGGGGGGGAATAAAGACAGAGGGGAAGAGCAAGTGGAGGAGAAAAAAAGATAGAGAAAGAAGGGAGGGGAAGAGAGAAAGGGGGAAGGGCAAGGGACGGGCCCAAACCTGTCAGTGGCCTGTGGGGAAGGAGCAGTCATGACAGCACCAAGGAAGGGCTCAGTCAACCGCTGCTGCTGTTTGGGGCTACTGAGGCCATTGGCGGAGAGAGGCAGGCAGGCAGGCAAGGGATGGGCCTGGGCCTGGGCCTGGGCCTGTCAGCAGCCTGAGGGGAATGAGCAGCCATGGTGGTGGTGGCGGCAGCAGCGAGGAAGTCAACTGCTGCTGCTGCTGCTCCTGTGGGGAGGAGCAGGGTTCGGGTAAGGGTGGGGAGGTCTCTGGGGATAGGGGGCTGCAGCTTGGCCAATAGGCGCCAGCAACGCTGCAGGCATTACTGTGAGGGGGATGGAGTAAAAGGGATGGAGGAGTGACCAAGAGGGGTGAGGGGGGTGGAAGCAAATGGATAGAGGAAGAGGAGCAGGAGTGCAGCTCAGGAAAGAGGGTGGAGAGATCTCTGAGGTGAGGGGGGCTATGGCAGGGTGTGAGGGGTGCAATTAAGTACTAGCGCGCAGATGTTCTGCATGGGTTAAGCTATTTTACTGTATTATGTTTAATTTCAATGCTGCCCTTCAGTATAACTAGTCTCAGAGTAGGCTCTCAAGCATAAGCAGGAGTGCAGACAGAGGATATACAAACTCAGATTATGCAAGTCAGGTGAGGCCTAGCAGTCAGACAGGGTTACAAGGCAGGCAGCTGGAGCCACAAGCTCATACAGGTGAGAACGAGGAAGGAACCCCACTCTTCCTAAGGCAGCCCTCCTTCCGAGGAGATATTCTGGCTGTTTTGGGGAGGAAGACCCTGGGCAGCCAAGCGTGAATGCCATCTTCACAGCTGGAGTTCACTCCAGGCCTGGTGGTGCCTCTGCTCTTGGGGGCCTGGGGACAAGATAAGGTGCTTGAGGGAAAGGGACAAGCCCCACCTGAGATTCTAGGTTCCCAGAGCTCCAGGACTTTTCTGTGGGGGTGGCCAGCTCTGGTTGCCCTGGCACTGCTGGTTCTGGTGGGCTGCCATCTGGACAAGGATTTGGGCCAGGGCGGACTCCTCTCCTCCCCAAACCAGGTCTGCTCAACTTCGGCCCTCCTGCAGATGTTGGCCTACAACTCCAATAACCCCTGGCTAGTGGCCACCATGTCTGGGATTATGGGAGCTGTAGTCCAAAAACAGCAGTGGGGGGTGCCAGTTGAGCAGGCCTACCCCAGACTAGCGCTCCAGGTCACTGTCCAGGTGAACCATGACAGAGGGAAAACTTGAGGAGCAACTCCTCACTTAAAATTTTTGTGAGGGAGAGGAAAGACACTTTTGGGGGTGAGAAAATATGTCTTAAGTATTGAAGATAAGCGTTATTAGGTTTGGTGGGATGAGTTCAGTAAAATGATGGGGGGATTCCTCAGATTCTTGGGGGGGGGCGTATCTGCAGCCCTGGTCGTATAAGAAAAACACAACAATAAAAATCAAACTGTAAAACTGTCTGTTTGGAAGGGAATTACAACCTAGAAATGTTCGCCTTTAATACCGGATATGTGGAAACTGATTCAATAGTGAGGAAATTTGCACATGCTCAGAGATACTCTCTTCTTTAGTATGACTTCATAGCTGAGTCTTATTACTGTAAATAGCTGCGGAAGCAGAAACCTGGTGAGCCCCCCTGACCCAACTGCACCCCTTGTAAAACAGATTGCTGGTGCTGAATGTAGTCAGATAGCAACAGAATGAAATATTATGCCATCAAATTTATTTTAGCTACTGCTTTCAAAACAATGAGAGGAAAGGTGAAACTTATTTACCTAGTTATAGTCTTATCTTGCATGGCCTACAGTTATGTGCATGGTTTTACTTTGATGGGTAGGATAAATGCCAGTTTAGTACCTGTAGAACTGAAACATTTGCTCTAAAAATTTCTCCTCAACATTCTCCATGGGGAATTACTACTGAATATTCTCTGGTTGTGTGGCTATGCAGAGATTATCTGATATTCAGCATCAGCATGATGTCTTGCAAGCAACAGAAGAAGGTAGTACAGTATGTTTTACGTTGGCTTCATTTGTTCAATCAGAACAATTACATCTGATGTCAAACTCCGATTCCAGAATTTGAGTGTCAAATGTTGAGGTCAAATTTCAGCACTAAAGACATAACTGTACACTTTTTGATCATTTGACAGATTCTGAAAATTTTGCACACTCTGTTTCTGCTCTTTCCTGAAATGTAAAACTAACGTTACTTTCACATGGTGGAAGCATGTATTGATCCTCCCAAAAATATGTCCCTGACAGTTTCAGGGCCCTCAGAGACATATTTTCAGGAGGCACAGTGAGCTACAGAGGAAAGAGGAGGTCAGCTAAAATCTCCCTTTCCCCATTGCACACAGACAACGTTTTTTGGTATGCACAGTGTTAGTCTGGATGTCAGCCAATGTCTATAGAGTACATAGGGCCAGCTTCAGAGGATGGTGAGGATGAGCACTTTCTCTACTGGCAAAGGGCCACTACCATTCTAACAGTACCACTATTCTCAATTTGTATAATGCATCTAAGAAGATAAGAGGCAACATAAGAAAATTATGGGTTTAACCCTCCCTTCTAGGTAAAAAAAACCCAACTGAAGGTGCCTTGTCTGAAAATCTCCAAAACCCTAGATAAGGGGATCCCAACCTTGGGTCCCCAGACATTGTTGGACTACAACTCCCATTATTCCCAGCCACATTGGCCTTGTTGTAGTCCAACATGTGGGGGCCTTCAGTTATTGTGGCTGAGGATGATGGGAGGTAATTCAACAACATCTGGGGATCCAGGGTTGGGAACCGCAGCCCGAGAGCTTTATTTTGGCATTGAAAGTATGTGACATTTTCGACCCTCTTCAGTGCCACACCTACTTATCCCACTTTGAGGCTATTCTCACAAGCAGCCTAACCCAGGCTAGGGCAGCCGACTCTGGGTTGGGCTGCTTGTGTGGAGCGCTGCGATCAAAGCCAATCCCAGCACTGCCGCTCTGCCGAAACCACCTTTAGCCAGGGTTAACCCCAGCACCGGGGTTGTGTGTGTGCTTGGGCTGCACACAACCCAAGCTCACACAGAGTCGGGCATCTAGAGTGCCCGACTCATGGGGGAATCCCCCAATGCACAGTGCATTTTTTTGATTCCTGTAGGCTGGTTCTCGTTTTCCCCGCCTCCAGTGATCCGCACTGCTCAGTGCAGCACAGATTGTGTGGGCACACGCCAGGGTGCCGAAGAGGACATCGTTGGTCACCCACCCTCCGTAACCCAGTAATGATCGTGAACACAGCCTCAGTGTCTCATTTCAACCAATACAAAGTTCCTCCGTTAGGAATATAGTAAACTGTCCTCCCTGATCGATGTACAACATTCTTTTTGGATAGCTTGGGGTCAAAGTTGATTTTACTTAAAATGTGTCCCATTCTTGGGATTCCATTTTTCCCCTATAAAGAGCCGCTGTAGTGGGCCATTATCTGAATCAGGACCATGGCACGAGGCGGGAGGAGCAATTAATGCTTTTCTCCTGCGATGCTTTTCCCACTGTGCTTTTCGCACTCTGCAGTCACTTCCCTGCAAAGGTGCTATTTGCTTCCAAACAAGGTGCCCTATAGGCTGCTTTTTGAAAATAGCAGTTTCAGGGGCAAGAAAATATCTCCAAAGGAAAAACTGTGCAGCAGGAAGGAGTTAAACTCTCCCTCTATCCATATTGGGACTGCTACAGTCCCAATATGGATAGAGCCCTCTTCCAACTGCTTTTGTAAACAAACTTGGCAAAGAGGCACCTTTTAACATGGTGATTCTCTTTATTGAGCAGGGGGCAGGAGTGTAGCTAGCCTGCCAGTGGCCCGTGTGTGGCCGCGGCGTGTGCCCCGATAGCCACGCCCCCCGCATCTGACATTAGACGCGGGGCGGGGGGGGCATGGTCTGGCTCCCGAACGGAGCCTTGAGGCTCCGTTCGGGAGAAGCAGCTTAACTGCTGAAGGGGCCGCGGGCAGTTAGACAAAGGCTGGTGCTGCGTTCGCAGCACAGCCCAGGAGCGGCTCTTCCTGCAGGGAAGAGCCGCTTCTGGGCTGCGTTGTGAACGCAGCACCAGTCTTAGCTCCTGAAGGGGCTGCGCGGACCCTTCAGGAGCTAGTTAGGCTGGTGCTGCATTTGCAGCGCCAGCCAGGAGCAACTCTTCCCTGCCTTTGCAGGGAAGAGCCGCTCCTGGCTGGCACTGCAAATGCAGAGCCAGCCTTTGTTTAGCTCCTGAAGGGGCCGCACGGCCTCCACTCGGGAGCTAAACTACCGCCCCCGCACCTGACATCAGATGCGGGGGGCGTGTCAGGGCCGCGAATGGCGGCTCCTGATTGGGCACGGCTTGGGTTCTTTGTACCCGTTCGCCCAATTATAGCTACGGCCCTGGCAGGGGGAGCGTAACTGGCCCTATTCACCTCCAGTACAGTACCTCCAGTGACTGTTGCTGGTGTCTATCCTATGTTTCTTTTTAGATTGTGAGCCCTTTGGGGACAGGGAGCCATCTTATTTGTTTGTTATTTCTCTGTGTAAACCGCCCTGAGCCATTTTTGGAAGAGCAGTATAGAAATTGAATGAATGAATGAATGAACGAACAAACAAACAAACAAACAAACAAACAAACAAATAAATAAAATACCACCACCAGGAGGCTTTACAGACAGGGCTTCTACCCCAAATCTCCTTCGGGGAGCGAGTGTATGTGTGTTCACACACCAGCCAAACTTACTTCGAAGTCCCTTCAAGATCCTTGGACCCACTCCACACACAAGTCGAGCTTTGTCTTGCGAATTCTAGCTTATCCCAAGGTATTTACGGGTTTTTAAAGTGCTGGTTTTAAGCTACTTTTTCTGAAAATGCCTAAGGAAATAGGGAGAGGCACTGATGTAGAATAATTAGCATGATAAGAGGGGTACTGTCTTTGAAATGCAGATGTAGCTCTTTAGTAGTCTCTCCCCCCACCAATTGGCTAGAAGGAAAAGATGGAGGCATGCCATGTGAACTTGTAAAAACAAAAATTAAGAGCATTGGTGAGGGGCTGCTTCTCTCAATGCCTAGAGTGTGATTTGAAGTGGCTTTGCTCAACATTTACCCCACAGCATGAAGCCATATGCGAATAACTCCTTGGGTGCATCAGCCCAGCAAAGTTGCATGCACACATATCACACAAATGCAACAATTGTGCAAATGACAATACACAAAAGTATTTCTAATGGGCTTACATTTGTGTAACATCATTTGCACAATTTGTGTGCATGCAGCATTACTGGGCTGATGTAACCTTGCATGGCATGTCAGCTAATGACAACAGATCAGGAACCTAAGTACAGGATTCAAAGATGACCTAAAAGCAATGTCTAGTTTCCCCTCAAAATGTAGTTTTATAGTTCCCACGTCATCTGTAATAAATGTAAAATTGTATTTGGAACCAAGTAATTTTAAGACAGCAGCTTCATACACTGAGTGATTCTATTTTCAACTTACTTGTATATTTCAATATTGCAGACCATGCAATCTTGGATGACCTGTTCCTCGACAGCTATGTTCCTGCCTGACCAGCTGGGCATTTTGCACAACTGAAGAAAACAATGTTGTGTTGTTTCTTTCTGAATTAAAGTGCTTGCAATTCCAAATAGTTTAAAGATTGATTAATCTGCGGTTGAGGGTTTAAGTTAAAAATTTAAGTTAAGAGTCCTTTAAGTTAAGAATTTAAAATGCCTAAAATACTACTGTAATATACCATTAACTAGTCTCACTCAAACTATAAAACACGATACTAGCAAACAGCAGTGAAATATGGGGGCAAAAGGGAATGGGGATGGTTTAAAAGAAAAGCAATGGTGATTAGGATCAGTCTTGAGCAACAATGTTCTGCCATGAGTGTTGTGCAACTTGTCAACATCTTCTGCTAGTGCAAGGATTAGTTACAAGTAGATGTTCCTTTCTTTGTGCAACATTTTTGTACCAAGTCCTTGCACTAGCCCAACACTAGTCTGGAGCGCAAGTTCCCAATGTAGCGGAACTCAGTTGTGAAACATCCTTCCGCAAGCACAATGTCTTTCCACAAGCACACCGCTAGTCAGGATGCTGGCCAGTGTTGTTAGAGTGTTGCACACTTGTACTGCATACAACTTGAAAACATTTTTCAGTACATAGAAATACATAGCTATTGTTTAAGGAGATGCTTCTTTTCCTATGACTGGTTTCTCCAGAGATTGAACAGCTTTACTGCAAAGCAAATAAGGAATTGTATATGTATGCCTATAAAAGCACCTAGTAACTAATATATAGCAGATTCCGCTAAGCATGACCGATGTTTTTTTGCTAGCAACTTCCTGTTTCAGCAGCTGGAGGAAGGAACAAGCGGATTGGCTATCCTTGACTTAATCCTAACTATCAGGGAAGAGTTGGTCAATAAGAGTGAAGTTGGAGAGGCTCAATGGCAAAGCATGTGCTTTGCATGCAGAAGTTCCCAGGTTCAACCCACAACCCAACCCCTAGTTAAATTATCTCAGTAGCAGCAGACTAGAAAAGGGATCTCTGCTTGCCTGAGATTTTGGACATAAGAACAGCCCTGCTGGATCAGGCAAAAGGCCCATCTAGCCTAGCATCCTGTTTCACACAGTGGCCCACCAGATGCCCCTGGGGAGCCCACAGGCAAGAGGTATGTGCATGACCGCTCCTCTGCTGTTGCTCCCCTGCAACTGGTATTGAGAGGCATCGTGTCTCTAAGGCTGGAGGTGGCCCACAGCCACCAGACTAGTAGCCATTGATAGACCTGTCCACCATGAATTTGTCTTTGGTGAGCTGCTGCCAATCAGAGTAGGCAATACTGGGCAAGATGGACCACTCCATAAAATGCAGCATCTTATATTGAGGGGAGGGCCCATAGCTCAGTGGCAGAGCATATCCTTTGCATGGGGAAGGTCCACAGTTCAGTGGAAGAGCATCTGCATTGCCTACAGAAGGTGTCCAAGTTCAGTCCCTGGCATCTCCAGGTATGACTAGGAGTCCTTGGGCGGGGGGGAGTTAACGTGGCTGCACAAAAAGCTTAGTGATGAGTTCTGTGTTGCCTCAGATGCCAATAGGATTGTTTTCCAGTAGCTGCTGGTTAATCACAGCAGATCAAGAGAATGGTGAGCTGTTGGATCTGGCCTCCTCACCCTTAATAGTGCTCTAATGGCTCGATGGTGCAGGAGATGCAGAACCCTGGTGGGATGTGGTGGTGGAGAATCTTTCCAGACTCCTCTCCACTCCCAGTGCTTGCCCCATCCTGAAGACAGCTCAGAAATTTGTGGAAAGAGGAAAAACCAACTTTCAGCCAAACTATCTTTGATTCAAACTTGTGCTACATCTTGGCTCTAACCCATTGCAGATACAGGCTTAGCTGAAAACTTACCACATAAATCCAAGAAACAGTCAAAACTGAAGACCAGCCAAAGATCATGTGGGTAATTATGGGATGATCCTTAAGAACATATAATGCTGATATCTCCATTACAGCTTTTAGAAAGCTTGTTAAATCTTGGCTTTTTATCCAGGCTTTTACATAATTGTTTTTATTGCGGCTTCTATGTGTTTTTATCTGTGTATCGTTTTTATGCTTGTATTTATAGATTTTAAATTTGGTTTTTTTATATTTTTAGCTTAATACTTTTATTGTCATTTTACTGTATGTTTTTTAAATTTTGTAAACCGCCTTGTGATTGTTTTTAATGAAAGGCGGTATATAAATGCAACAATAAAAGAATAAATAAATAAATAAATAATCTACACACCATACATGAAACACAACCTTTTCACATGGTGAATGCCAAGTCTCAAAGGGTGAACATCTTGTGTAGTATTTATTCTGTGACACATCACATACACAGAACAATTTCATGAGAATCTTTTTCTGCATAGAAAACTATTTATTTATTTAGAGCAGGGTTTCTTAACCTTGGGCCCCCAGATGTTGTTGGACTACAACTCCCATCATACTCAGCCACAAAGGCCATGTCTGGGGATGATGGGAGTTGTAGTCCAACAACATCTGGGCGCCCAAGGTTAAGAAACCCTGATTTAGAGATTTAATATACTGCCCAATCCACAGACTCAGGGTGGTGTACAGAGCAGCATCCGAGATTTAAAATTAAAGGGGGGGGGAGAGAGAGAGAGAGGGCAAAAGCCTGGCAGAAAAGAAACATCTTTACTAAGATCTTAAAGGCTGAAAGGAAGGAGGCAGACCAAATCTGGGGGTGGAAGGAAAGAGAATTCCAAAGTGAAGGGGCAGCAACAGAGAAAGCCCTTCCACGGGCCCTAGTACTATGGACCTTTCTGAGACCAGGGACTGAAAGAAGGGCAACCTGAGAAGGCCTCACAGGATGGGACAGAACTGGCCAGGAAAGGCAGTCCTGAAGGTAAGCAGGTGCTAAGCCCTGAAGGTTTTTAAAGGTGAGAACCAGCACTTTGAATTGGACCCGGAAGAAATAGGTAACCAATGCAGCGACCGCAAGAGAGGTGTTACACTATCATATCTCCTAGTGCCCATAAACAGACGGGCTGCCGCATTTGGGACCAACTGAAGCTTCCAGGTTGTTTCAAAGGCAACCCCAGGTAGAGCACATTACAGTACAGAGATGATGAGGGCATGAGTTAGCATTGCCAGGGCCTGCCGGTCAAGATAGGGCTGCAACTGGTGGACCAGCCGAAGCTGGGCAAAGCCACGGCCTCCACCTGCTGCTCGAGCTGGAGCAAAGAGTCCAAGAGGACCCCCAAGTTACAGACCACCACCTTCAGGGGCAGCGCAACCCCGTCCAGGGAGAGACTCAGACTTGGCAATTGGCCAGATCGAGGAGTAAGCAAAAGCAACTCAGTCTTGGAGGGATTAAATCTGAACCTGTTTTGGCCCATCCAGACCCTGATAGCCTCCAGACACTGGGCAAGCACATAATATATATAAAACCCTGTTGAGTGTCTGGGATAAGTATAAGAAAAAGGATCGGTCTGGAGCTATCACCTTTGGCTTCCATATTAAACTTTTTTTTCCCCCCATGAAGAAGAAAAATCCAACAGGTTTGACCTTTGGAGAGAGAATGCATACAGCATACAAAATTTAACTACTGGAAAAGCAAAACCTAAATCTATTCAAACTCTTTCTTTCGAATGGTCCGCTGAACCTTCTTGGTTTCAATATTTACAAATTAGTTCAATTGTGCAGAAAGAAATACAAAAACAAACTAGTAAGCTCAGAGTCTTAACGGAATTTGAAGTATTAATAACTAAAAATGTTGAACATTTGTTGGGATTGATATACAAGTTGTTGTTGAAATATGACTCAGAAACAGAACAAATTAAAGACTGCATGATTAAGTGGATGCAAAAGTTAAATAGGACTATTGATATTCAACAATGGGAGTATCAATGGAAGATGAATATTAAATTTACAGCAAATAGTGCCTTAAGAGAGAATTGGTACAAAATGTACTTTCGTTGGAACATCACTCCTGTGACCATTAGAAAGATGAACAGCAATTATCCGGGAGACTGTTGGAAATGCAAGAAGCATGCAGGGACATTCTATCATTCGTGGTGGACTTGTGGCAAAGCACAACAATTTTTGGGGAAAAATGCATGTTAAGATGCAACAAATTTTAAATATAAATTTCCTCTATTCTTCAGAGCTTTTTCTGCTACATATGACTAAACCTGGTATACCTACTAAATACACGGAGTTGTCCTTATATACGATAACTGCCGCTAGGATTCTTTATGCCGCTAACTAGCGGTCACAAGCAATCCCGACTTTGGATGAATGGCTACTCAAGCTATGGGAATATGCCTCGATGGCTAAGGTCACTGCTTATTTCCGGAATAACTCGGATGAAACATTTGCGTTAACATGGGAACCCTTCATAAATTACAATATAGCACAGGGTCAGCATCCACACCTAAGATTTGTTTTTTTCTAATACCGAGGGTTAACTAGTGTATTACTTATATCTTATATTTTTCTGCAATATCTGTTGTGAGGGTGAAGGTTGGCAAAGGGTGGAAGAGGAATCTTGGATTGTAATATGTCAAATGTAACTGCTGGAAGTTCAAGAGATGTTAATGCAATCATGTTATTTCTTTTTATCTTTTTAATTATATATATATATCCATGTAGAAGAATGTAGCAATGTCAGCTGGCACTTAGTGGCCAACATGATGCATAATCCTAACGATGACAGTGGGATTTGTGGCACTGCTGCTGCAGACCCAGAAGCAATGGTGCCTCTGTAGAGAACTTGTGGTTCTACTTAGTAGCATTACCACAGATGTTTCATTCACAACAATGGAGGATAAATACCGCAACCCTGTTAATGCAGCCACCAAGTCTCTACAGCTGTGCTGCTGCTTCTGGGCCTGAAGTAAGTCCCACTGTCGACATTAGGAGGACTGACGCCATGATGGCCATCATCCTCATTTAGGTATATACTTAAGTTAATTTTTATGTGATTGACACACATTAAAAAGCAAATAGTCATTTCAGCTTGAGGAAATCACACTTTTGATCTGAACTGAGAGACATGCATTGAACCAGCATAAGAATGTTTTGAATTTCATTGAAACAACGGCATTCAAGGAGTCTAATCCTCACTTCGTTTCTTGATGGAAGCGTCATTCATTTTATTCCAGAAAAGCAATCTGAAGATCAAGTTGCCAGTTCCTTTTGTTTCTCTTATTGTTCCTTTTGTTTCTCTTAAAAATTGGCAAGATATCCTCTAACCTAGCATGGAACAAGATAACTTGGGGCGCCGGGGGGTGGGTGGGTGTGTAGTTTCTGCAGAATCTCAGCTCACTAGTTTCAATTCTAAACAATCTCCAATTAGCGTGTGGCTCACAATGCCAAAATATGGGCTCTGATTCTTATTAAGATATAGTAGAATGCACATTAATCAAAATTAAAATGCTTCGCTAGCTACAGACTTCAGAGCTTCTTTGTTGTGAAGTGCCCTGGAATTGACTTATTATCGCTCCCTTGCCCTTGTTTCTTTTTATCGTGTGTCAGCCTCGGCTGCTTACAGCCACAGCTGGCACACTTGGGGGAAGGGGGACTCTCAATAATGCACTGTGCAGTCGCGGCTCCAGGGAAGGGGGTGCCACATGGTGGCACTTCCCTGAGCCCGACCCTCAGAGCCACTGAGCAAGGCACTGGCGGCCTGCAGAAAAGACACCACTCTTCTGGGCGGGGGATCTGCCTGCCCAGGGAACCCTTTCTCATTATCTGCAGGGAACATAAGTTTAAAAAAAAACCATTCCAGCAGATAGCCTGCTAGCTCTTCACACAGATCATGTGAAGAGCTTCATTGAGTTTCATAGCTTTGGGGTGGGGGGTTGAACCTGGGTCTGGGTCTCCCACCTTCTATTCTGACACTCTAACCATTGCACTATTGATGCTACTACCTAAACATGGGATGATGTTGATGTACTAAGCTGCCTGTAAGAAGATTATGCCCACCATATATTCTGGAGTTCCTGGACCCAATTCTGAGCAAAGAAAAGAACGATTCTGCACTCGGAATAACATTAAACAAATCAATAACATTTAGGTCCATTTGAATATTATGGAAAATGTTGATCTGTTTGCATGCTTTATCCTGAAGCCAAGATTTGAAAAAAGATTTTGTTTCCACATCTTCTACTGTTCTCTGTTTTGGATCATCACAAAGCAAAGTGCTATGTGCCTCTAGTGAAAGAGTAAGTGTGGGAATCTCTGGGAGATCTGATGAGGGCCACTTTATCCTCCCTAGTTGAGGGAAATGGAGACTTGCTTCTCTCCTCATCTCCCACCGTTGTCAGTTGCTCCATTGTTGACATTGTACAGGAGTTCTCTAACTTGGGTCCCTTACAACTCCCACAATTCCCTTCAGCTATTGTGGTTGGGAATGATGGGAATTGTCCCATCAATGAGTCCAGCACCAGCCAGAGGGAAGTATTTTTGCACAGAGGGCTTCTTGAAGAAAGGGAAGGTGTCAAAAATAGCCATTTGCTCAGTCCACAGGTGCAGTTAGGAAGGCTGCTCTCAGAGGTGGAGCCACCACTAAGCGGACGGGTTCAAAGAACCCGGGCTGCCACCAATCAGGGGCCACACCTCGCGCCCCAGACATGCCCCCCTGCACCTGACGTCAGGTGGGGGGGCATGATTTAGCTCCCAAACAGGGCTGCGTGACCCCATTTTTGAGCTAAATTGGCTGGCCAGAGCAACTCTCCTTGCCTTTTAAAAGCAGGGAGAGCTGATCCTGGCCACACTGCAAATGCAGCACTGGCCAATTTAGCTCCCAAACAGGAACGCGTGGCCCCATTTGGGGGGCTAAACTACGCCCACATGTCTGACATCTAATGTGGGGGGTGTAGTTAAATGCTCCCTGCATCTGTTGTCAGAGGTAGGGGGCAGGGCTAGGGGGGCGGTGGCAGCAGAACCTGGGCTGCCACTGGCCTCTCTCAACTCCTGGCTGCTCTCTCACTGCACCGGCACCTTCTTGCTCTGAATGTCAGTAAGTGGCTGATCCAAGATCACCCAACACACTATGTGGCTGAGAGATTCCTTACCAAGAGAGATTTATAGCCAGTTAAGGCAAATATTGCCTGCCTGCATTGTTACGAGTAACATGGAGATGGGGCTGTAGCTCAGTGGCAGAGCCGCAGAAGGTCACAAGTTGAATCCCTGAAGGTCACAGGTCGAATCCCTGACAGCTCCAGCTAGGGCTGGGAAATAGCCATCTGAAACTCTGGCTAGTCCGTGTGGCTCACTGGGATGGGGCGGGTGGGGGAGGTGGACTAGGAGAGCAGCGATGTGGGCTCCATTCATTTCAAGTCAAACGGCCCTTCTCTGGAGGCAACTTGCCAGCCTCACTGAGAAAGCTGCAACTCTCCGGCAAAATGGAGCTTCTCCTGACAAAACCAAGGGGCAAGTGGGCAGGAAGAGGGCTGGGAGGCTCTCTGTCCAAAGCAGAAGGGTGCCCAGAGAGCCCTCCCTGCAGCTTCTGCTCGGCGGACAACACATTTTCCTCCCCACCTGCCCCCTCCGCATGCCCGTCCTGTCGCTTTGGCTTTCGATTCGGTGCAGGCAGTGCCGCCGTAGGCTTCCTGTCCGCCGCTTGCTCTTTGGAGCAAACTCTGTTTTGTGTAAGAAAACTCCATTGTGTGTAAAAGGTTTTGCAAGCTTTCTCTGGGGGGGGGGGCTGGCTTCCTCTCACCTCCCTCCTGCTTGTTCCCTCCAGATTGAAAGCCAAAGTGACAGGATGGGCTTGCAGTGGGGGGAGTTGCATTGTTCTCTGCGGCAAGTTGTCCCTGCATCGAGTTGGCCGCATCCAATTGACCGGCGGCGAGTTGGCCATGGTGAGTTGTCCCATTCCCAGCTAGGTGGACCAATGGTCTGACTCAGCAGAAGGCAGCTTCCTATGTAAGGATGAATACTAGAATGTGTCTCTTAGGAGAGTTGGACATTAGAGAATGGTCCGCTATGGTTCATTGGTAAATTAGCATCTGCTTTGCATGGAGGAAGTCCCAGGTTCAATCTCTGGCATGTCCAGGTAGGGCTGGGAAAGACCACAGTCTGAAACCCTGGAGAGCTGCTGCTAGGAATATAGGAAGCTGCCATATACCAAGTCAGACCATTGGTCTATGTAGCTCAGTATTGTCTACACAGACTGACAGAGGCTTCTCCAAGGTTGCAGGCAGGAATCTCTCTCAGCCCTAACTTGGAGGTGCCAGGGAAGGCACTTGGAACCTTCTGCTCTTCCCAGAGCGGCTCCATCCCCTGAGGGGAATATCTTACAGTGCTCACATATAGTCTCCCATTCAAATGCAACCAAACTGGACCCTGCTTAGCTAAGAGGACAAGTCATACTTGCTGCCACAAGACCAGCTCTCTTCTCTAGTCAGAGGGGACAGTACAAAGTTGGATGGACCAATGGTCTGGCTTAGTAGAAGGCAGCTTCCTATGAACCCTATGCTGTGAAATGAACACACTGAAATAGGAGTATGAAATTATTCCTAATTTAGTCTAAAAAGCAGGAGAGGGGAGCTGGGAAAGAAGGTTATGTGAGGCTATAAAGAAGACAGACTGTTTCCACTTCTGTTTTGACAGCTTGGACAGCTTCAGCCTTGGCTGGCCTCTGTTTTAATATGCACACCCTTTCGCAGCATAGCAAAATATTTTCCAGCATTTCTGACATGATGTCTCTGCAACTGCGTGTGATTGGAAAATGTCAGGGGCATTTACTGTTTGAGATGGCATAGGGCATCTGCTTCACTCTTAGAGAAAAGACAAGTTAGACATATCAGATAAGGGCTGCAAGCATATTAGACAAAGTCATGGAAGATAAGGGGGCTATTCCTATGATCAGGCAAAATCGGGCTAGGGGAGCCTAGCCCAATTTTGCCTGATAGTGGGAGCCACCGGGTCGAGTCATGAGTCAACCCCCAGAGGGAAGGCGAAAAGCTGCCTCCTGGCTCTGGGGGTCTTTCCAGTATGCCCTGCGCGCTTGCGCAGGGCATACTGGTACTTCTGGTGGCTGTGCGACCCCCGAACTCCCTAGCCCCCACCGGCTCCGTCACGGAGCCGGCAATCATGTGAGCGGCCGATTCGGCCGCCCAGGGCTCCCACTTGCTCGTGTTTGGGGAGAGCAGGCTTAGCCCGCTCCCCCCACTTCCCTTCCCAAACCAGGTCTCACTGATCGTGAGACCCGGCTCAAGGTCTGTTAAATGGCTGTTACTCACATGAGCCTGCCCACCAATTAAGATCATTGTCAGAGGCCTTCTCTGTGTTCTCCTGCTTTCAGGGGCTATATGGGTGGAACTTAGGAACATAGGAAGCTTCCTTATACAGAGTCAGACCATTGGCCCATTTAGCTCAGTATTGTTGACAGTGACTGGCAGTGGCTTGCCAAGGTTTCAAACAAGAGTCTTTCCCAACCCTACCTGGAGCCCTACCAGACAGTGCAGTTTTGCTTTGGAAGGGCAGGTGTGCATTCACATATCATCCAGATTTACGTCGAAATCCCTGCAAGCTATCAAGGAGCACTCCTTACACGATTCGGGTTTTTCATTGCACATTGGAGCATAGCCTGATTTATGACCGGGGTAAAAAATTCCACTTTTTGCATGCGGTTTTTGGGCAAATTTGAAATACCCAATATTTAGTTAGTTAGTTAGTTAGTTAGTTAGTTAGTTAGTTAGATTTATATGTTGCCCTACTCCCATAGGACTCAGGGAGGCTAACAAGCAATAACATACACAGCAACACAATTCATAAAAATATATCTTACAAAGCCTCATAAACCACAACCACATACAATACTCATTCCACATGACATAATAACCATGGATTACAAGATCACTCTACAACCAGCTATCTCAACGACCGAACACCTAGCAGAACATTTCAGTCTTACATGCCTTACAAAAGGCCAACAGATCATGGAGAGCTCTGATATTATCCGGGAGACCGTTCCATAGAGTCGGGGCCACCACTGAGAAGGCTCTGGCTCTCATTGATTGCAGTTTAATATCCCTAGGGCCCGGGATCACCAAGGCATTACTTGTGGCTGATCTCAGGACCCGGCGAGGGACATATCAAACAAGGTGGTCTTGGAGGTATGGAGGGCCCATACCATGTAGGACTTTAAATGTTAAGGTTAATACCTTAAACTTAACCCGGGACTCAACCGGCAACCAGAGCAACTGAACGAGCAAAGGTGTCACATGTGTTTGCCAAGGCGCCTTAGTAAGGATTCTGGCCGCTGCATTCTGCACCAGTTGCAATCTCCGAGTTAGGCGCAGTGGCAGCCCCACCAAAGTGAGTTGCCCTGCAATTCGTAGTACTTCACCCCTCTTAATCCCATGGTCTGGGAAAGGCCCTGGAGATGCCAGGGATTGAATTTCGGACTTTCTGCATGCAAAGCAGATGCTCTACCACTGAGCTATGGTCCCCAATCCCAAAGGTGATATACATAAGTCTCCTATCCAGGCACTGACTGCACCAAGACCTGCTGAGCTTCAACAAAGTGTCTGTATCATGTGCCCTTAGACCATGCTCTGGGACACAAAGGACATCTAGGTGACTCCTGAGAGAGAATGAGGCGATTCTCACGATCGGCCAAAAGTGAGCTAAGGGAGCCTAGCCCACTTTTGGCCGATCGTGTGCTGCAATGGGAGGTGTGCGGCTCCCGGCAGCAAACCTCACAAAGTACCCCTCCCCTTAGCCAAAGTTAACGGAGCGAGTGCTCCATTAACCTTGTATTTTTGATCGTATGTCCAGGGCTCCCTTTCGATCATCTGCGGGGAGAGTGGGCTAAGCCCGCTCTCCCCGCAAACCCCCTGATCGTGAGAATCGCCTCAGAGTTTTCTCTCATGGCAGCCAGATTATGGAGCACCCTCCCTAGACACATTCACCTGGCACCTTCCTTGCTGGCAAAGTCTGCCCTCTTTAGGTCCTTGAGTGGTATTTTATGATAATGGCCCCATGTTAAAATTACTGGTTTCCTGTTTTATTTTGAATTGTCTGATCATCACTTTTTATCTGCTGTTTTATTTTGTTATTTGACTGTGTTTTTATATTTTGTTTCATCTTGATGTTCTATCACTGGGAGGCGCTCATAAAAAGGTGGTTAAACATCCAACAAAAAAATTCTTAGCCTGGATGTCCAAATGAAACACCCATATTCAGAGACAGTCTATCTCAGATTACTAGATGCTTCCCAGATGCTGGAAACAAACATGAGGGAAAAGTTATTGTTCTTATGCCTTGCTTGTCAGCAGGGGCTGTCCAAGACATTTTTCTGCCCAAGCCAAATAGCAATATGACACACAAATCTCATAAATGAGCAGCATGCCTCCGTAGGGTGAGGAAGGGCAGTGGCAGTGGACAATGAAGTGGGACCTGTGGGACTAGGGGCCTACGGGTGCAGCTATAATTGAACAGGGTGGGGGGAGCTGTGTCCCTGGGCTTGAGGGAGGTAGTCCACCAGCTCAGTGATAGCCTGCACTTCACTCTCACTCTCCCCCTCCTGCCTCTCTGAAGAAGGAAGCAATGAGGTGTTGGGTGGGGCAGGAATCCATCTTCACTTTTCATCTCAGAGCCCACTCCAACCTTGCTCCAACCTCAGCACCTGGGCCTGAGAAAGACACCTCACCCTGCCTCATGAAAAGGGCACCTGTGCTTGTGAACACCCAGAGGCATCTGGCTGGCCACTGTTGGAACCAGAACACTGGATTAAACTGACCCATGGCCCAATCCCAAAAGACAATTCGTACCATCTGACATTTCTCCTAAGGCAATCCTGGCCCTCAGACCACCAGCTGCTTCCTGTTCAAGGCATAACTGCTTGGTTCAAGCAAAGCCCTGATCTCAGATCGGAGGTCTATTCAAAAGCCGATCACACCAATTTTTGTTTCAGGTGCATGTTCATTTTTAACCTATTTCTTAACCATATGCTCCCCCATTTTATGGCAGATGCTCCACAGTGCCTAACAGCAGTCTGCTATTAAAATCCTTTCCAGTTTTGGCTTGTCATACTAATGGAACTATCTGAGGAGAAAGTTCTGGCAGGCTTCCTGCTGAAGCCAGCAACTGACTCCCCCCTTCAATTCCCCCTTTCCCTCCTCCCCACGGGAGAGCAGGAGCCAGCTGCCCTGCCCCTTTGATCCCATGGCAGCTGCTGGGGTAAAGGGAGGACAGGGAAATTGTTGGCTGGAACATGAGAATCTGGCTGTGTTCTCTTTCCCCCCTATCTGCTTCTCAGTCCAGGCCAGCAACAATGCATGCTTAGCCCCAGGTTGCTGGAAGACTGTACAAAGAATGTCCTCTTTTGTTTCTGCTTTGCCTGGTTCCTTAACTTCAGGGCTGTAATAAAGAGAATAACCATCACAGAAATTCGGCACCCTCATGCATTCATTCTCATGAATTCCAATAGTCAGACCAAAGATATTGGGGGAATCAATATCAGTCACAGTTCACTGGAAGTACAGTCTTGCCTTTGGGTTGGTGCCAATGAGTTTTTTCCCCTTCCTTGTCAAATAGTAGTCTCAGATGGGGCACAATCAGGATCGGGGCTGTGGCAAGGGAAGGGTGAAAACCCCCTGTGTCCCTAATCTGTGGGGAGAGGGATGGTCTAGCTGCTATTTACCAAAGAGAACTGAGGCACATCAAAGCTAATGATGTCATGTGCAGTTTGGCAAATCCCCAGTATGTGGGACTGCCATGGCACACAAAAGCCACTGTAAAAAAAGATACAAGCATGACAAAGTTAGAAGTTCCTTTTCACCACTCTGCTTTGATAGCATTACTCACCCATCATCACCCCCCAAAACAGAGAAAGGCTAGAACTTCATGTAGTGCCCAAACTGGGTGGTCTTGTTTAAAGAAAACCCTTCCCTGAATATTTTTGCCAGAGATTGAGGCTATTCACACTATGGGAGAAAACTGCTAGCCTGATTTTCTCCCACCGTGTGAACCACTGGGCTCAGCTGCGAGCCTGGTGGTTCTTCAGAGGGTCACCCGCTTAAGCAGCCCTGCCCTTAAACCAGGTTTGTGGAGTGAGTGCTCCATAAACCCGGTTTTTCTAATCGTGTGTTGCTGCGGCGCATGAAAGTACGGTAGACACTTGTGCAGAGATGGGAACAGGCAGTTCATGCTTCCAGGGCTGAGGGACATCAAATGAACCTTTCCTTCTGCCAAGGTTCTGTACTCTGTATCTAAAACTTCCCATAATTTCCAAGTTTGTGCTGTGGACGGTTTGCTCATACTCCAAAACTCATACTTCCCCTCACCTTTGGGGATATTTAAGGGTTTAGAAAATTCTGACCTAACATATACTCCACCCCCTAACAGAAAATCAGTGGACTTATTCTTTTAACAGGCAGCTGGGTAGCCTGGAGGAGCATCCAGCCAGGTTCCAAGCCCTGTGCACACTCACAAGAAATGGTTGTGTGTTGGCACAAATCAAGGGGGGAGGAGATGGGAGGGGAAGTGATTGTGTGCTAGCCGCAATCTGAGTAGGAGGACAGCAGCCAGCCCACCTTGTGTTCCCAGCATTGCATCAAGGGTGGGGGTCTAGGACCTCAGAACTTTCCTTTCCTTTAATCACCCTTTTAAGTGCCATTGTTTTAAATGGAGCAACAGCTCTCTCAGAATGCTTGTAAAGTGAACATTCAGCTGGAGATAGGAAGGAGGAGATGGAGGAAGGCTAAGGAGCAGTGTGGGGAAAGAGGAGCGCACTGGAATAGAGGACTAGCCAAAGGGAATGGAGGCCCAGAGACTTATGTATTTATTTATTCGATTTCTACAGGTGAAACTCGGAAAATTAGAATATCGTGCAAAAGTCCATTAATTTCAGTAATGCAAATTAAAAGGTGAAACTGATATATGAGACAGACGCATTACATGCAAAGCGAGATAAGTCAGGCCTTAATTTGTTATAATTGTGATGATCATGGCGTACAGCTCATGAAAACCCCAAATCCACAATCTCAGAAAATTAGAATATTACATGGAACCAAGAAGACAGGGATTGAAGAATAGAACAATATCGGACCTCTGAAAAGTATAAGCATGCGTATGTATTCAGTACTTGGTTTGGGCCCCTTTTGCAGCAATTACTGCCTCAATGCGGCGTGGCATGGATGCTATCAGCCTGTGGCACTGATGAGGTATTATGGAAGACCAGGATGCTTCATTAGCGGCCTTCAGCAATTCTGCATTGTTTGGTCTCATGTCTCTCATCCTTCTCTCGGCAATGCCCCATAGATTCTCTATGGGGTCAGGTCAGGCGGGTTTGCTGGCCAATCAAGCATAGTACACTGTATACTTTTCAGAGGTCCGATATTGTTCTATTCTTCAATCCTTGTCTTCTTGGTTCCATGTAATATTCTAATTTTCTGAGATTGTGGATTTGGGGTTTTCATGAGCTGTACGCCATGATCATCACAATTATAACAAATTAAGGCTTGACTTATCTCGCTTTGCATGTAATGCGTCTGTCTCATATATCAGTTTCACCTTTTAATTTGCATTACTGAAATTAATGGACTTTTGCACGATATTCTAATTTTCCGAGTTTCACCTGTATACTGCCCTTCCAAATATTGCTCAGGGCGGTTTACACAGAGAAATAACAAATAAATAAGATGGATAAATAAGACTTGCATTTGGGGTGGTATATAAATGTGTTAAATAAGGAAGGAAAGAAGAATGGAAGAAGGAACTGTCAGAAAAACTCTGCAACAAATGGGGACGGGGGCTGGAGAGAATCTGGAGGAGGAACCATGAGGGAATGAAAGAGGGCTTGAGGAAGACAAGGAGGTCATTCACACAATCGAAAACTGTGTTCTACCCAGGTTTGGAAGCTGTGTGTACTCCCAATTTTTGATTGTGTGGAAGCAAGGTTAGAGGGAAACCTGGGTAGAAGTGATTGTGTGGAAGCAAGGTAGGAGAAAAAGCTACCCAGGTTTCCCTCTAACCTTGCTTCCACACAATCACTTCGACCCAGGTTTCCCTCTAACCTTGCTTCCACACAATCAAAAATTGGGAGTACACACAGCTCCCAAACCTGGGTAGAAGACAGTTTTCGATTGTGTGAATGGCCTTAAGGAGAGAACTCCTCCAAGCCCAAAGCAAGGATAAGAAAGGAGAAAGGGAGAGACAAAAAAGGAGAGGGAAAATGGAGAGACATAAAACCAACAACTGTTTCCTATCATTCCATCCATCTTTCTTGATGGGCTGTCAGCTAGCTAGTATAATAAAAACATTACTAGATCCTGTTAAAATCCAGTTTTATTGCTTATTAGGCCCAAAAATAATTCCAGATGTTAAACAAGGTTTTGTAGTAATTACAATTAATTACAAAATTAATTTAAAGAAAAAGCTGAATAATGTCAGATTAAACAGACTGAAGCAGCACAATTCTATATTTAGCTCATTTGTTCCTCTGATGGGCATGACAGAAGAGCTGAGGCAGACCCATCATAGCTTGAAACCATGCGCTGAGTGATATTGTGTTCTTATCTACATCAGGGTCATTTCATGGGAATATCTTCTGCTTTAGATTATTACACAGGAGGAGAACATAAATTATTTCCAGAGAAATGTTTCAGTTTGGGGAAAAGTTTCAATGCATTCTTTGTCGTCATGTCTAGAACTTCTTCCAGTGACACTCCTTTGATTTTTGCAATGTATTCTGCAGCAATGAAGATATTCTTTGGTTCATTTCTTACCTGAAATGCAAATATACAACAATGGTTTCAGGGACACCTTTTGCTGACTCAATTTCTCTTTGGAACCAATAGATCGGTTCCAACTGTGTCGTTCTCCAAGCCTTAGGAACTGCGGTAGTCTCCTTTCTTCGCCTTCCCAATCTTTGCCAAGTCCCCACAGGATTCCTCCTCTTTTATACACTACATTCACCCACCTCCTACTCTATAGAGCCCTCTGCCCACATAGCCAAGAACCCTGCAGGTCCCCTCCCACTATTCCATGTTATCATAGCCAACTGCCCAAACATCATTTCATCCATGTTTGTGGTGCTGTAGAGGGCTAGGCAGCTGATTCCTGCAGTTCACCAAGTTTCTCACATGTTTCCTTTCCCTCCTCTTCCCAAAAGGAAGCGGTTTTACTTTGGAAAATGCAACTTTAGGAAAGATGGGCTGTCTGCATCTCAGACAGCTGCGTCTCAAATGGGACTGGGGCTTGCTTGTGGAGTATGTTGCAGCTTAGAAAGCTGAAGCAGTATGGCATACATAGGGACCCTCTGGCACTATCTGAGACCCTGTGCAGACTCCAATGGCATTCTCACATTACACCTGGCTCAGGAATGCACTGGTGGAGAAGCAGCGCACAATTTTCCAATTTTTGGTGGATGCAACCTGAAGCTCCTTCTCTTAAGAATTTCTCCCTCCCCCCGCCCCTTTGAGTCAGTCTTGTCATATCCTCATATCATCGGTCCTGCCACTGCCAGCAAGTTTATCCTTGCCTGCTGATCTCAGTAAGATAGCATCACAAATTACCTGTTTCTCAGGCCCTAGAGCAGGAGAGTCCGTTTCTAAACACATGCTTTCTAGAGGCAGCTGTTTCACAAGTTTCTGCTTCTTAAAGGAAATCAGGAAAGGCAATTAATGTCCACTTACTCTCTGATCAAATAAAACAAAGACAATAAATAAGATTATGGTGGTGGTGTTGATATACCACTTTTCAACAAACAGTTCTCAAAGCAGTTTGCACAGCAAAAGGAATAAGAAAATTCCTTTCTGTTCCAAAGGGGCTCATGATTCTCATTCTCTCTCTCTCTCTCTCACTCACTCACTCACTCACTCACTCAGCACCATCAACAACCTTTGTGAGGGATGGTGTGCTGGGTTGAACAGGACAGTGGCTATCCTCCTGCACAATATTAGAGCGCCACTGCTTTAAAACCTGCCTCTTTGCCCAGTTAGCTGGGGCTAAGTACAACTATCAGCTGATTAATCACTTCTTTTAACCAATTATATTTAAATACATTTCCACATTATCAAAACCTCAGTACAACAAATGCCTTTTTCGAGGAAATTAGAATAAGTGGGAAATGGCCTTTGTTTGCTCAGCTGTAATACACAGTAAGAAAGGCCATTGTTAATAACTCATTATTACTATTTTAGTAACTCATAGGAACCAAAACAGCTTCAAAAATAAAGCAAGAGCACTCTGAACGGAGACATTGTTAAAAATCTACTCCCACCAATTAACTAACTAAAGCTCTGATTAACTGATTAAACTATTCCTACATACATTTACCTGGGAGTAAGCCCCCCCACTGCACTCAGTGAAGCATACTCCTGAGTAAACATGCATAAGATTGCATTGTAAAGCTTGTAGGCCTGTTGTGTGAGAATGGTAAAGAGCAGGAAAATGTGCAGCCATGCATTTTATTAAGAAAATAACTCTAGAAGTTTAGAATTTTGAGTTCTCTGTGCCACTATGCATTTTAGTAAGAATACAGAAGTCTGAACTTTATTATATACATTGTCATATACTCTGTATATTGCTGATATACAGAAATAATCGATGTTCAGAAATGATGATGATGATGATGAAAAGCTAAATGTTAAAAATAATTTTGAAAACCTTATAGCCCTATAAGAAAATGCTCAGATTTTGCTCCTTAATGTTATTGCTCTGTAATGCTTTAGAAACTTGGTAAATGTTTGTTGTGATTATCACAATTACTGAATTACAAAGCTGTCAAAGATCAGGAATCACAGGAACTACTTTGCATTATGGCAACATGGAAGACAGCATCCTGCTCTTGTTGAAAAACTGCTGCTATTATTTATTCTGCTGAAACAGGATTGTCATTCAATCACAGAGGAACAAAAGGCCTTTCTTCTTGATATGTCAGGGTGCAGCACCAACCCCATTTCAATCACAATAGCAGGATATCCAGCCAGAGGCAATAAACTGGGGTGGAGGGGGTGACCCTTGCTGTGCAGGTTTATTTATCTGGCTACGCTTCTGCTTGTACTGCAGGAGAAAATAAGAAGAGTTGCTGGATGAGACCAAAGGCCTGTCTAATCCAGCATCCTGTTTCCCACAGTGGACAGCCAGAAAGCCCTGGGAAGCCCATAAGCAAGATGAAGGCAATGCCGTTCTCCCGCTGTAATCCCTCAGCAACTGGTATTGGAAATTCAAGCCAAACCTTAAGAGGTTCACAAAATGGCACAGGAAAGGAAAGGGGGAAAGGTTGCAGTTTGCATTAACAGAAGTATAGTGTCCAGATCATGAGCTTTCCCCGACAGCAGGCTTAAACATGGGTTTACTGCGAGTTCGAAGTTGCCCCCAAAAGATGATATAAAAAGTGGAATTTTTTACCCAGATATAAATCAAGCTACACTCTAACTCACAATGAAAAACCCTAATTGTGTGTGAAGTGCTCCCCGATAGCTCACAAGGACTTTGGCATAAATTTGGCTGATATGTGAACTCCATTCTGGTGGAGTTGCGAACGAAAAGCCGGGTATGAAAATTTCCATGAGAAGAATAGTCTACTCTATTCTGCACTGGTCAGACCTCACTTGGAATACTGTGTCTAATTCTGGGGACTGCATTTTAGGGAGGACATTGATCAACTGGAATCAGAGGAGGGCAACCCAGATGGTGAGGGTCTGGAAACCAAGTCCTATGAGGAATGGTTGAGGGAGCTGGGTATGTTTTTCCTGGGGAAGAGAAGATGGATGCGAGATATAATAGCTGTTTTCAAGTATCTGAAGGGCTGTCGCATAAAAGAAGCAGCAAACTTGTTTTCTGTTGCTCGTGAGGATAGGATTAGAATCATTGGGTTGAAATTACATGGAAGCAAATTTAGGCTAGATGTATTTCTTAATAGTAAGGTCTGTTCAACAATGGAACCATCTGCCTTGTGCAGTGGTGGGCTCTGCTTCACTGAAGGTTCCCAGACAGGCTGGAGAGCCATCCATCAGGGATGTTATGGGAAATACCTACACTGAACAAGGAGTCAAGAGGACTAGAAGACCTCCAAGATCCTTTCCAACTCTGAAGTTCGAGGGTTGTAGGTTACCTTGCTTGTATTCATCATCCTTTATATAAAAAGTATCAAGATCCAGTCACTGCTGGAGAGGAGGTACTGGGCTGGGGTCGGGATTTGGGATGTGAACCAGAAACCTCATGGTCTGAGGGCAGGGTGAGCTACCCAGGGTGACATGTGCTCAGGTTTCAGGGTCTTCTTCTGGCACAGAAGGGGCTAAAGATGTACAACACAGGCCATTGTGATTAGCAATGGAGCCCCTGGTGGCGCAGTGGTAAAACTGCCACCCTGTAACCAGAAGGTTACAAGTTCGATCCTGACCAGGGGCTCTAGGTTGACTCAGCCTTCCATCCTTCCGAGGTCGGCAAAATGAGTACCCAGAATGTTGGGGGCAATATGCTAAATCACTGTAAACCGCTTAGAGAGCTCCAGCTATAGAGCGGTATATAAACATAAGTGCTATTGCTATTGCTAGCAAGCAGGTTGAAGCCTCTGGATTGCCCAGGCTTGATATTATAAATGCTAGGAGCCTGGCATTCTACCCTTGCTAAGAAGAACCTCGTATCTGCAAGGTCCACCTCCTGCTACTACAACTCAGTCTTGCTTCAGCTCAGGTCCCCAGCTCCTGACTGCCATTCTTAGCTTCACTGATGCACAATAGTTTATTTTGTATACCAAACATAGTCCTTAAGTGCTAATAAATAACAGCCAGCTCACAACAGAAACAAAATTGTACTCAGCATGCAGGGGCTGGCATTACAACTAGCCATAAAATTAAGATTGTTGTGTTAACTTGCATAACAACAAGTATACATGATAAATATGATACATGATACATTATCATTGCAATAAGTGATGTGCTATTATCTTGGCAAATTATTAATACAGTCAATAGATACCACCATGATACATCATCATACAAAGAATGTTGGCTGACCATGCCTGCATTTCACAATTTTTGTAGGTTGCTGGAGGTCTGGATGTTGAAAAATAATCTGTATAGTCATCAGTTTGTTGTCAACCTGCAAACATCAACCTCCAAACATCTTGTCAACCTGCAAACATCTCTCTATACCAACATGATGCCATCCGGCTTTAGTCTCACCTGTTCACTCCTTATGATGGAAGGAGGAATGGAGAAAAAATATCCAGCCTTCACCCCTTCCATTGCCACTGATGGCTTGCCATCAAATGCATGGAGCAACACTTTTTCAGCACCTATGGAGAACCATAGTAGTCAAGGAAAGAACTTGTGCTTAGATGTAGAACTGTGAAGTCAGAATTCAAGACATGGCAGCAGAATTATGTACTGCACGAGTTCTCAACCTTGGGTCCCCAGATGCCGTTGGATTACATCTCCCATCAGCCTCAACCACAAGGGCCTTTTATGGGAGTTTTAGTCCAACAACATCTGGGAACCTAAGGCTGGGAACCCCTGATGTAGTAAGCATGATCATGTTCCACAGGGCTCTGGTGCACATGGGGTTAGCTATCCAGGTGTATATCCCTTTGACATATAGTCGTATTTTATTTTATGAGAGGTAGCATGGTCTCCTGACTTGGCTGGCATGAGTCTGATCCAAAGCCAGAAGGTTCTAGTTGTATGTTTCAGAAAAACCTTCCAGAATGCAGACACACTGGAGTTTGCATCAGGCACACAATATCCCACCCAACTGTCTGTGTAATCAAATCAAAGTTTACTTTAGCTCAAGATACTTTACTTAAGAGAGATTATTCTAGCTGTCCTTGAAGAACCTATTGTGAAGAAACCAAAAGCTTTCCTTGGGTTATGCAATAGATTACAGGGATATCTGAGAAAGTCACGGGAAAACTGGCCTATGCCCCTAAAACTAGTCTTGCACTTGCAGCTAAAGTGTTGAGGGCTCTATCACTACATCATTAATATGTAAAGATGCAGGTCAGCCAAAAGCATTGCCTGGGCTTCTTGCTCAAAAACACATATCTTATTCGTTATTTGCAAATCATCACTCCTTGAATTGGATGATTATTTCCTGTGAGCTTGTGTTTATGGTTGTCATGTATTCCAAACCAAGATATAAGCTTGTGCAGAAAACTTGGGAGACTGTGCGTGGTCTTTCACTGCACTGTAATACTTCTAAGGGGCTGACCAAAAAGCTGGTCTCTCTGCATTTGTATGTCTGAATAAGAGAAAGAGACAGACAACCTGAAGGACTCTAGACCATGACAAGATGTCTCCACTGTGCATGTGGAGCATTCTCTGACAGGGAAATATCATCTGCTAGCATGGAGCTCTGTATGTATGCTGGAGATGTTGTAGCCATCAGCTGTATCTACCAGGGCTGGCCCACCAATGAGGCGTGGAGAGGCAGCTGCCTCAGCTGGCGGATTGGCAGAGGCAGCAGTGAGGCGTGCTCCTCACCTGCCTCTATTGGCTACCTCAGAACTACCGCTACCCTGTCCCATCCCTACACTACCCAGACACAGCACGACTTCTGCCGCTGCTCCTGCTTCTCCTCCCTCCCAGGTGACCTCCATTCCTTTTCAAAAGGCAGCAAATGGGATGGCAAGAGGTTTTGCACATTTCCTGCCATTCAATTTCCCACCCTTTATCTTTTGAAGAGGCAGGGAAGGAAGGAAAGGAGCAAATTAGGTGGCTGCCAACACCATCACCTCCACCAGGTAAGGGAAGATGGGAGAAAAACTGGGTGGGAGTGGGGAAATCATCAGAGATCTACTACCAGCAGGGCCTTTTCAGTGGTGGCATCAATCTTTCAGAATTCTCTTCCATAGCAAGCTCAGCTAATAAATTAATGATCAATCTTAGAGATGGATCATACAACAAATAAAATTTACTAGCTGACCTGGCGCAAAGCATCTGAGCCCCTAGTTCTCCCTGACTCACCCCCCACTTCAGCCCCATTTAGTCCCCCCACCCACCCCAGTTCGTTCCCACCCCCACCCTCCCAGTTTGTTCTCCCTTGGTGGCCAGGCTTCTCCTCCCTGCCCACCACTGCTTCTCCTCCCCGCCACTTCAAAAAATTCTAAGTTTCAACCACTAACTATTCGCAGCTGCCGCCACCTAGTTCGCCGCCTCCTTTCTTCCCTGCCCGCCTCCACTCCCCCCCGCTTCGCCTGCCTGCCGTTGTTGCCGCCGTTTTCTTCCTGGCCGGCCGCCCTCTTCTCGCCACCCGCCGGCTGTGCCCCTGTTTGCTGGCGTTTTGTTTCCCCGTTAGCCAAATGGCCAGCCGCAGCCACCATTTTTTCTCCTTCCAGCCATCCCGTTGCTATCCCGAACTCTCACAAGAGCTGCCACACATGGGATTAGCGACAGGTACGCCTAGGAGAATTAAATATATCGATTGTGTTTGTGTATATACCAGTGCAAATCCATGGCTTGACTGCCTACTCAGTGTACACAAATGCACAACTGCTGAACACTGTCTGCACTGGGCTGAAGTTACTGGCATCTTGGATCAGCAGTTGACCAACACAAACTGCACTATAAACAGGAGTAGCCATGGAATATAGGAAGCTGCCATATACTGAGTCAGACCATAGGTCCATCTAGCTCAGTACTGTCTACACAGACTGGCAGTGGCTTCTCCAAGGTTGCAGGCAGGAATCTCTCTCAGCCTTGTCTTGGAGAAGCCAGGGAGGGAACTTGAAACCTTCTCTCTTCCCAGAGCAGCTCCATCCCCTGAGGTACTTACACTTCTAGTCTCCCATTCATATGCAACCAGGGCAGACCCTGCTTAGCTAAGGGGACAAGTCATGCTTGCTACCACAAGACCAGCTTTCCTCTATGCTGTTGGAAGCTGACACCATGGCAATGTGGGGTTGACTCGGTTGTTTTGTGCCACATCATTCCTCCTTGACCAGGAAGATATCCACCTCCATACAAAAACAAAGGTGCAAATAAGAGCCTAACTATGGATGACTCCACATGCACACTATGGATGAGATATCTACTCTACTGCCCCCTGCAGAAAGAAATGCAGAACTGCCACAACTGGAACAAAGATGAGTACAGCTGCCCCTGTATCTTAATAAATCCCATTTGACAGTGGTTTCAGCTCTTAGGGCAAGCCCACTACTTCTGCTGATATCTTGCTGTATTCCTAAAAGCAAGAGCTCACTAAAATGTCATTGCCTATGGGCCTTCCAAATCCTATACTTGTGCAACAACTGTGAGTAGGGTTGCCAACATTTCATTGCCAGAATGAGTGACACAGGTTTGTGGGGGCTGGCGGGGGGGGGGGGCTTGGAGGTGTATGCAGTGGTAATCAAGAGCCTGAATATCATTGGCGTATATGTAATTGAATTATATGCTATTGAATAAATGAGGGACAAATGCTGTCCTTATAGGGACCAACGTTTCATCCCTGAAATGAGGGAAATCCTGCATAATGAGGGACAGTTGGTAACCCTAACTGTGAGAGGCTTTGCATGTCATGATGAAGCAGGGAAAGTAGGTGCAGATGTGTGATATGCTATTCGTCCATCTGCTTCTCATGTTTTCAGTGTAATACTCGAAGGAGAAAATTGAGCCTGCTTCCCGTGAATGGACTGCACATCTGGTGCCCACATATATTGGCAAGAAGATATGTAACTTAATCAGGATAAATAAACTGACAAATTATACCTTGTTCCTTTAAGAGGTTAATGGTTGGTCTTCCAGCTGAGCGGGAGTGGACATTTCTAGGGTAAAAAACACACACACACACAAAAGACTAACAGCAGGAGGCTTCAGCAGAAATGGGCTAGTTTTTAATGGCCGGATAGACCAATTACATGGGTGGAGGTTTGTTTGTTGGGTTTAGTTTACTTTAGCATTTCTTATGCTTTTAAACTCAAGTCAAGGTGGATATTTTAATGCATTGTTCTCTGCCCCATGCCTTTAGGACAAGGCCATTTAATTATTTGTATAAACAAACTGCATTTTTGATGGTGCTCTTGCTGCTGATGGCAGCAAAACAGAGGATGGGAAGAAAATAGTTATTTGTATAGTGCCGGGGAAGATCTCAAAGCGCTGTTCAAAGGTTATATAGTCATACAGCCTTTTACTCTTGAAATGCAGCAGTATGCTCCATTAGTGCAGGAAATATATAGCACAGAATCAATTTAAACATAAAGTAGAATTTTATTGAGATCCGTGCACTTAAGCCAATACCCTAACTAGGAACGTGCACGAATCACAATTCGAAGTATATCCCCAGCACCTTTAAAATGGAGGACAGCAGGTACATATACCTGCTCCTCTGCTGCTCACCACCACTTCCTGTATCAGCAGCACACACCCCAGCTATCTTCGTGTGCCGACAGCACTCTCCTCTAGAGCTGCCCTCAAATGTGCATGCTGGCGTTGGCAAAGGGTAGCTGGGGAAGAGTGCCACTGTTGGCATGTGAAGATAACGGGGCGGCGGGAGGGGCGGGGAGGTGCTGCCGATGCAAGAAGTGGCAGTGTGCAGCAGAGGTGTAGGTATGCACCTGCTCTCTTCCGTTTTAAAGGTGCCGGGGATGTGCTGTGAATCGCGATCCGTGCACATCCCTAACCCTATCTAGACTCTATTCACTATGAAGGGAATTTGGAGTTAGGATTTCCGCCCCGCTAAAGATAGAAATAATTGTCTCTTTGCAATATGCACAAGACTTACAAAGGCAAATCCAGTTGTTTTGCCAGCTGAATCTGTTTTATCAAGACTTGTCTTTGTTCTTCCTTCTGCTCATCAGTGTTGGCAAATCTGGGAGTGAAATCCAGACCAACCTGCAGCATAAATGGAGAAATAGGAATGGGTCACCCCTTATTCTAGAAAGAGTATAGGAACTGTTTACTTTTCTTGTTCATCAGCTCTGACTACACTAATCTAGGAGTGATAATTAAAATAAACTCAACTGCAAAGACTCCGGTAGAGGCTTTCATTTAACAGGGACTATATTATTAGACACCTGCTATATTTCTGACATACCTGTGATCCTTAATCCAGGGGTTCTCAAACTTGGATCCCCAGATGTTGCTGGACCTACAACTTCCATCATCCCTATCCCTAGGTACAAGGGCTGAAGGGATGATGTTTGCTGTAGTCCAACAAATCTAGGGACCCAAGTTTGAGAACTGCTGCCTTAATGAATCATACACAACTGATTTCCTTGCAGCTGCTGTGGGATGCCAACATTATGCTGAGATTTTACTTCAAACTGGACAGAATTCCAACACAGAAAACAAATCTTCCATGTAGAAGACATCATGCAAACCATATGTAGATCACCACCTGTAAAAACTAGAAGTACGTGTCATGCTGGAAATAAAACACATTGTGATTGTAAATCAACATGTATGATAGTTGCAGATGTATATATTCCAACATGAGCACACACAGTGTATACCTTCTGAAAGAATGTAGTCCATCGTAACTTTCCAGCCTATGAATATATAGATAGTTACATGTGGGTGTTTTTGTCATACTTGTTCAAGCACCGAAGATGATTTCCTAAACGAATGTTGCAATCCTCTGTGTACTCATCAGGGAGTGAGTCCCACTGAACTCAGTACAACTTCTATTATATTAATTCTTCTGGGTGTGCCTTGGAATGTGTGTCCCAGAGCCAGAGTCCAGCTGATTGGCTGGGTGGCAGAAGCACCTGATTGGCTGAGGCACACCCAGGAGGATTGGTTGTCGCAGCGGCAGCCCAGCCATGGAGACCAGAGGTGGCGGGTCCGGCCGGGCCATGGAGGCAAGGCCCAGGAGTGGGGAAAGAAAGTGGCAGGGGGCAGAAGTGGCAGTGGGGAGGAGAAGTGGCTGGGCCTGGAAGCAGAAACTGGGGCAGAAGTGGGGGGGGGGAGATAATCGCTGGCCCCAAAGAGAGCACAGATGCTCTGTGCGGGGTCGGCTAGTACTTCTGATTATTATTATTTTTTAAAGGCTTAGGATTGTGCTACACACAATGCTATGTGTGTATCAAAAAAATGTAACATAGGAAGCAGTCCAAAAGAATGGACGAACATTAAACAAAGCACGGAGACTCGGCTTACCTCTCCGATGGCCAACAGGCGGTCCTTATAAAGTTCTATGAGTGGCAATGCTTCATCCAGATCCTAAAAGGAGAACTTTTATGCTTATGATATGAACACTGGTGCCCCCAACAACAGCTGAAGTAGACATGGGTATTTTGGCCAGGCTCTCTTTGCCCAGATGTAAGGATAAGAAGCAGCTGAGTGTCATTAACTTATTGATGACATCCAACTCCAAATCACTCAATTGGTTTATGTACATATTGGTCCACATGTTATGCAGCATGATGCAGGCATTTCCAATCAGCCCACACGACTGTGGGTGTCTAAGGTAGCACTGGCAGTCTTACACAAGAGCGCAAACACTTGAAGATGTGCACCAGCATTTTGGAAGCGCAACTTACATGGTCTCCAATGCACAATTTTAAGTACTTGCACATCCGAACAAGAATATAAGTGCTTCCTTAGATGCAAACACCCATGTAATGCTGCAAAACATATGGGCCATAAAAAAATGGGAGGGGGCAAAAATAGAACCCATGGCACCTCCTAGCATAAATGTCACAAGAGTGAGGAGTGGTCCCCCAGGACCACCTTCTGGAAATCAGCTCTACCAATATGGGAACCAACAAAACCCCATGCCCTCGTTCTCCAATCCAAAGAGCTCATCCAGAAGGATACTATGTCAACAGTATTGAGAGAGATCAGGGATAATTAGCAGGTCAATGGAAATGTGAATTCAGACTCAATTAACAGTAATCACCAGAATTTTCCTTCAGTCAAGCCACATTCATAAAGCCAACTTCCTCTAATTAATTAATGGTATGGCTGAGAAGAACAACAGTCTTCTCAAATTGCCATCTAGCATCTACCTGTACACAGAGAAGCCATGTACCAACCTTCTATCTGTCCCACTCACCCTACACACTCGAGCACAACCAAGAAGGAGAATTCCGTATGTGGGTATGTAGGTATTCATTGGCTTGAGTTGTAATGGTTGGGAAAACTAAGGGGAGGGAGCAGATCTAGCTTTCGTACTCCAGGGGTACCCTTAAATATATCCTTTCACTTTCTTCTATGTAAGTGAATGGTTGCCTTTCACCCCAAGGGGGGAAAATACGGCCCTTGGGAACTCTGTTGTAGTGGACAAAACCTGCCCACTATCCCCCAACACTAGATGCCCCAGTCATCACTGAAAGGCATGCTGCAGGATCCTAGCAATATGGAAACCCTCCAAACTATGGTTGATTTAAAAACATGTTACTATGCATGTTTATTCAAAAGGACGTCCCACTATGTTAAATGGGATTCACTTCCAGATAAGTGTGGAAGTCAGCACGATCCACTGGAAAGAGTGTCTGAAAGCTCAAGTCTCACTTCTTACACTGATTGAGTGGCCTCAGGCAAGTCACTATCCCTTGGCCTCACTTCCCCATCTATAAAATGGGAATAATTTTTAAATGGGAATGGCATCCCCAGATGGCATCCACCCAAGAGTCCTTAAATAACTCAAATGTGAATTTGCTGACCTCCTTGCAAAAATATATTACTTATCCCATAATCAGGCTCTGTACTGGAGGACTGGAAAGTAGCCAATGTAACACCGATTTTCAAAAAGAGATCTGGGAACTTACAGGCCGGTTAGCTTAATGTCTGTTCTGGGCAAATTGATGGAAAGCATTCTCAAGGATAAAATTGTTAAGCATAAAGAAGAAAATGCCCTGCTGAGGGAGAACCAGCATGGCTTCTGAAAAGGCAAATCTTGCCTCACCAACCTTTTGGAATTCTTTGAGAGTGTCAACAGGTGTGTGGATCAAGGTGAACCGGCTGACAATAGTATACCCGGATTTTCAAAAAGCTTTTGACGCAGTTCCTCATCAAAGATTCTTGAGAAAATTTAGCAGTCATGGGATAAGGGGACAAGTACATGTGTGGATTGGTAACTGGTTGAAGGACAGGAAACAGAGGGTAGATATAAATGGAGAATTCTCTAAATGAAGGGAAGTAGGAAGTGGGGTCCCTCAGGGATCTGTACTGGGACTGGTGCTTTCTAATTTATTTATAAATTATCTAGAAGCAAGGTGGCCGAATTTGCAGATGACACCAAAACTATTTAAGGTAATGAAATCCAAAGGAGATTGTGAGGAGCTCTAAAAGCATCTCTACAAACAGGAGGAGTGAGTGACAAAATGGCAAATGTGGTTCAATGTTGGCAAGTGTTAAGTAATGCACATTGGGGCAAAGAACCCCAACTTCACATATACGCTGATGGGATCTGAGCTGTTAGTGACTAACCAGGAAAGGGATCTTGGGGTTGTGGTGGAAAGCTCATTGAAAGTGTCAACTCAATGTGCGGCAGCTGTGAAAAAGGCCAACTCCATGCTTGGAGTCATTAGGGAGGGAACTGAAAATAAAACTGCTACTATTATAATGTTCTTATACAAAAATGGTGTGACCACATTTGGAGTACTGCGTACAATTCTGGTCACCACATCTCAAAAAGGACATTGTAGAACTCAAAAAGGTGCAGAAGAGGGCAACTAAGATGATCAGGAGCCTAGAGCACTTTCCTTATGAGGCAAGGCTACAACATCTGGGGCTCTTCAGTTTAGAAAAAAAGACAACTGAGGGGAGACATTGTTATGACTATAAAACCATGCATGGTGTGGAGAAAGTTGAGAGAGAATTTTTTTCTCACTCTTGCATAACATTAGAACCAGGGGTCATCCCATGAAACTGATTGCCAAGAGGTTTAGGACAAAAGGAAGTACTTTTTCACACAGTGCATAATTAAACTCTGGAATCCTTTGCCACAAGATGTGATAACAGTCACCAACCTGGATGGCTTTAAGAGGGGTTTAGATTAATTCATGGAAGACAGGTCTATCACTGGTTGCTAGTCTGAGGCCTATAGGCCAACTCCAGCCTCAGAGACAGAATGCCTCTTAATACCAGTTGCTGGGGAGTAACAGCAGGAGAGAGGGCATGCTCTCAACTCCTGCCTGTGGGCTTCCCAGAGGCATCTGGTGGGCCACTGTGCAAAACAGGATCCTGGACTAGATGGGCCTTGGGCCTGATCCAGCAGGGCTGTTCTTATGGGAATAATGGTGACTACTACATTGCGGATGTGGTCAAACAAAATAACATCTGTTACGCACATGGCAAAATGAGTATGAAACAACAAATAGCAGCAGTTTAACTTTTTTCCATGTCACCTTTAAAGTAACGCTGCGCTCATGTCCCACTGCAATACTCTGAACTGGATGGATGCCCAGACATGGATATACAAATCCTGGGTACCTAGACACAAGCATGTGGGAACAGTCAGATTCTCATTACATTAAGAAAGGAGAAGGAGAAGAAGAAAATATATATTACAAAGCCTCTGGTTTCCCAATCAATAATACAAATCAAAATGTGGACAGATCAGAATGATAATTTTAAAAAAACAAACTGAGGCTTTATCATTCTTATTCATGATGCTTTACTGTTAGCAGTCACATTTTCAAATGTTACTCTCCAATTCTGAGAAACATTTAGGATCTACTACAACATACATTTCCCCCCCAAACAACATCAGCAAGATCATATTTATTCATGTCTTAATTTATTCTTTCAAGAAGCTCCAGGCAGCATACATGGGTTTCCCCCCATTTTATCCTCACAACTCTGTAAGAAAAAATTGCTTATAATAAAGCAACGGACCCAAGAAACATCCAGTGAGCTTCATGGCTAATCATGGATTTGAACCCAAATCTTTCTAGTCCAAGTCCAACGTGCTTTTCTACACCCCACTGATTTATTCTGCAATAAGTTAGATTCTGAAGAACATCTGACCTCCAGTACTCCACCTCTGGAAAACATCAGATTGATGAGCATAAGCCTTGCAGCCTATGGAAATGGGCTAGTTCCCATTAGCCACTGTGGTGGACCTGGGGAAGCAGCAACATTAGCAGGACAACTAGGGAGAAGACATTACAGAGGCAGTCCTTGACTGAAGACACTCCGAGTTAAGAGGAATGGCACTTAAGACATTTGTAAATTGCCATCTTGTTTCAACTTTGGAACTGTGTTTCAGCTTTACAACACTTGCTGTGGGAGGGGAGGCTCTGGTAGACGGGTGCTGATGTGTGGGCTGGGGGTGTGTGTGGTAACAATAGCACCTCAGGCTCACATTGTCATCAAGACTAGTAGTCCTAGTGACAACTGCTGCAGTATCTCAGGTTGCAGAGAGATTGGTGGACTTGCTTGTTCAAGAGGCTCCCCCTGCTATCATTACTGCTATTTTGGCTCCTCCTCCTTCAGGCTCAGCTGCTATGCTGGGGAGAGGGAAAGAGCCTGGCCCATTCCAAGCCCACACACGGCTTCCTGCCCACTCTCGTTCCTTCCCTATCTAACTGTTTACCATGGAGGAGGTGAGCTGCCCAGTTGCCTCCCCTCCTTCCACAGAGAAGTGAGAAAAAGCCTGGAAGGTACCGGAAAAGGTGTGGTGGTAAGCTACTTCTGATTCTCCACCATCAACATCACTGCTGCACATCTGGGACTAACACACCACCAGCTTTGACAGCAGCAGGAAAAGATAAGGTATCTAGCAGTGTTTCCTGTAGCAGAGATTCCCAGATGTTGTTGACTACAACTCCCATATTCCCCAGCCAAATGATCCTGGGGATGCAGGGAGTTGTAGTCAACAACATCTGGGAATCCCTGTTCTGATACCAGAAACACTGGCATCTGCCTTTGGTTCAGAAACCAAATCCCAAAACCCTTCAGCCCCTGCATTCATCAGCCTGCACAGGATGATCCCTTCTCACAAATGACTGTAGAAATCTCTTCTACTGAGCAGTATTGGAAAGACTTGGCAGATCATAACCAGAAAGCCCTGGGGGATGCACTGGTGGAAAACAATCAGCTCCAGGTGACGCTAACTCAAAAGCAGGAAGAGATTGCTTCCCTGAGAGAAAGAAATATCCAGCTCAAGGAACTGGCTAGCCAAGCCAAGCAGCTAGCTTCTGTGCTGGATAAGCCGATGATCCCTCAGAGCAAAGGCAGCACAGAATTCTCCCCCACAAGTGGCCCCAACAAGAGAAGCCTCGTGCAGATGACTGTCGCTGAGCAAGAGGATGATGCGGAAGTGAATGAAATTTTGTTGGAAATATCCAATAAATGCAATCCAGCCTTGCAGTCCATTGATGAAAACAGAGGTCCCAAGTGCCCTCGTGGAGAGAGTGAAGCCATCCACATACATGGAGCTTTCCATGGACTGCAGACCTGTAGCAGCCACAGCTCCCTGGACCTGAGTGGCAGTGACCTCAAGGAAGGGGTGTCCTTCAGGACATCCATCAAGGAACACTGTAACATCCGGACTCTGGCCTTCCCTCAAGGCAATGCATTTAGTGTCAGGACAGCTTCTGGGGGCTATAAATTTAGATGGGTCCCCAGCTGATTAAAGGGAGAAATGATCAGCTAACTACACTCGCCTCACCTTTCAGTGACTTCCTGCCAAAGCACAGTTTGTGTTGCTTCTTAGTGCTGCTTCTTCCACTCTGGGCATTTCCCAATGTCACTTGGTTCACGTCAGTTGGCTGTCTGTCAGTACCAGGGTTGCTCCGATATTGTTAGAAGCGAAGGCTGTCTCCTTCCCACTCCCATCAACACAAGTAAAATTGGGGGAACATTTTGGGATTCATTATATCTTGTTATCCTGTCTAGATACTCAAATTGCTTACACCAACTGATGTTAAACTTTGTAAGCATTTGACAGTGTCCCAAAGCACTGGGAAGAGCAGAAGGTTCCAAGTTCCCTCTCTAGCAACGTCTCCAAGATAGGGCTGAGAGAGTTTCCTGCCTGCAACCTTGGAGAAGCTGCTGCCAGTCTGTGAAGACAATACTGAGCTAGATAGACCAATGGTCTGACTTGGTATATGGCAGCTTCCTATGTTCCCATTTATAACATTGTTTCCTATGGGAAAATACATTTGTAATTAAGGTGTTTTGACTAAAGATGGTTTTCAAGAACCGACTGTGTTATAAGTCTAAGGACTTCCTACATGTCAGTATCTTCCCAGAGCCTCCAAAAGCCATTGTCTCTGAAAGTTCTAAGGGCTGGTAGCTGTCAACACTATTTGCACAGAGCATCAGCAGTAGCGACAAAATGAACGATTGGTGGACCTGGGAGAGGACACCGAAGAACATCTGCCCTCCAGTATTCACCTTTACTGCCACTGTCTTTCAGGAAGCCACAAGATACCACTGTCTAATCATTGCAAAGGCAATATGATGTGTTACCTTTCTGAAAGTTGCATAATTTTTTCAAAGTCTCCCGAGTGTTCAGCAACAACTACTAGTGCCAAAACCTTAGCCTGAAACAAAAGGAAATAAGTTATCTATGAAAGAAAAATGAAGAGTTTTACAACCTGATCCTAAACTCATTTACCTGGAAACACTGGCTGACATCCTGACTAAATGTATTTGAGAAAGTCCCACTGAAATTGAAAGGACAAATTAGGCATGCCTAACTTTTCCTTTTAGTTTTAATGGGACTTCCTTGAGTAAACATAGTCAGGATGTCAGCCACCAATTTCAGGACAAATTGTTTCTAAATAAATGAGAGTCCAATTTCTTAATTTACACAACAGGGTCTACAAGATTTATTGGATATCCATTTCTACGTAAGCTTCCAAAACCTAAGTGCTGAGATAAGCATTTCTGGAGTTTAAATATGATAGGAAAAAAGGTTTTGCTACAGAAAAATGATGGATAGAACTACTAACCTTCTTTGCTTCTTCCAACACTTCTTCAATGTCCTGGAATACATTAAAAATATAGGTAAACGGACAGAAGAAGGAACGGCCACATGGTAATTATTATTTATTACAGCATTCTCAAAGACCTCTTTAACGCATACATAAAAAAAATACAGACGTTTGAAGTCAGCAGACATTTCAGTGTGACACATCAGCTTCGGTGCTCTACACCAGTAGCTGAAACATGCTCTTAAATACAATAACACAGCATCATGACTCAGCAGAACTGACAACAATTAGCCAGTCTGGCAGTGAAGGACTGCCAGATTTGTGAGAACAATGAAGGAAGGAGTCAGACAAAGGGGCGGGGTATATAAAATGGTTTGCATAGAACACATAGTTTTATATTGGGAAGACAGATAGATCCCTGATAATAAGATACAGGGAACATTTGGCAGACATACAGCATAAAGATAGCACAAAATCATGGGCAGTACATGCTGAAGAAAAACATCAAGGTAAAGCAGTGAATACAAAAATATCCTTTTTGGCTGTGGAGGCAGATGTGAAAAAATGGAAGATTAGGAAAGCAATGTACATAGAACAGCTGTGTCCTACTCAAACATAAGAGAAGAAAGGAGGAAATTAATTGGCTGAGAGAAAATGTGTATTTTCATTCTGACCCTCCTTAGACATTGGGGGTTTTGTAACAGGATTGGTTGACATTGGTACTTGGCTAATAGTTGTCAGTTTTGCTGAGTCATTATTTGTGGTGGTGTATTTAAGAGCATGTTTCAGCCACTAATGTATAGGACTGAAGCTATTGTGTCACATCAAAACGTGTGCTAACTTTGAACATCTGTTTTATGTTATTTATTTACGCATTAAAGAAAGCTTGAAGAGTTTGAAAGATGTGTATCTCATCATCATTATACCATCTTATTATATTAATATGCCTTTTATCTGAATCCCCATTCAGCCATGAAACTAGCTGAGTGACTGTGGGCCAGTCGCTTCTCTCTCAGCCTAACCTACTTCACAGGGTTGTTGTGAAAGAGAAACTCAAGTATGTAGTACACCACTCTGAGCTCCTTGGAGGAAGAGCGGGATATAAATGTAAAAATATTATTATTATTATTATTATTATTATTACAGTTATTATAACTCTTTGAACGTGCTCAAAGCTGTAAAAATAATAAAGCCGCCTTGCTAGCAACAGACAGCTAAGGCTGAAGTCCTATGCTTACTTATCTTGGAGAAAACTCCATTGAATACAGTGGGATATACTTCTGAGTAAACATGCACAGGATTGTGCTGTAAATGACCTGAATGATACAGATTCCAAAGACCCTAATATATTAACCACCACCAGCACCCCACCACACATCTATTATGCCATCTTAAATGCACCGCTTAGTATTCATACACCTCATTCATACAAACCTCATTGAAATGTATCTCAATACGCGTTTGGGCTCAGATCCCCCTACGTTCTTTGTAGACAGATCATCCTTTGGTCTTCATGTTGCTTTATATGAAACTTACTTAATCATTTGATGCAAGACATTGTATTCTGAACCTTTTGGCTCCATTTTTTTGTGCTGCTTCATTTTGCACTGACTTTTAATTGTATAACAATTTTATAATTTGCAATGTTTTTGAGCCACTTTGAGCATCCAATTCTTTCCAGACTGAAACATAACATATACATTTAAAAATGTTAAAATAAACTTTAGCAGGTGGCTAAACACTGCCAAAAGAAAAGCTTTAATATTCATTTTGAGCCATGGAGGTCAGGTCAGGGCAGAGAGCAGGATCCAACACTTCCCAAAACACTGGAATACTCCTTCTGAATTAAGATCCCAGAATTGTCATTTTGAAAAACTTACTTTTTCAGAATGTATTGGCTAGCATCCAATAGTATTCTTATTCTGCCAAAATTCCTTTTTGTTTGCCATTTGTGGATGATCTCTAAAAACCAATATGAAACCAACCAGCTACCTTGGATTTCATGCATCTGAATGGTCATTCTGAAATTGAATGCATTCCAACAGCCCTTCAGAAAGAAGCAATGAACTTCAGTATGATACTGTAGTGATATACGATATGATGACAATTCATAATTCATTAATTGAATTCACTGGCACAAGATATGTTAATAACCATTGGCTTAGATGGCTCTTAAAAGGGAGCAGTATTAAATAACTGGTGGCAGGTGAATCTACCAATGGCTATTAGATAAATGGAACATCCGGGTTCAGAGGCAGTGTACCTCTGAATACTAAATCTTGGAGAAAGCTCGGGGGGAAACTGTTGCCAGCCTTCTGTTCTTGCTTGTGAGCCTTTGGTCTGCCACTCTGGAAAGCAAGATGCTGGACGAGCTGAGCCTTTGGTTTGACCCAACAAGTTTTCCTTATGGGGTTGCAAGAAAGAGACAGATAGCATAAAGCAGAAGAGGACTGCCGGAAAAACACTTCTTCGCTTCTCTCCCCACTCACCCCTTGGAACTCGGGCGCCGCGAGGTGGCAGTGACAATCCACCGCCCCCATCCTTAAAGCTGGAACTATCCCCAAGTGCGGGGACAAGCTTCAGTTCCTGACGGGGCCTATTTTCGAGGCTTCCATCCTTGCCGCGGTACGACTTCCAATACGGCTCGGCTTAGTTCCGCTTCCGGATTCGCTCGGTGGGCGGGTCAATTCTTTTGCGAGAGCGGGAAATGGCGGCGGAGATGCAGCCGTTACTTTCGGCGCCCGTCCCTTCCCCTGCGCGTCGCGACCCCCGCGTGCGTTGTCGCTCGCGCCGCTGGACCAGTGAGCTGCTGGGCCACTGCGGGCCGTATGTGCGCAAGCTCGGGGCCGGGCAACCCCTGGAGGCCGAGGGCTTGGAGCGGGCTCTGGGTGAAGCGCTGTGGGTAAGAGCGGCCGGGCTGAGCGGGGCACTCGCAGCAGCGCTCTTGGGTTCGGGCGGGCGGCGGCGGCTTTATCCTGAAGTGCTTCTTGGAACTAAACGCCCCTCTCGTTCCTCAGGAGGCGGGTTGTCAGCCCAACATGTCAAAGACCACGGCTCCCCTCACATCATATTCCTCACAGTCAGAGGTGCCCCTAGGTAATTTTGAAGCCTGGACCTAAAGGCCTTTGGAGGCGCCCCACTGCAAGTTAAGGAACATTTTTTAACACGTAGGTTCTTGAGGGCACAAACCACACCACCCAGGACAGACTAAAGACTATTTGGGGGGCCCCAGGGGGTGTGGAGGCCCTGGACTTTGGCCCGAAAGTCCAGGGGGTAAGAGCGCCTGTGCTCACAGTGGTTTGTGCTGGCTTCTTTGACTTATCCCTGCTATCCAAACCAAATGCCGTTCATTGAGAATATGAACTCCTGGAAACGGTTTCCTTTTAACCATTTTCCTCATGGCGATGCTTATGGCATTCTTTGTTTTCTTAAAACTTCTTTGGCCTGGGTATTTTTGAGACTGTGTTAGATATGACTATGATATAAAATCATAGTTATTGTAGATGAGACTTGTCAGTTAATTGATCACTAACATAACTGCCCTGAGCCATTTTTGGAAGGGCAGTATAGAAATCGAATGAATGAATGAACATTGGAGTTCATGAATAACTGATTAAGTGCTGTCAAGTCAGTGTCAAGTCTTAGCGACCACATAGATAGATTCTCTCCAGGATGATCTGTCTTCAGTTTGGCCTTTAAGGTCTTTCAGTGGTGCATTCATTGCTGTCGTAATCGAGTCCATCCACCTTGCTTCTGGTCGTCCTCTTCTCTTTCCTTCAACTTTTACCAGCATTATGGACTTCTCAAGGGAGCTGGGTCTTTGCATAATGTGTCTGAAGTATGATAGTTTGAGCCAGGTCATTTGTGCCTCGAGTGAAAATCCTGGATTGATTTGTTCTATGATCCATTTGTTTGTTTTCCTGGCTGTCCATGGTATCCTCAAAAGTCTTCTCCAGCACCAAAGTTCAAAAGTGTCAATACTTTTTAAATCTGAGTCCAGCTTTCACATCCATAGAGTGTCACGGGAAAAACCATTGTCCAAATAATCCTAATCTTTGTAGGTATAGACACGTCACGCCATCTAAATATACACCACTACATGGCATCTCACCTATATTGGGCAGCAGCGATATAGGAAGATGCTGAAAGGCATCATCTCATACTGCGCAGGAGATGGCAATGATAAGCCCCTTGTGTATTCTACCAACTCCCGCAAGTCCTGGCTGCTATGCTGCCTCATCATGGCAGGGGGCTGTTCCTGGGAGGGATGAGTAAAGTACACCAGGAGGTATACTCCCAGTAGGGTCACCCAAAGCGCGAAGGTCATCCCAGCTGCCCAGCTAAAGCAAGCAGGCACCTATATTGAGCAGCAGCGATATAGGAAAGTGCTGGAGGTGGACGATCACTTCAATGACAATGACAAAGGCATCATTTCATACTGCACGGGAGAAGGCAATGGTAAACCACTCCTGTATTTTACCAAGAAACTATATGGATAGACAAAATGGAATGATTGTCAATATAGTGCCGGTTGATGGGCCCCTCAGGTCAGATGGAACTCAACATGCTACTGAGGAAGAGCTGAGGATCTCTCAGAGTACCGTTGGTGTTTATGACGCAGTTAGACTAAAGCCTTCTGGAAGTCTAGCAGCTGATGTTGCTGTGTGGGAAAAGAAAATCCGAAGCTGCAAAGACAGAATTACAAATGGGAACGTGAAACGTAAGAAGCATGAATATGGGAAAGCTCGACACAGTGAAAGATACTGAGAGAAGCTGGACTGGAAGCGATGAGCGTGATTTTAAAGTTGGAGGAGGAAACATCAATAACTTGCACTACGCTGATGACACCACTCTGATAGCTGAGCGTGGTTTTAAAGTTGGAGGAGGAAACATCAATAACTTGCACTACGCTGATGACACCACTCTGATAGCTGAGAATGCGGAGGATCTGCAAGCTCTAGTTACGAAAGTCAAGTGGCACAGTGAAAAAATGGGACTAAGACTAAATGTCAAGAAGACTAAATTAATGACAACAGGTACAGCAACCAGCCTCAGAATTGATAATGAAGACATTGAAGTGGTGGATAGCTTCTGCCTTTTAGGATCTACCATCAACAGTCAAGGATCCAGCAGTCAAGAAATACACCGCAGAGCACTTGGTAGGGTTGCAATAAAGGCCTTGGAAAGGATATTTAGATGCCGTGACGTGTCTACACCTACAAAGATTAGAATCGTTCAGACAGTGGTTTTTCCCGTGACACTCTATGGATGTGAAAGCTGGACTTTGAAAAAGCAAGATAGAAAAAGCACTGACACTTTTGAACTTTGGTGCTGGAGAAGACTTTTGAGGACACCATGAACAGTCAGGAAAACAAACAAATGGAACATAGAACAAATCAATCCAGGATTTTCACTCAAGGCACATATGACCTGGCTCAAACTATCATGCTTTGGACACATTATGTGAAGATTCAGCTTCCTTGAGAAGCCCATAATGCTGGTAAAAGTTGAAGGAAAGAGAAGAAGACGACCAGCAGCAAGGTGGATGGACTCGATTACGACAGCAATGAATGCACCACTGAGAGACCTTAAAGGCCAAGTTGAAGACAGATCATCCTGGAGAGAATCTATCTATGTGATCACTGTGAGTGAGTGAGTGAGTTATTATTAATTCAGTTTCTATACTGCTCTTCCAAAAATGACTCACGGTGGTTTACACAGAGAAATAACAAATAAATAAGATGGATCCCTGTCCCCAAAGGGCTCACAATCTAAAAGAAACATGATAGACACCAGCAACAGTCACTGGAGGTACTGTGCTGGGGGTGGATAGGGCCAGTTACTCTCCCCCTGCTCAATAAAGAGAATCACCATGTTAAAAGGTGCCTCTTTGCTGAGTTAGCAGGGACACCGACTTGACCGCACTTAATCAATCAATCAGTCAATTCTACCAAAGACAACCACATGCCTCTGTGGTTGCCAGGAGTTGTCACCGACTCGACGGCACACTTTACCTTTACACGGCATCTAAATATCTACCACTATATCCACAACATCTAAATATTTACATATAGTGGTAGAATAACTACCACTATTTATCTACTGCCTTTCAACAACAAAAAAGTTATCAAAGTGGCTTGCATAGAAACAGAACAATCAATTGGTGCCCTATGCCCAAAGGGTTCACAGTCTAAAAAGAAACACAAATTAGACACCAGCAACAAGCCCCTGGAGATATACTTTGCTGAGGTTAGATAGGGCCATTTGCTCTCCCCTACTAAATATAATTAAAAGTCACCTTAAGTGGTCCAGTGGGGAAATTCTTGACTAACAAACCGTAGGTTGCCAGTTCGAATCCCTGCTGGTACTATATCGGGCAGCAGCGGTATAGGAAAATGCTGAAAGGCATCATCTCATACCTTGCAGGAGGAGAGAATGGTAAACTCCTCCTGTATTCTACCAAAGAAAAACCTCAGGGCTCTGTGGGCACTAGGAGTCAAAATCGACTTGACGGCACACTTTACCTTTAGTAAATTTAAGAGAATTGCCACTTTAAAAGGTGCCCCTTTGCCTAGTTAGCAGGGGATAAGACTTGTGCTAAAATTGATGTTTGCCCAAAATCCAACAACAGAGCAACAGTTAACTTAAAAACTGCAACTGAATTTATTTTAAACAGAGCAATGAAACTCATGAATTTTTCTTGATTATTTTATGTTGTTTTGCATTTGGTTTCTGTGACTCTTTGCTTAAATAAATATATATAGCATTGGACTTAACTTGTCTGTCTTATAATAATGTAAGACAGCCATGGCACCCAGACTAGGATATTCATAGTTATTTAATAAAATATTTATTTGTCCCAGGCAGCCCTGTTTCTGTTCTAAGTATTTTAATTGTAAAGGGGATAAACAGAATCCCATTTACTTTCTCTCTCCACATTGTCACTGACAACTTGATCAAGTGATTTTTGTAGTTCCTAACTTTTTGGGCAGGTTCCTAGATTCAAATAAAAAAAGTCAATGCCTATTAAAACTAATATAATTATTGTAATCAGCTTTATTACAGAGCCAAAAGAGTAGTATTGCATATATTATATTTTAAAAATGTTATTTCACCTGCCTCCTCCTCTCCCCCTATTTCTGGTTTCTCGGCTTTCTCTTTGTACTAGTTGTGCTAGAAGAAGCATTTAAAGCTCAGAATAGCCTGCTGAACAAGTATGTCCGTGTTCTATTGAATTCATGGGTCAGTATATGAACACATCACATTTTTTCATATATTTTTCAAGTAACCCACTTCCTTGGATAGTAACAGCTACTGCTACTATTCATGTACTGCTTTTCAATACAAACGTTCTCAAAGCAGTTTATATAGAAAAACACTAACAGAATTATTCTCTGTCTTCAAAGGGCTCACATTCTAAAAAGAAACCCAAGGTAGAAACTGGTAGCAGACACTGAAGGGATTCTGTGCTGGGGCTGAGTAGGGCCATTAGCTCTCTGCCAGCTAAATATAAAGAGAATCACCACTTTGAAAGGTGCTTCTTTGCCCAGTTGGCAAAACCATTAAATATGTCCATATAGGTATACCCTATCGTGCTTTCCATGTTTCCTCACACAAAAGTACAACAGAACATTAGGAGAAGGGAATGGAATGCTGGGAACTGGCTCTTATCTATAGACCTATTTTGAACCAATATGGGGGGACCATTTGGATTTTGTGGCTCCAAGATGTATTGGGTCACTTCTACTAAATTTGTGTGAAAGGCTGTAAAGTGAATATGAGACTGGTTCATCAGACAGGCAAGATCCCTGTTTTCCAATGTTGGGTGGCATTTTACTATTCCTCTTGTTGGAAGGCCTCTGCCAGTGTTTAGTAGAATATTGGTGCAAGTTGAAGAATGAGTTAGATCAGGCCTGCTCAACTTAGGCCCCCTCAGCTGTTTTTGAACTACAGCTCCCATCATCCCCAGCCACAGTGGCCAATAGCCAGGGGTTTGGGGAGTAGTAGGTCAACATCTGCAGGAGGTCAACATCTGCAGGAGGGTCGAAGTTGAGCAGCCCCCTGAGTTAGATGATCACCAATATAGGCCACTCAGTAAGCATTTATTTCATTCTACTTCTAGTTTATGTGATCCAACTCTTCCCCAAAGTTGGTTACTTTGTTCTACATACAGTGGTAGAAAAAGGGGGTGACTGAATGTTCTGATAACACTGTTAGAGATTAAGGATATGGATGTATCTATTTTTCTACAGAACTTTGAAACAGCTGTGCAAGAGAACATCACTATTAATGGGCAGCCATGGCAGGAGTCGTCAGATGAACTTCAAAATGGTATGTGAATTTATAGACTCTGATTTAATATATCTGTGCTTCATTATTCAAGCGTATATTATTTTATCTTTGAGACCTAACAAAGAATTATCAGAGTGCACTCTCACTGCCTATTAATGAGAATATCTAATACTAAATGTATTATAAATCAAGCTTTATTCCAGTGGTATGTTCTTGTTACAGGTGCTTATGGAAGTGGTTGTCCTGTGGTTTTTCTTTCCCTGTCCACACTAAGCTCTAAGAAGCAATTTCATGTCCTATAGCATTGTGTGTGTGTGTGTGTGTTAGATTTGTGGTGTTATAATTAAATAGAACCATTGCAAATTTCTGTACAGCTCAACAGAATTATTTGGTTTTTAGTGTGGGACCACAATCTGCACTGGTAGTCTTGGGTAGGAGCACCAGATGTGATATTCTAGTATGAAAATGCCCTGAGAGAAACCTAAATAGTACCACATGTTTCAGCATTAGCCTAGAAAGGTATCAGTGAGCATTTATAAATAAATATTTTAGGCATTTCTTGGGTATGCTTTCAAGGACTGCCCTGTCTTGGACCTAGGATGCTAGAGTATGTAAGCAAACATTGAGTCCCTTGCAACTGAAATTCTTTGATGTATGCCTCTATTCTAAATGCATTTATTTAGAATAAAGAATCTACTCTTTCCATAGAACTTATTTTGAAGGAAGTCTGTGTAGGATCATAGGCAGTCCCATTGGCTGATATAAGGAAAATTACTTGAAGTAGTTCCACTAAAATTAATTTCAGTGGGACTACTTTGAGTAATTACATAGGAAGCTGCCATATACTGAGTCAGACTATTGGTCTAACTAGCTCAGTATTGTTTTCACAGACTGGCAGAAGCTTCTCCAGGGTTGCAGGCAGGAATCTCTCTCAGCCCTATCTTGGAAATGCCAGGGAAGGAACTTTCTGCTCTTCCCAGTGCAGCTCCATCCCTTGAGGGGAGTATCTTACAGTGTAAGATGCTATCCCATATGAAAAGCAACATGAATAAATAATGGTTGAGAATTTTTATTTTATTTATTACATTTATATACTGCCCCATCCACGTGGCTCTGGGCAGTTCACAACAAAAATAAAACCCACAAATCAATCCTTTTAATAACAATCATTACAGAACAGTTTTAAAACTGCATAAAACCATTAATAATTAAAACATTTAAAACAGTTTGAAAACCCTGGAAAGCCAAGCCAAACAGATAGGTTTTAAGGCTCTCCTGAAAGCCAACAATGAACTCAGAATATGGATTTCTGCCAGGAGTGCATTCCACAGCCCAGGAGCAACTACAGAGAAGATCCGCCTTTGAGTCATCACCAGACATACTGGTGGTAACTGGAGATGCACCTCCTCAGATGACTTAATGTGTGGTGGGGATCATGCAGAAGAAGGAGCTCTCTAAGGTAACCCGGACCTAAGCCATTCAGGTCTTTAAAGGTGATAACCTACAACAAAGTTGTATTTTGCCCAGAAACATATTGGCAGCCTGTGCAGCTGTTTTAAAACAGGCATAATATGGTCTCTCTGGGTTACCTCAGACCAGTCTGGGTGCTGCATTTTGAACTAATTAAAGTTTCCAAACTATGTATAAAGGAAGCCCCATGTAGAGTGTATTATAATAGTCAAGCCTGGAGGTTATCAGCTGATGCACCACTGTTTTGAGGTCGTCCTCTACAAGGAAAGTTCTACATTGTAGAACTGGAAAAGGTGCAGAAGAGGGCAACCAAGATGATCAGGGGCCTAGAGCACCTTTCTTATGAGGCAAGGCTACAACACCTGGGGCTATTTAGTTTAGAAAAAAAGCAACTGCGGGGAGACATGATAGAGGTCTATAAAATCATGCATGGAGTGGAGAAAGTGGATAGAGAGAAATTCTTCTCCCTCTCACATAACACTGGAACCAGGGGTCATCCCTTGAAATTGATTGCTGGGAAATTTAGGACCAGCAAACGGAACTATTTTTTCACACAACACATAATCAACTTGTGGAATTCTCTGCCACAAGATGTGGTGACAGCCAACAACCTGGATGGCTTTAAGAGGGGCTTGGATAACTTCATGGAGGAGAGGTCTATCAATGGCTACTATTCGGAGGGCTATAGGCCACCTCTAGGCCTCAAAGGCAGAATGCCTCTGAGTACCAGTTGCAGGGGAGTAACAGTAGGAGAGAGGGCATGTCCTCAACTCCTGCCTGTGGCATCTGGTGGGCCACTGTGTGAAACAGGGTGCTGGACTAGATGGGCCTTGGGCCCGATCCAGCAGGGCTGTTCTTATGAATGGACACAGCTGTCGAATCAGTAGAAGCTGGTAGAAAGCACTCCTGGCTATAGCCTCCACCTGAGATACCAGGGTGGGGCCTGGGTCCAGGGGTACCCCCAAGCTGCGTACCTGTTCCTTCTGGGGGAGTGTAACTCCATCCAGCACAGGAAGCTCTAATTCATCCCTCAAATTCTGAGCCCCTACAATGAGCACCTCCGTCTTGCTTGGATTCAGTTTCAATCTGTTATCCCTCATCCAGCCCATTACTGCCTATAGGCAGGCATTTAGGAAATGAATTCCATTTCCTGATGATGCAGATGAAAAGGAGAAGTAGATTTGGGTGTCGTCAGCACACTGATAACACACAGCACCAACTCCCCTGATGACCTTACTCAGCAGTTTCATGTAGATATTAAAAAGCATTGGTGACAGAACGGAACCCTAAGAGACTCCATATACTATTATTATTATTATTTATTGTATTACATTTATATCCCACTCTTTCTCCAAGGAGCCCAGAGCGGTGTACTACATACTTAAGTTTCTCTTTCACAACAACTCTGTGAAGTAGGCTAGCCTGAGAGAGAAATTACCGGCATTGGAGAAGGTCTGTCCCTGAGTGGCCACCAGACAAGCCGGTGGCAAATGCAGACGAACCTCTCCTACTGATCTCAGTGGGTGGCAGGGTTCATGACGAAGATGTTCTCTTAAATACCCAGGGCCCAAACCATTTAGGGCTTTATAGGTTATAACCAACACCTTGTATTTTGTCCGGAAACATATCGTTAGCCAGTGTAACTCCTTCAATTCAGAGTTATATGGTCTCTCCAAGATGGTCTTATACAGTGAACAAAGCTTACAATTTTACTAAGGAATCAAAATCTAGATGAACCTCCCACCTAATTGTGCAGCGGGGAAATGACTTGACTAGCACACCAGAGGTTGCTGGTTCGAATCCCCGCTGGTATGTTTCCCAGACTATGGGAACTTTCCATACGATGGGAAACACCTATATCGGGCAGCAGTGATATAGGAAGATCATCTCGTACTGCGCGGGAGATGGCAGTGGTAAATCCCTCCTGATTTTTCCTCTGTTGGTAGGAGATCCTCAGGAAGGAAGGGTTAGGAACTGAGCATGCTCGATACAGAACTGGACCATGTGATTCTTGTGGGCGTAGCTAGCTCCCCAGTTCCAGTTCTGTCTCGCTCGGGACTCGATGGCACACTTTACCTTTACCTAGAAACAATCAGCATGTATTAGTGATACGGTCTTTCTAGCCTGGGTAGTAATATGCATTAGGGGTGTGTATGGAACCATCTGGTTCAGTTCAAGTCCGAACCAGACCCAGACCAGGCCAGTTTGATCTGGCAACCCCTTTGAACACACCCCACCCCTCGGGTCCAGTCTGGGGAGGGGAGGTTGCGGACTTAAAAAAGGTTTTATTTTTTAACTTAATCCCTCTGGGGGCATTCTCTGAAGCTGTGGCTCCAGGGGGTGTCCACGGAGGTTTTCCCCTCCCCCGCCAGCCTCCCTTGCTTCCAAAACTGGCCTGTTTGGGCTGTTCTTTGGCCCATTTGGGCCTTTCCCCCCAGTGCAGTGGCCATTTTGGAGGCTGCCACACCTGTGCAATGGACCTTTGTGTGGCCTGGTTCATACCAGTCCATACAGAGGCCCATTGCGCACGCGTGGTAGCCTCCAAAATGGCCACCGCACTGGGAGGGAAACGGGCCGGTTTTGGAAGCAAGGAAGGGTGGCAGGGGGAGGGGGAACCTCTGTGGACCCCGCCAGCTCAGAGGAAACCCCCCATAGGGGGTGTTTAAAAAAAAAATTAAAGCAGCTCATGAACCCCCTGAATGAGCCAGTGGGGGGAGAGTTTCAGTCCAGGGTCGGTTCGGTTTGACCTCGAACTGTCGAACTGCACCCATTCAATGTCGAACACATTTGCACGTGCCTAATATGCATTTTGGGCAATTATTACTTAATTTCAATTTGAATTCATTCTGTGCTGAAGAGTTTTTAAAATTCAAGTAACACAGGATGTGAACTAGTACGCCATGATCATCACAATTATAACAAATTAAGGCTTGACTTATCTCGCTTTGCATGTAATGCGTCTATCTCATATATCAGTTTCACCTTTTAATTTGCATTACTGAAATTAATGAACTTTTGCACAATATTCTAATTTTTTGAGTTTCACCTGTAGACATTGGAGGTGGAGCACATTTTTAGGTTCAGGGAAAACTGTACATGCATCATAATATACTTCAGAACTACCCCTGCTTTTAAACTTATTTGGGACAATGCATATCTGCAACTAAAATGTGTAAACTAATAAAATTGCTGAATGTTAAAATATCTATTATTTCCAGATATAGAGTAAAATGTTTACATTCTGTTAATGCTCTTAAATATGCTTAAATCCTGTTGCTACTGTATTTTGTATTGCAGCACTGCTCTCTTCCCCAAAGAAACCTTTATTTGTTGTCTCTGTTTCTGATATTACACTGTTTGTCCAGTAGAGGGTGCTCAAAACTCATAATTACCAATAGCAATGCCTCTTAACTTTTGAATTAAATGGGACTCCTGACTGGTTTGAAATCTGTTTCTTTAAGACATAATTCTGCAAATGGACTGATTTTTGTATTAAATCACCTAATTAGATGATTAGTTTTTAAAGAATGGATACACAGTGATCCTCCTACTTTTAGGTTTTGCCTGGCTACTGAAGTTAAAATTGTTTTGTCTCTCTTTGAGGGTGGGGGAGGATGACACTTGATCCATACATTCTCAGAGTATGCTAAGAACCACCTGGCTCTGGACCTTTCAGGGAGGAAGCATGAATTTTTTGCAGAGATATTACAAATAGACTTTTACATAGACTTTCTGATTTCCCTGATAAAATATTTTTCTTGTGAACTAGATACAGACCTCAAACTCCTTGAAGATCAACTTGATGAATTAATAGTGGAGGTGGCTTCCAAGCGTAACCAGTGTCCAAGAACAATACAAGCACATGTCGTCAAGGCCATTAAAACACAGCAAAAAATATTGGTGAGCATCCTAATTCTTAGTCACTGGAAAAAGTGAAGTACATTTTGAGGAAAGTTTAGTCATCTGTTCTGCTTTATGGCTCATTCAGCAGATGTTGGTGAATGAATTTGGGATTTACATTTCCCAGATTCCATATCTTCTGAAGATCAATTGAGTTCCTCTCCCCTAACTTAACTGCATGCCAGCCATGGTTCTGAGGATTAATGAAGTATATGCTGGTGTACATCTGCCCTGTAAAGAAGAGTTCATAGAAGACCCATAGAAGGCAGAGGGTTGCCAGTTTGGCCCTGCACAGCCAGGGCATTCCAAATGCCTCCGCAACACAGTGGCCAGACAGTGGCCCGATCCTTCTCCTTCCTCTGGGAAGAGGGAGAGCATCTTCACACATCTGCTGGGATGATCCTCACCTTGGGAAGAAGGCTGGGACATCATGTAGTGAGTATGGTGATCAGAAATATGGCAGCCATGTAAAATAATAGATCTGCTCCAAAGTGCTTGACTGAACACTTGGACTATACTTTTGGGTTATTGTGGGGAATCAGCTTGGCTATGAGGGAGCAGTGTTACTGTATTAATCTGAGCAAAGCTTTGGTCTGAAAATGATGAGGAAGTGTAGATGTAGTTTAAAGATATCTTAATATATGAAATTGGGGGTACAGGTACAGGAAGTGAAAAAGATTGGTTAGGCAAAGTAATACAATCTTAACTAGCAGTCTTAACAAGAATATAACTAAGAAGAATTTTAGTTTAAGGTCCAGATTGTAGATCAGTCACTTAAGGCTTGCGGTAGAAAGGGCTAAAAATGCAAAAATAAGGAAGCAAGGAGATTTAGAGGGAGGACAGGTTAGTATTATCTATCCTGATTCATTGGCAAGTCTGGTGCACACAGGCCAATCTCCTCACAGGGGGAGAACAGCAGAAAAGCAGGGAGAAAAAAAGAATGAAGGGCAAAAGGCTACCACTCACACACCTGAGAACCAGCAGAATAAAGGTCTGTATAGATTTTGATTCTGAGGCCTTGTGGCTGGCCCATGGATATTGTATTCAAAATCATGTCCTGAGGCAATGCATGAGTCACATGCCCTCCATGGAGGGGCTGAAACTCACGCTGAACAATGAAATTCATAGTTGCATGAACTGGTCAACTTGGGTGTACACCCAAGAAACAAAAGGCTGAAATGACTTGTAGAAGTGAAAGTGGAAGATTGAATGAGTGGCCTTAAAACTTATCTGAGAAAGGAGATGTGTCTCTAGGTGGAAAGATGAAACTTCCTAGGTTTTAATGAGTTCTCTTCCTTCTAGTCGGTGCCAGCTAATTAGCAGTTGGTGGGGAGTTGCTACGCTTATCTGAGCTACAGCAGAGGAGATTAGTGGAGCAATCTCTCTTGTAAAAAGGGAGTTTGCTACATCCCTCCCAGAGAGTATTTTTAACTTGGGGTCTGCTTTGCTAGCTTCCTTCTCTTTGACAGAGAGAGACAAAGAGAGGTTTGGGGGATGACTCCCTTTCAGTCTTCTTTATTATGTCTTCTTGATAGCGTTGCCCCATGTCTTGCTTATGCTAAGCGACCATTTGCAGGTCTTGCCACATATGGGCATGTGCAGCATTCGCGATCCTGTGAGCTCAGGTATCCAAAATGGAAGCTGTGGCCCACAGTTCCAAGAATATGGTGGGGTGCTGTCTGCTACCCCCCCCAACTGTTTTGGCAATGGCCTGTCTGTAAGACTTTTTAAGGAGAGCTTTTGCCCAGCAGAATGTGTTTAGTGTTTATTGATAAATGATCTTTTGATATCGCATGTTGAATCACCTCTCTTTTGGAGGTGTTCATTGGGCTAAAGTAAAATACAAGGTCTAGTGTGAATGAATGGTCCTGGGTGTGACGGGTGGACTCCTAATTGACAAGCCCATTTGCAATAGAAAATAGCATAGGTCCCCTTTTTCTTTCCTTGTGGCATCCTGTTTTGAGTCTAACTTAAACACAAGTACAATTCTGATATATAGAAGTCAATTGGAAACAGGTCTATGTTAGGGTACCAGACCATATTGAATGTGTGTACTTAAGTTTTGGGACCAGAGATAAATTGGGACTTCTGTTGGTGCACTGATCGCCCCGCTGCCCAGTGGAATCCCTTACTGAGCTCATGGACTTGGTCGCGGAACTCACGTTGGAGTCTCTCAGACTCTTGGTTCTGGGGGACTTCAATGTTCGTTTTGGGACCAATCTGTCCGTGGCAGCTCAGGAGTTCATAGCGGCCATGACAACTATGGGCCTATCCCAAGTGGTCTCTGGACCGACACACATTGCAGGTCACACTCTTGATTTGGTCTTGTACTCTGATCAGGGTGGTGTTCCGTGAGTGAGGACTCCGGTGATTTCCCCATTGTCATGGACGGACCACCATCTGGTTAAGGTTGGACTTACAACCACTTCCCACCTCCGCAGGGGCGAAGTACATGCCCATATGTGGCCAGTAGGATTCCAAGAAGCCTTAGAGGGATTCAGTGTTGGCTTTGCTGGTGATCCTGTTGATGCCCTGGTTGAGAATTGGAACAAGTTGCTCACCAGGGCAATAGACACAATTGCTCCCAAGCGTCCCCTCTGACCCACTTCAAAATTGGCCCCTTGGTATACGGAAGATCTACAGGGGCTGAAGCAGCAAGGCAGGCGACTGGAGCACAAGTGGAGAAAGACTGTTCGAATCCGACAGATTGCGACATAGAGCACATTTAAAGATCTATGCTCAGGCAATACGTGAGGCAAAGAAGCGGTTCTTTTCTGCTCGTATTGCCTCTGCAAGTTCACGTCTAGTGGAGTTGTTCAGGGTTGTGAGGGGACTAGTATCTCCCCACCCCCCGAACCAGAATTTGGAGTCATCAGTTACTCGCTGCGATATGTTTAAAGAGTTTTTCACAGATAAAATCTCTTAGATTCGGGCTGACCTAGATGGAGACTCCACAATTAATTTGAGGTCTGAACTGGAGGTGTCCAATAACTCCTCTTATGCCATTTGACTAGATCGGTTTCCGTTTGTAACTCCTGCGGATGTGGACAAGCTGCTTGGAGCGGTGAGGCCTACCACTTGTTCCCTTGACCCTTGTCCAACATGGCTTGTTCTATCTAGCAGGGAGGTTGTTGTAGACAGCCTGGTGGAAATCATAAATGCTTCTCTGAGGGAGGGCAGGATGCATCCTTGTCCTAAGGAAGCAATCATTAGACCTCTTCTAAAGAAGCCTGCATTAGATCCCTCAGAGTTGAGCAATTATAGGCCTGTTTCCAACCTCCCATGGCTGGGCGAGGTAATTGAAAAGGTGGTGGCCTCTCAGCTCCAGGCGGTCTTGGAGGAAACTGATTATCTAGACCCATTTCAAACTGGTTTTCGGACAGGCTATGGGGTGGAGACTGCCTTGGTCGGCCTGATGGATGATCTCCAATTGGCAATTGACAGAGGAAGTGTGACTCTGTTGATCCTTTTGGATTTTTCAACAGCTTTCGATACTATCGACCATAGTATCCTTCTGGAACTGTTGGGGGTGAGAGGCACTGTTTTACAGTGGTTCCACTCCTACCTCTCGGACAGATTCTAGATGGTGTCGATTGGAGACTGTTGCTCTTCGAAATCTGAGCTTAAGTATGGTGTCCTTCAAGGCTCAATACTTTCTCCAGTGCTTTTTAACATCTACATGAAACCACTGGGAGAGATCATCAGGGGATTTGGAGCTGGGTGTTACCAGTACGTTGATGACACCCAGATCTACTTCTCCATGTCAACTTCTTCAGGAGTTGGCATATGCTCCCTAAATGCCTGCCTGGAAGCAGTAATGGACTGGATGAGAGAGAATAAACTGAAGCTGAATCCAGATAAGACGGAGGTACTTATTGTGCGGGGTCAGAACTCTAGAGACGATTTTGATCTACCTGTTCTAGATGCGGTCACACTTCCCCAAAAGGAACAGGTTCGCAGTCTGGGAGTACTTCTGGATTCACACCTCTCCCTGGTTTCTCAGGTTGAGGCAGTGGCCAGGGGTGCTTTCTATCAGCTCCGGTTGATACGCCAGCTGCACCCGTTTCTTCAGATCAATGACCTCAGAACAGTGGTACATCTCGGCCTTCTCGGTCACTGCCCCGAGATTGTGGAATGCACTCCCCACTAAGATACGATCCTCCCCATCTCTGGCAATTTTTAAAAAACACCTGAAAACCCATCTTTTCAACCAAGCTTTCTCAGCTTTTTTAAATTGTCTGTTTTAATTTTATGGTTGATTTTAAACTTTTGATTTGTTTTAACTTTTATATGTGTTTTAATTGTTTTATGTTAACTGCCCAGAGATGAAAGTTTGAGTGGTATATAAGTTTGATTAATGAATGAATGAATAAATAAATAAATAATAAATTCTTAAATTTAAGATATTCATAGCTTTTAATTTATACCCCAAAATAAGCCCCTCCCTCCATTTTTGCCACTGTTGAATATGGATGGATGCAGCTGGGTTCAGGAAGATAATCTTGGGAAATGAGGCCATGTTGGCAAGTGCATGATTACCAAGTATAACTAAAAATGAATACATGGTGGCCTTTCTTGAAATGCAGTCCTGTGCATAGTGGGGTTTTCTTAGAGGGAAGCATAGACAGAATTGCAGCCTTGGTTGCTCTATTTTTTCTGCTCTTAGCTGACTTGCTGCTGATGTTTTAGTCAGTCTCTTGTGCAAGGTACTGTATAGAACAGGGATACTGAGCCATTTCTGCCCACAAGGTTTTCAATATGCATTAAGACGTAGTATGTGTTAAAAGCTCATATTTTTGTGGGCCCCTCTTACACTAGGCTGTAATTGTGCTGCAACACTAGCATTGTGCAGTATGTATGTGTGCATTGGAAACAATAGCTCCCATGTGAGGGAGTAGTAAGAAACTTTCATCCAACAGGTTAAGCAGTAACAATTTCTGTGAAAAATCTCTCCTTGTGGGATACATGGATCCCTCTTTTTCGTCTGTTTGAATGAGCAGTTAAGAAACCACTTATGCAGATCAAAGGTGGAAATTGCTTGGCTTATCCTACAAATCCTAAAAACAAGTGCTCTACAAACCCAATAAGAATTAGTGGTGTGCACGGACCGCGGAGGCACAGTCCGATGCTGGCAGACGGGGGTTGGTTTAAGGACGGAGGGTCGTACTTACCCCTCCTGCCGCTTTCCCCCTTCCGGCGCTCCAGTTTTTGGCAAAGTCTTTGGGGCGGCAGCATTCCTCCCTGCCGCCCCTGCCCCCTTGTTCTCCAAAACCGGAAGTAACACAGGCACATGCATGCCGCGCACATCACAGTGCTGTGCGTGACGCGCACGGCGGAGGGTGCATACGCCCGTGTTACCTCCAGTTTTGGAGAACAACAAGGGGGCAGGGGCAGCAGGGAGGAATGCTGCCGCTCCGAAGATTTTGCCAAAAACTGGAGTGCTGGAGGAGGAAAAGCAATGGGAGGGGTAAGTACAAACACACCCTGCCCCTAAAGCAACACACACCCCCGCCGGCAGTTCGTTGGACCGCCGGACAAACGAACCGGTTCACAGGTCTCCAACATGGCCTGCGAACTGGTTCGTGCACATCCCTAATAAGAATGTGACCACATTCTAGAATTTTAGAAAAGACTTTACCTTAGCCAGTAATCTTTTTATGTATCTGTGAACTAAATTATTAGTCATTTGATTTTTGTTGTTGTTTTTAAAAGTGTTTTGATGAATACTTAACTGAATTTCTATCTATTAAGACTTATATAACATTATGAGCATGAATTTTTAGATAAGCATAGTATTTGTTTGTATAGGACACTACTGATCATCTTCATTCTACGTAGCTCTTGTTACAGACACATCCTGGTAATGACATACCTGTACTGCACCTAATTTATGGGTGGGGGATAGAATAGACTTTTTAAAGACTTGTGAAATAATGCCATTTCCTAAACCATGCAGTAGGGGGCATTGTTTCTCTCTGTAGATATTCTTATTTCTTCTAAACTGCAATATAATTTGATAGAATGAAGTGTTCTTTTGCAATGGCAATATTTAGGTAGCCTAGGTAAATGGAATAAGAGAACAAAATAGATCTGTGTTTAGTAGTTCTCACTAACGGAACAAGAATGCTGGATTCTACTAGATAAACTCTATTGCATCCCAGTTACAATGCACCCAGTTTCTTATTCTTTATACACAAAGCTAAGCCAAATATTTAGTAGCAGTGGCTAAATGTATTTTTGCTCATGCAGGATTGTTATCAACCTGTGGTAAATCCTCAAGAGATAAAAGCAGAACCTTCTCAAGGTAGGTACTTGACCACATGAAATTCTACCACTTAATGTTAGCCTTACAATGTTTACATTGTCATAAGTACTGCATTATTATTGTCTTTCATAGTGTATAACAGTCACACATGCTCACAATCTCTTCCTTTTGTGGACGGTGTTATGTGGAAATAAGGTTGGTTTATTTAATGTGGTATTTGTAATGCCCTTCCTGTGGTTTAGACTGTACCACTTTCCTTAGGGACTGTGGTAACAAGATGAGTGTTTCAGTACACTTTGTTCTAAACCTTCTTGCTAATTCAGATGGTGTGCTAGATACTGGCTAAACTATGAACAGGTTGCAGATATACTCACAGAAAGGTTGCAGGCATACTTTCTCTATAAATAGCCAGTATTGATCACTGTGAAACAGGATTATTCAGCAGACACTCAATAAATAACCTGTCAAATTCTGTTGCAAATGTGTCCAGAACAGCAGTCTTGCTGTGTTTCATTTCACTTTTTCCCTGACACTAATAATAGCACACTTCCTGTTCATAAACACTCCCAGAATTATCAGCTGGCTTTTAAAAAATGTTTTCCTAAAGTAATATTGAATTCTTGCAATTGCATTTGTGTACCCATTTGCATCCCAATAAGGCTCTGGTCCAAAAGGTGGAAGCAGATGGGACTTGAGATGGTACCTTGTAGGAGCTGGATTTGAGATTTTGAGGATGTTTCTGTTAAAAAAAAAATACTAGCAAAGGAAGTTGGCGAGATGTCTGGTGTGTGTGGGCGCCAACAAGCAAATTCAGTGTGTTAAGTTTTTGGATAATGGCCGTGAAACTAGCTAGTGGATGTGAACAGCATGACACCCTCTTGTCCAGAGTAGAAATTTTTCTCTAGTAAGATACAGATTTCTGATTGGAAGCCTCCCAAGTGGAGCACTAAACAGGAACACTCGCTAGCAGATCTCAAAATGCAATGTGACCAGTGTTGCCTCCATTATCATTAGCAGTTTGCTAGACACACCCTTAGCTGGACAAATGTGAAATGTTTCTTCTGCTAACTATCAATTTTGACTTGAGTTCAGACAAATTTCCTCTTAGAGGAGCTGTTGTTTACCTTGCAGCAAAACGTTTTCCCCTCATATCTGGCTTTGGTCACACTGCAGCTAGTGAGATCTAGTGAAATGTCTCATGTCCAATTACTTACCTTGTGTGCTGGTTGTGAGGATGAATGCTATAAGGACTGTAAGTCTCTTTGAGAAGAGGTATAAAGTATTTCGTAATAAACTTGAGTGCTTTCAGAATCTCTGTTTGTGCCCAACAGCTAGTGTTTCTAAACTGAGCAAAAAAACAAATGATTAACCAAAATATCACACAGATTTATGTGCTCTGTTGAATGTGGGTATTTGCATAGTGTTTTGGGGTGTTTATCTATCCCTCTGCTGGCCAGAAACCAAAAATATTTAGATTACTCACTACCTTTCATTTCCTTTTTTCATTTCCCTGTGTTTTGGAAACCACATAAATAACCCTCAGCTACTGAATATCAAGTACCTTTTAAAGATGCTGTCATGTAATAGTCTGACTAATTGGATTGCATAAGAATTGCTGGACCGGATCATTTTATATTGTTCAACTCTATTTTCAAGAGAGAGCAATGTATTTGCAATAACATTGTCTGTAGTTTTTGTCTTTATGGGGTAAGTGAGGCTGAGGGAGTGAATTCTCTCAGCATCTTCTCGGATGAGCTGGGACAGGTCCTTCCCTTAAGAACTTACAATCTGAAATTTGACAGAAGGGAGAGGCAGGGGAAGAATGAGTGTGTTTCACTTATATGTACTTGGTTGGGACTGATTAACCCTTGGCTGAAAACTGGGGAGAGGATAACATGGGGGAGTTTTCAAAGAAGGGTGGTAAATAATAATAATAATAATAATAATAATAATAATAATAATAATTATTATTATTATTATTATTATTATTAAAACTTTTATACCACCCTTCCAAAAGGCTCAGGGCGGTTTACATTAAAACACCATTAAAATCAATTAATCATTAAAACAAAAATTATAAAACCTAAAACAATAATTAACAATTAAAAACATCATAAAACAACAATTAAATATTCAGAACTATTTAAAAACAAGTTTTTAAAAGCTGAAAAAGCCTGGTTGAAGAGGTGTGTTTTCAGGTGTTTTCTGAAAATTGCGAGAGATGGGGAGGATCGTATCTCAGCAGGGAGCGCATTCCACAATCTCGGGGCAGCAGCCGAGAAGGCTCGTCTCTGTGTAGCCACCAAACGAGTTGGTGGCAACTGGAGACGGACCTCCTCAATGGCAGCAATACAGGGTTGTTGTTTTTAATTTAAGCTGTCATGCTGCCCTAGTAATCCCCCCCACCCCAAAATTTATCAAAAACATTCTCCTCTCTCCTAAGAAATTGTTGCTCTTTCCCTTACTCCAGTCTACTGCAGTAAATTACTACTGCGGTGGTAAATTTGTGAAGGGGGATGTTTTGGCTCAGTCCTAGTTAGAGTAGGGTATGGACTCGGGAGGAGTTGTACCAATCACTTCACAGAAAAGATGGATATTTTAGGAGGGATCTGAAGGAAGGAAGAGAGCTGGGATCATTCCAGGTGATCAGAGACACAAGCAGCTACATCACACAGGCTCTCAACCCTTTTAGCTTGCAGAAGATTGTCCAGCTGATTGTACCATCTTAGGATGGCTCCTGATCCCAAGTGCAAAATCTATTATATTAATTGATGAGTCACCTAGAAAGTTGCTAGGGGTTTTGCCTTCTATAGTCTGGATTTGTATAGCATCTGTGAAAGTTTTGTCTTTGCTAGTGTTGTGCTTTCCTGGGTGAAATGTTCCTTCTTTGTGTCATTTCAAGGAGTCACATTTTTGTGTGTTTAATGTGTGGGAAAGTACAAAAGGGGTATGTTCTGGTTAATTTCATTTTCTTTTTACTATCATAATATCAACATTTCAAAAACTGCTTTCAGCTTAATCACCTCACTTCTTATAATTTCTTATTCTCATTAGTTTGACCCAAAAGAGAGTTTTTGTTGGGTAGGTTTTCCAGTGTGTGTGAGTGCATGCTTATTTCTGTGCATGTGTGTGGTTGATGTTGTATTTTCACTCACCAGGTTTCTGTTAATGAAAGAATCTGATTGTAATTGCAGAGCGTGAAAACCAGGGCTTAGCTGAAACTACTTGCACCATTTTATCAGCTGAGGGAACTGTGCAGTCCTCCAACAGGCTTGCTCAAAACAGCCCCGTATGATGGGGAGGTCACATTTTCCACTCATTTGAAGAAATGGTCCATCTTGTTGACAGTGCAAGCTGAAAGAAAATAGTTGTTGCAGTGATCTGGCAATAGCCCCAGATTTGTTGGACAGAGTGGAGGTTGTCCATGAAGCAGCAAATACATGGGCTTCTGTTGCCTGATAAGGAATTGCCACAGGTCCCGTTCTCAGCAGGTTTGCATAGAATCCATGATGGGTCCTTGATAGTGCAACTGTAGTTGCCCAGAGCATCCTGACTGCAGCCAACTTCAGTTATTGTGTTGTGATGTGTGTGCCTCTTTCATTCCTTGGTGTCTGTTTCTTGAGTCTATACACCTAACCCAGGGCCACTTTTTTCATTAAGGCAATCGCTCACGCTCTCAAACAATTATGTGATTTAGGAAAGACTCTAGACTTGTGAGTCAGGGCTGATTGCCTGATTCACATTTTATGAGCGACTGTTTTCAGCAGTAGCAAGTGTGAAACAGAGGTACATATTTGTAAGCATGCAGCAGATGTGTAGGGACTCATGGATGGTCAAAGCTCCTAGTGCACATCCACCTCATGGCAATGAATTGATAAACCTGCATTGTGCTTTATAGTGCTTACTACTGCTACTATTTATATACTGCTTTTCACTATAGTAGTTCTCAAAAGCAGTTTACAAAGAATAAGTATATGATTCTCTACCCTGAAAAGGCTCACAGTCTCAAAAGAAACAAAAGGTGGACACCAGCGGCAGCCGCTGAAAGGATGCTGTGCTGGAATTGAATATGGCCAGTTGCTCTGCCCCTGCTAAGTATAAAATATAAAGAGAATTGCCACTTCAGAAAGTGTTTACTGCTGTAAGCATGCTTTCGGTATAAAATCTGCAGCTACAGGTCACTTCATGTGGGGAAGTTTTGAACATGTGATCCAGGGCTTACGGTAGATGATAAACTCTTTTTGACAGAGACTTCCTTATATGCCCTACTCAGGTTTACTCTGCACAGGCTTTGAAGCAAGTGCCTCACTGTATTCTATGCATAGCAAATGTGATCAATGAACATTTTGAATGATCATATTGCAAGTTCTCAACAGAGTTCTCGACCTCACAGGCAGGAATTGCATCCCTGAGTTTGGCATAACTCATTTGACCTTCCTTTCCATATTAAGTCCTATGCATTAAATAGAAGACTATTAGGAATATGCAGGAGTTGGATTAAACGGCCTTGTGTTTATGGAGAAGAACCTATTTTCTATGTGATTTCAGGTACTTCTTGAAGTATGTTTACTTACGTGGATTCATTATTATAAAAGGTATATACTTGAGTATCTTGGCATTCATAGCTGTTTAGTACTTTGAGTCAGATTTTTTTTCTTTAAAAAACCAAAAACAGCTAAAGAGAATAAACATCAAGGAAAAACAAAAAGAACCGGAGAACTGAAAAAAACATTACTTTGGCTAGTCTTGCAAATAAATCAAAAAAAGCTACTAGCCAATAAAAAAATTTTTATTTTTACCTGCCCACATGTTAATTACGTTAGTTTGTTGCCTGAGGGCCTTGGAGGTGATGTCTGAAAAGGAGACATCTACCTTTTCCCTTTGAAATTGTTATTGGCAACCCAGTTAGTCCTGGGTTTCTATACTTTTCCACTGTCCTTGGACCCTGGTTGGGGCAGGAAAAGAGGATTATATTCAGTTTCAGCAGTGTATACATTACAGATATTTGGATTTCCATTCTATACTTGTTTTTGACTTGTCATGTTGACTGTCAGGGTTGTATAACTTCTGTTTTGAAGGCCAAAGTTATTGGGTTATAAAATAAGACTAGCCGACCCCGCACAGAGGAACTGTGTGCTCTTTGGGGCCGACTGTCCCCCCCCCCTTCCTCCTGCCCTGGTCTCTCCTCTCTCCCCTCCATCCCCACGCTCTCTTGCCCATCTGCCCATCCACGCCACATGCACAGAGCCTCACCGGGTGGCGGGTGGCTGAAAAGGGCACTGCCCTCACTCCTCCTCCTGGACAGCAAACAGGGAAGCCCCGTCACCCGTTTCCCTCCCACCAACAGCCTCTAACAGCTTTTTGTTTCCAGAGAGAAAGAGAAAGCCACAGTGCACTGAGCTGTGCATTAACATGGCAGAAATTCTTGCTCAACTTCTGTGGAAGCAGAAGATTCCATGCCATGGAGAGCTTCAGAAACAGCTTCTCATGCAGTGTCTCTAACCTTTCTGTTCCTTCCTCCCCCTCACCTACATAGAGCTTCACTGGGCGCCCCCTGCCACCTTCCTCCTCCAGGGTGGCGAACAGGGAAGCCCCGCTGCCCATTTCCCTCCCACCCCAGGCTGCAACAGGCATGGGGGCTTCGCCCCCACCTCCCGATCCTTGCCAGCACCACCCAGGCCACCGCCGCCACATCATAGCAGCTGGGCCAACCAGCGCCCAGCCAATCAGGCACCTCTGCCAGCTAACCGGAGCTCAGCCAGTCAGGTGCCTCCTTCGCCGGCACGCATAGCCTTGCCACCTCCCCACGCATGGCTGGCTAAGAGAATTAATTATAAAGATAATGGGCTATAGAGGACTCCAGTCTGCAAGATTTTCTTCTATTATTGGATAACTTTCCCATCTATTAGGAAAATCAGAGTGCAGAAAACCCATACTGACGACAATATCCTTTAATTCAGAAACGTAGGATATTTTAGAGTGAAATAAAATGTTTAAAATTAACCATTTAGCTATTTAAAATTGTAGACTCCCCATCATGATGCTGTTGTGGCTTTTTTCTCTCACTTTATCTTTGGTTCGGTTTCTTTGCAGAGTCTCGTATGACAGACCTGAGGCTTTCAACAGAAGCTGCAGCCAGACAGATTGGAGAGTCATTTAAGGTGAGATCTTTTAAGGTAAACAATGGTGGTATCCTCAGCCAGAAGCATTTTAGCTTATTTTTTCAGACACTGCCACAGGACACTTGCTGAAGTAGAAACACATTTGTTAAATAAAAACCTGTGGTTGTATTTGGGAAGGTTTAGCTATTTTTCTGAGTCATAATTGAACTAAGGCATAAGACAAATATTCTCTGAGTTTTAGAGTGACAAAAATTATTTTAATTTACTACAGTGGATTCTAACTTGTCCTATTAATTAATTAGGCCTATTGTTCAGGACCTACCTGCTACTTCTCACACTTAACCTCGAAGCAAAAATGACTTAATCCCTTGGGTCCTTTTGCCTGCATTCATTGCTGGCCAGGCTAGGTTTGTGAGTGACTAGAAGCTTACTCTCAAGGTAACTATTGTAGGTTCTTCTCTATTAAGGAACCCCTAATTTTATTATATCAAATGCCAAGATATAAAATGCAGCATGTGGTGTTAACATTAATCTTCTAAAACCATCACTTAAGAATAGTAAGCATACGCCACTGTGTGTTGAAAACTCAGGATGGATCATGCATTTCACAATAGAAAGAAAATGAATAACTCCCTTTTGGCTTAGCTGTTGGTCATTAAAAGTTACCTCAGGCATCATTTAAACTACCTCCAAGAAAATCTTAAAAACTTACCAAAGCTCAAGTGAGTTTTTCAGCTTGACTTCTGTCACTGACAGTCTGTGTCTGTGCTTGTTGGAATATGTTGTTTTGAAGGATAGCATTACAGTCACTGCAGCAATGTGAAAATACACAGTAATAGTTTCAGATCATAGTTTGATATCCTGGTTTGTTCTTTCCTCACAAACCATGGTTTGTAGAATAGTATTGGTTTGGATGGTCAGACATACAATACGAGGTTAAATAAACAATGATTTAATGTTATGTTGAACCAGGCCAGTCATTCTATATAACTGTAGTATGTAAGTCTTTAGGAGAAATTAAATGTCATTCAGGCGAGTCTTTGGAATGTATATTGGAATTGCTATGCATTGCCAGTACAGACTTTTGACATTAGTGGTTTGTGAGCAAATGTTGGAATATGCCTCTTGTTGATATTCTCTGAAGGCAGTTTATGAATGGCAATATTTAATTCATAATTGCTCGTGTCTAATTATTTCAAATCTGTCCCCCCACCACCACCACCACCCAGTCTCTCTCATCCCTCACAGAAAAAGGAGAAGGTTTCTCAAAAGCATTGTCTCTGTACCCAACCTTGGAACTGTGCAAACTCCACCAAGAAATATTTTCTGGCTCTGAAGTGAAAGAAGAAAATAAATGCAAAATAACAACGAATCTTATGGCACAAGTGGAAGTCACACCACCAGAAACTACCACGAGTAATTCTGTTCTATTGAAACTAAAGAAACCCTTGCATTCCCCACAGAAACACTATCCACTACGGCGAAGGAAAATTGAGCTTGAAACATGAACAAGGTTGTGGGGTTTTTTGGTGCTTTCAGGCCTAAAATTTCAATATATGTCCTATAATACAATTAGTTTGAGTGATTCCTCCCCCTGCCCCCAGACACTTGGTTATGTGTGACTTCTGTTTATCATTCCTAGCAATTTGTCCACAGGACAAAAACATGGACTTCTTGCAATAGCAACATCCTCTGGAAATATAATTTAGCAGATTTTATCTGGTAGCTATAGAAGGGCCTGTTGCCTAGGTCTAAATATGTCCAATACCTATGCACTTTCTAAAATATATATTTCCACAAGGCTCTTTGGCTGCTCGATGAGGACAAGTAACTTGCATTAAAACTGAGCATTGCCCTTTGAGTTGGAAACCTGAAGCAGCTGTACTTTCACTATATTACAGAAACATGATCAACTTAAGACGTCTTGAATGAGAAAAAAACCCTGTGATTGAGATACTCCAGAGAGAAAGAGAAAGCCACAGTGCACTGAGCTGTGCATTAACATGGCAGAAATTCTTGCTCAACTTCTGTGGAAGCAGAAGATTCCATGCCATGGAGAGCTTCAGAAACAGCTTCCCATGCAGCGTTGGTAGCTGTGGTTTCAAAGAAGAAAGTTGAAAGGTTCTGCTGGAGATACACATGCTGTCACATGCACAAATGAGGGCTTTCTGGAATCTAGCAATAGTTTGCATTTGTGGTGTGTCAAAATAATTTCAAAGTTTATTTGTACAGTATTTGTACAGGTTCTTGCTTGAACATTCAATGTAGTTGAGGCCTAACTCAGACGTTTGGCAGCAGACTTGAGTCTCCACCACTGTTCCGACTAAGAGGGATTCCCAGATGTTGTTGATTATAACTCCCAGAATCCCCAGCTGCAGTGGATTTTGCTTGGGGATTGTGGGAGTTGTAGTCAACAACATCTGGGAATCCCTCTTAGAGGGAACACTGGTTTCCACCAAACCTTAGAGTGTTGAGAGAGAGATGGGATTTGTAGGGGGAAGGGAGGGTTTAACTCTTCTCATACCTGCTGCTTCTCTCTTGTATTCACTTCACTCAACCTCCCATTCCCACCCCACCCCGACCATGGCATTTATGTATCCAGGACCCCAGCTTCGGAAAGTGTGCAAGGGAGAAGTGGAAGGTGGGGAAGTGTTAAGCATCCACCCCACCCCACCCCCAGTTCTCTTTCCCTTGAAATTTCCTACGTAATGGGGACCCAGATTCTGCCACTAAGTAGTTTGGCCCAGGCAAGTATTTGGGATTCTTCATCATCTCCATGGATCGGGGAGAGAATTAAAACAGTGATACAAGATTTGTCTTGCAGGCTATCAATATTTTTATCATCTTTTTGACACTTCAGTCTACACTTGAGGAATTCCAGTTTAGGATTATTAGTCTATGTATTGGTTATAATTGTTCTGATCACACCATATACCTAGGTAAATGAATGTCAAACTGTGTTGAACTTATAGGTGGATAGCCTGCTAAGTAAAGTTCAGGGATTGCCCCTTAAAAAACATTGATGGTGTATTGCTTAATGGAATGTACTTTGGGTCATATTCACCTGCAGTGCTGAAGGGCTGAAACTAAGTTGATCAGGCTGACTCTGGCAGTAGGTGCTCAAGAAGCTCTGTAAAGAGGCCATTCTGGATTTGGGGAAACAGTCTTATGTTGCTGTCGGACTGGCACTGCCTGCTTGCTTTGCCATACAATGTCTGCTCAACCTATATTCTAGTTCATATCTATGTTTATTATAGAGGCACTTCGAGTTTTCAGTGCTTTCTCCAAAAAAAAAAAAACAACCCTAAGAAGCCAGCATCCCCACTGTGCAAAGACCTTCCCTGAACATCCTACCACTTTGGGAGCTATATATCTTAATTACCATCACTAAGTTGGTGAGACTTGTTAAATTTCTAAAGTCAACGCTATTAAGTATTTTCTTTTTTTTACTAACCGGAATTGCTGTGTATAAATTTGTCTGAAATGCAATGAAAAAACTTCTCAAAATAGCCATAATTACTATTTCTTTAAAACAAAAAAATACACACCAATTGATTTAAATAGCCTTACTAAGGAGAAGCCAATAATCCAGAAGGCTAAACAAATTTAATTCTGCTCTTGAACTTCTATTTAAATATGTATTGATGGTGTAAGCTTATGTACATATTCAGAATGCTTTTTAATTCTCTTTGTAAAATGTATTTTTGTATATAAAACATGCTCTTTTATACACTAATTAAGGAAATTTCTCTAGATATTGTGCTAAATCTTTGGCTTAAATTATCAGTTGATAGTTCAAAATAGCTGGAGTTGAGAATTCAAGTAGATGAAGTCTATGCAGTTGGACCCGAGATCTTTTTTTGTGCATAAATAAATTATAAAATATGGTAAGTAGGAGTCAAACAATACCATAATTAGTTCTAGGTACTCAAGCGGGCTATGAGATTGTATTTATTTAGTGGCTGTCTTCTCCTAATGCCACATGAAACTGCTGTCAAAAGCCCCTAAATATATAGCAAGAGGTTCTGCTGATTGGCAAATGTTCTTTCTCGCTTCAAGTAGCTCTCTGGATCCTAGCACTGTTAGTTGTAGACAGTCCTACAGTTCACATTTATTTTTCTCTGTAAACCACTTTGAGAACTTTTGTTGAAGAGCAGTATATAAATATTGGTAGTAGTACTACTGAGTAACTTCGTCTGGATCTCAGCCAGTTAAACTTACTTCATAGGGAACTTGTTTAAGTTGTCTTTCCTTACAAACAATATTGCTTGTTCTTAGTTTGATTAATTTCAAACACTTGTGCCACAAAGCCTATCTGAATATATCTTTTATGCATACATGGTGGAAAAGGTCTCCAGATTACAGCATTTCCAAATATTTCTTATTTTGACAACATTCTGACAAGGGTGATTATTAAAACTGATTTTTTGTAAATTGAGGCATTAAGGCATCTTTCTGATATGGCAGTTAGAATATAATGACTGAAAGTGAATAACTTGATTTTTTGTGGGGGTGGGGGACAAGAAAGTTGACAATCAGAAAAGAAAGTTGAGTGATGCAGTGAACTGGGAACTCAATTTTGAGAGCGGAGGCATGACTTTGAACAGGGGAGCCCTATGAAATTGAAGGATCTTACAAAAGGAGGTAATAATAAAAGGTTTTACTGAGATAAGAGCCTTCGTGGTGGACAAATCAGAGTTTAACTGCTACACTTTAAACTGAATCATAGATGGTTCTTTTTGTTGTTTTGCTATGTTAGATATTGAATTGTTAAAAAAGGTAGAGTTGTATGAGTTTTTTAAAAAGAAAGTCTGAAGTCTTAGATGAAATGTGACATTTAACCTTTTTAACTTGGCAATACGATGGTATTGCAACAGAAGGCGTCTGGCAGTTTTCTTAATATAGCTCAAGCCCTATGAAGAACTTGTTCTTGCAGAAAATAGTCACAAAAAGGAGTTCTGTCATTATCCCCATTGAATGGAATGGTGGCACATTTTCAAGGCATGTAATCCATTTGATCTGGCTCCAATAGTTGTTAGGCAATTTATACCATTAAAGCATGATTTTAATGGAACAGGCTGTAAATAAATGTTATGTTTCCAAATACAGTTTATTCTAGATGGAACCCCAGAGGCTGACACTCTGCTATGTAAATCATAATGGAAAGCAGCCCTTTGGGCTACTGGAAAGGCTTAGCTGTTGGGTCTAGTATTTATATCTTGCCTTTCTATTATTATTATTTTTACAAACAAGCCTTTTGTAAATTTGGGGGAAGTTCTTAATCCAACAAAAAATTGTTCAGAGTGCATTGGTATCCAGTGTAATCTTGGTTTAAGTGTGAAGGCAGCATTGTTTCTAGTAGTGTGTAGAGCCTTGTGCAACCACATGACTTATGGTGCTCTAAAACTTGACAATTGTGACTGGATCTAGAACAAAGATGGCACACTTTCCTCTATCCATTTTTCATTCACTAATCTGGACATAGCACATCAGGCTGGTTGGTACACTCTAAACATATGCTGTGAGTAGCAGCAACTCTGGAAGCCAAGTTAAATCATTCTGCAGCTTTAGGCTCCCTCAGGCAAGCCAGGAACAGCCAGGGGCATTTTTTATTAGCTTCAGCTGATATGTCAGCTACTCCTATTTCTGGAGTAGCGTATAACTCCAGAACTCCAGTGGTACATATGCTGGAAATCTCCAGGCTTGACTACTGTAGTGTATTCTACATGGGAGTGCCTTTCTACAAAGTCTGGAAACTACAGTTGGTGCAGAATGTGGCAGCCAGACTGGTCTCCAGGATAACATGAAGATCAGTATAACTGATCTTAAAAGAACTGCACTAGCTGCCAATATTTTTTTAATTTTATTTTATTACATTTTATATCCCGCTCTTCCTCCAAGGCGCCCAGAGCAGTTTCAGAAATGTTTGAGTGAAATACAAAATGCTGGTTATCATCTATAAAGCCTTTAATGAATTGGGTCCAGGGTATTTAAGAGAGTGCCTCTTTTGTCATTAACCCTCCCACCTATTAGGATCATCTGGGGAGATCCAGGTATGGCTATCACCAGCTCATTTGCCCCTGGTGGCGCAGTGGTAAAACTGCCGCCCTGTAACCAGAAGGTTACAAGTTTGATCCTGACCAGGGGCTCAAGGTTGACTCAGCCTTCCATCCTTCCGAGGTCGGTAAAATGAGTACCCAGAATGTTGGGGGCAATATGCTAAATCATTGTTAACCGCTTAGAGAGCTCCGGCTATAGAGCGGTATATAAATGTAAGTGCTATTGCTATTGCTATTTGGTGGCTGCTTGGGACCAGGCCTTCTCTGTGGCTGCCTTGGGGCTCTGGAATGCACTCCCTGTTAAAAGACCCTTAAGATACCTTTGTCCCCTCAGGATTTTAATTGGTTTTATATCATAATTGTGTTAATCATTTCATCCTGGTTTTTAAATATTTGTTGTGTTTTATGTACACTGTGTAGGGATGCCCATGTCAGGTGGAATAGAAATATTAAATAAGATGGGCTCCCAGATGCCTTTTTTGTCCATGTAACAAAGTTTCTTACCATTGAATGTAAGACATGAACATATTTGGGCATTCTCTGGGATGGTTCCCTGTGCGTGCATGCATGCATGCTTGCTTTCCTTTGATTTATATTGTTCTGTTTCATTCCTTTCCCCTTCTTAAATATTTATTTTGCCATAGGTGCTCTTTGGGGTTTGGGTGGAGGTTGTATTGTATTTTTCAGCTGGGGGTGGGTTGTCTTTTCATTTGGTTAAGCGTGTGGTTGTGGTTTGTCTTTCTCCTCCATTTGCTTAGATGAGTCAGTACCATGAACTGCCTATAGCAGACATGACTGAAGGGGGCTTCCTGGACTTCCTTACCTCATAGAGGTGCAAGGCTTGAGTCCAGTTGGCACCTACAAGAAAAGCAGGTGGTAGAGTTAACTGTACCATTGCAGAGCTGTGTGCCACGCATTTTAATGTTCACAGATGTTAACAGTGCTTATAACTTTTGGGCCAGAAAGTCTGTAGGTCAGCCGGGGCGGAGCAAGGTTGGAGTGGGCCTAGACACAAGATTTTAAAATGCCCCCCATCACTGAAGCTCAGCTCATGAAGTAAAGAAATCTTAAATGAGGCTGAATAGTGGTAACAAAAAGCATAGTAAAATATTGTGTGTGTGTGTGTGTGTGTGTGTGTGTGTGTGTGTATACACACACAAAATATTTTACTATGCCTTTATATATATATATAAACCTATGTGCCACAATAGAACATCATCCTAAATTATTTTTTTTAAGGTTTTGTAAGTTGTGGGCGATGCAAGTCATTTAATGGCAATAGAGAAAGACATGCTGTTCTGGTAGCTCCAGATCTTAACACTCGCCTTAATTTTGGAGGATGACTACAACTGAAGGAAGCTTGGGTGGCTGTGCGGCTGGGGGAATCAGTCATGTGACTTGCCTCTGCGCGCCCCCCCCCCCCGCGCAGGCAGTGGGCCCCCAGACAACTGTCTCCCCTTGCCCTATTATAGTTATGCCACTGAGGCCAGCCTGCTTTCTAATGTTCTTATTTCCCCTGGTGTATGGTTCTGTGTTCACTGTAAGGCCCAGCAGGCTAAGTGTGGCTCCTTGTCACTATGGGGAGACTGTCATTCCCATTATGCAGTGCTGCACTTTGTTCCGCTTGGAGAGGAAAGGGCTCCTTTTGGGGAAAGTGAGCCTCTTGAGCTCCTGCACCATCATGCCATGCAGACACAGAGGACTGGAAAGGGTAGCCCTTCCCAGTGCTTTCCTCATTGAGAAAAGTGCAGTACTGTGCTGAGGTCAGTACAGCTGAAAATGGATCTCGCATGGACTTTGGGTTGTGCTTGGGGGCAGGGGTGCAAAGGTGGCTCCTGGTTAGTGAAGATGACTGAAATAGTGAGTAGAAGATTGGAATAGGAGGGAGAGAAGACACCGGTTCCAGTCCCCTCAGACATGGTTTTATTTATTTTGCTGTGTAAGCCGCTCTGGGAACTTGTTTTGTTGAAAAAGTGGTCTGTAAAGGTTCCGAATACGAACATGTAGCTTACTGGGTGACCTGCTCCAGCACTCGTGCTCAGCTGAGCGAGTCTACACAGTCTGGCGCTCCTGCTGGTGTGAACGGTGGGATAGACGTGGGAGAAATCACACGAAGGAACCTTCAGAAATGTTTGAGGACCTGCTGCTGCGCGTGTAAACCAGGCCGACTTCTATCCCTCCCGGTATCGTCCCGTCCCATCAAGCGGGGAGTTGTTCGCCTGTTCGGCGCATGCACGCGCAACGAAAAAGGGCCGGTGGAGGGCTAGAGCCAGCCACAAGAGGGAAGGCGAGGGGATTCAGCAGGGGAAAGCGGGGCGGGGAGGAAACCCCTCTCGTCTCAGTTCCCCATCGGACCGCATCTCCCAAGGGCAGCGGCAGCAGCCCCCCGGCCTGTGGTTTCCCAGGCAGTTCCCTCCCAAGTTTCAAAGGGCGCCACGTGATTTCCATGAACCTGACAGGCCATTTCGCCGCGCCGCCAGGGGCGGGAGTGGCTCCAGTTTTCCCCGGCCCGAAGGGGGACGTCTAGGGACGCGCAAGCCAGTCGCGCTTGCAGTCAGGTGCCGGGCTCGGTGCCGGGATCCCTCCCGGCTGGATTTTCCGCGTTGGGGGCTGCAGCGCGGTGTTACCCGCGCGGCTCGCCGCCTTCTGGGATCCTCGATGTTCTTCGGCCTCCTCCTCACTCCTGGCTCTTCTTGCGAGCAGCAACTTTCGCCGGGATGTCTCACGGCACTCCCGCCTCGGGGAGCGTCTTGCAGAGAAGCTCCTCTTCAGAAGGGAATCAGCAGGTAAGCGGAGGAGAAGCGATCGCGGGAAAGAGGCGGCTTGTGGCGGGGCAGGTTACTTTTCTCGAACAAGACCCGGCGGCGTGCGCTGCTGGAAGCGCTACCGCCTGGCCGCGAACACAGGATCGCTGCACAGTTGTTTGCTGCAGTTATTCCCAATTTAGAGAGAGGAGCTTGCACTGCATTGTGACCCCATATTTACTCGGGGGGAAACGTGGGTGGGTGGGTTTCTAATAGGGACCTTGGGGAGGGCAGAGTTAAAGCAGCCTCCCGCCGCGCTGTTTTGAAAAGTTAAGACCGCTTAGCCCGGCATCGGCTCTAATGACGGGTTTATCTTAACATCTTCTAATCTGGTCCCTTTGAGCTCAGTGGGGCTTACTCCTTGCTAGTACGTCTGCTTAGGACTGCGGTCAGGTGCAGTCGGGCTGCAAGGGGGCGAGAGACTCGCCAAAGGCGATCTAGTGAGTTCCGGAGGGAGAAGAACAGATCCCTCCCGGGTCTCTTGTTGTCAGGGCCAGGCAGCAGGGCTCATCTCTCAACGGGGGAGGGCTTCTAATAAACTCCCACGCCTGGACAGATGAAATAGCAGCAAAGAAGGCCATTAAGGGTCTTCTTCGCTCAGGAACTTTGTTTGGTCAGAAGCAGTGATGTAGCTGCACATTCAGAAGTGCAGGAGGCGCTCTCCATGGCAGCCCCCATGGCCGTGCCCTGCCCACCCCAACAGCCAGAGAAGCACCAGCTCTCTGAGCCTGCGTGTCTCTCCCGCCACTACAGAAGTCAGACGTTTTCACTCCCTCGGAAGTTTTCCTTTTTCGTGCTTCAAGTCAACACAGTAACATCTGAGAACCAGACCACACTTTGTGGCTGTTCCCCAACTAATTCTGCCACAAGTGGCTTTCACTTTCCACCTGGGCAGTAGTGTGTCTGGTGGGCTCATAAGTACCTCGGAGGATGAGGGAGACAAACTCCTAATGTAAAGTCCTCTGAGGTGAAAACTTGCAGCTGTTGTTTCTGGTAAGGGGATGGCTGAGTTTAATTTGGTGGCACTTCTATGGTGGCCTTAACATGCCTGTGGCATCGCTGCCACTTGAAACGCAGCTCTGTTGCTGCATGAAGGCGGCTGCAGGTGGTAAGCCATTTGCCTGAAGTGCTCATGGAAGCCGCACAGGCATCTGCTAGGGAGTTGGCTGTCAAGGTCCCTTCCAATTCCAAAATTGTATGTGGAGGTGGTAGTTTTCACCATAACAAAACATCAAGAAAGAATCCAAATACTTTGTGCTAATATTTTAATATAGTAATAGTAGTAAAACTGTATGGTTGAAAACTATCCAGATGACATCAAATATAATACATTCAAATCAATGAAATATATCTATATGTCACAATAACATTTGCAAAATATGATAAATCAGATCTCATCGAAATAGTCTCCGACAGACCATTTGACATGAACTATCGGATTTAATCTTTCCAGTTGGACATACAGAGACTCTCTGTATGTCCGACTGGAAAGATTAAATCCGATAGTTCAATTCAAAAATATCATGTTGTCAATGAACGGGAGAAGTGTAGACAAATATGTGGTCACAGTATTGTGTTTTGATTGAAAGATGAAGTGTCAGATCATAGTTTAGCCAATATCTGATCAGTCATACTTTTGCTAAACACGTTTCGACTAGAGACTGTCTTCTTCGATGACAATTGTCTGAAAGATTCTTGCTTCTGCTAGTAGTCTCCACTCCAGCATGGGGATTAAACTGGCACTAGTTTCTCCCTGAAGAAGAGAAGGGATGACCACAGCGTTCTAGATTGCTGTTCTAAACCATATTAATATGCATTTTATGTATAATATTAATATTAATATATTATTATATTATTATATTATTATTATATTATTAATAATTAATAATATTAATAATTAATATTATTATTATATTATTAATTATATATTAATTATATATAATATTATTAATATTATTATATTAATATTAATATTATAATTTATATTAATATTAATATTATATATAATATTAATATTATTATGCATTAATATGCATTTTATGCATAACATGCATAATATGCATATGCACCCATAAAACAGGCCCTTCTAAACCATATTAATATGCATTCCCTCCTTCAGGAATCACACTTTGCTCCCCCACCCCACCCTTGGCCTTCTACCACCTTGCAAAGACCTTCCTGTTCCATCAGTTTTTGTTTAAATGTATCAGAGGTTTAGTTTATTTGCTGCCGTGGTCATTTTTGGAACTGTTTGGAATGCTATTTGTGAATTTTTGTTTGTTTGTAAAGACTCGTTTAATGCAGTTTTTTACAACTTGATTGTATACGTACCACTTGCCACCTTGGACACTTCCTTGTGGAAAAGTGGGATTTAAATGTTTGTGAGAAAGGTAAGTAGTCACCTTCAGTAATGCTAACAACAACTCTCTAAAGGCCTTTCTGAATGATGCTGAGGAACTCCCCCACACATCCTCTAAACTGCTCTCATACAGCTGAGATAACACTGGAGTGATCCAGCTATATCACTAAGTACTGATTATAGCTAGGGGAGAGGATGGCCCAGGTTCACTTCTCTCTCTTGTGGCCACTTGGAGTGAGGGAGATAATGAAGAAAACAGGGAGGGGTGGAGCTGGGGGCCCTCGGGGGCCTGGGTTCTTTGAACCCATCCGCTCAATTATAGCGATACCCCTGCACCTGGCAGAATAGCTATTCTGTGGTCAGAAGTCCCAGAACCCATAAAACAGGCCCTTCAAAATGTCTGCAGTCATGCAGGAGTCGATAGCAGAAAAGCAGCTCCCCCACAGCTAGAATAATGCTTAAGGGGTCCCTCAGTCAGGCCAGTATTATTACCGCTGTGTTACAAATGGGAGACTGAGAGAGAAGACCACCTAGCAAGTTCATAGCAGAGAGGAGATCTGAATGTGGGACATGCCTGGCCCAAACACCAACTGCACCTGAGGTGGCTGAAAGAGGCACAATTCCCACCCCTCCTTTGGTCAAAGGGGAGCTCTTTTTTCTTCCCGGTGCTTTCCCCTCTCCTGCCACTCTCCTTCCTCCTGCTGTTCTGCTGCCTCCTTTCCCTTCTCCTGCTCCCTGGCTTTTGAAAAAATAGAAGGCAGGGAAAGGGGAATGGCAAGACCACTTGGAAGCCTTTTCAGAAAGCCAGGGAGAAAGAAAAGATGGAGGTGGCAGTAGCCGTGGTAGAGTGGCAGCTGCGCTGCCTCCACCAGATAAGGGGTAGTGCTGAGTGGAGTGGTGCTGTGAGGTGGTCAGTGGAAGTGGTGAGCATGGGACACACACACACCCCGCACCTCTGTTGCTCCACCCCCTGAGGCAGCTGCCACATCAGACCTCATCAGCAGGCCAGTTCTGAGCAGGGCTTTTCAAAGCATGGGTGAGCAGAAAAGGCACACTGTTTTGAGTAACCTGTACAGAGGTACCAGATGCAGAAGGATTATATTTATATGACTGCAGCCAGTGACGCTCTTTGGACTGGACTTCCGGGCAGAGGTCCAGTCCCCCGCAGGCCTGAGGGGCCTCCAAATGCTGAGGGGCCCACTAATTTAAGTGGCAGGATTGTCCATGCTAGATGTGCTATCTCTCTGCAAGTCAGTGGGAAGTAGCTTATTCAGAAAATCTTCTAAAAATACGAGAGAGAGAGAGAGAGAGAGAGAGAGAGAGAGAGAGAATGTGTAAGTTTCCAGCTTTCTCTGAGCATGTTCTGGTGTTAAAAAATAGTACATTGCAGCTTATCTGGCAGTGATGGCAGGGGCGAGGGCAGCTGCCACCCCTGTTGTCCCTGTGTCCAGTCCCAGCACAACATCCTTCCAGTGGCTGTTGCTGGTGTCTACCTTATGTTTCATTTTAGATTGTGAGCCCTTTGGGGACAGGGAGCCATCTTTGTTTTGTTTACCGCTTTGAGAATTTTAGTATTCGTAGTATTGTGTGTGGAGATTCCCCACAGCTACACCACTGTCGGGTCACACAGACTTTTTTCTAGCACCTTCTGCATGACAAAACTTTTGGACTGGCCCTTGTAAGCTTCTGTGATGGATCTGAAGCCAGGGGAAAGCCAGTACACTAAAATAACGAAATTACACTGTCAATTAGATGGGAAGGTAATGACTCTTAAGTGGCGCTAATTCACTTCCACCCTACAGATCCTTATAGTTGCTGCAAGAGCAGATTTGGCACTCCCTTCTTTCACCTTCTCCAGGGCGCTTTTCACACAGAGCTTTTAGCTTGCATCTTCTCTGGAATGGAGGATGTGCATTCACATATCGGCCAGATTTACCCTGAAGTCCCTGTCAGCTATCAGGGAACACTTTTAAAAAAAAATTTATATTCGGCTCTTCATCCGAGCAGCTCAGCACATGCTTATTAAATAAGTAGATGCTTATTTTTTAATCCCCACAACAACCCTGTGAGGTAGGTTAGGATGAGAGATACATGACGGGCCCAGAGTAACCTAGTGAGTTTCATGTTTGAATGGGGATTTGAACTCGGGTCTTCCCGGTCCTAGTCCAACACTCTAACCACTACGCTATACACACATGGTTTGGGTTTTCCATTGTTAGAGTGTAGCCCAATCTATACTCAGGGTTTAAAAACAAACAAACCACTTCTTGCATTGTTTTTGGTAGGCAACTTTGAACTCGCAGTAAAGCCTCACAGTAAACTTGCAGTGAAGTCTGCTGTGTGAAAAGTGGCCAGCTGCCCAAGTGGTGAAGTAGAGTAGTATGCAGGGAAAGTGGTGATTGTGTAATTCTTAGCTACCCTGCACTCACGCTTATTGCCAGAAATTTGGGAGAAAGGGGAGCTTAAGGGCACATGTCACGGGGATTGTGACATTGTGAGTCAGTTCAAAACAGACAAACGTCACATGTAAATAAATACAAGTGCTTCGATGTGTTTCCATTAATCTTCTAAATACATTTAATGCACCTTATAACATTAAATTAAATTGCAAGTCAGATGCTTACCTGTAACTCTAGAGCATTCACAATTGTCAGCTAAATGGCAGAAGCAGGTTTACTCGTTACTGAACAATTGGTTTGACCATCACCTGCATGTTTTGCTGTATATCTCTGTAAGGAAAAGAGCTAAAGACTTACACTCTTTGGCCTCCTTTCCAAGGGAAAGAAAGCTTATGAGATCACCATGTCTGTGTGTCCCTCTCTAAAAACGTTTGCATTTAGAGTTCAATACCAACCTAATTCCCAGCACATGGAACAGGGTCCTATGCAACCCCAAAGGTTTTTTGTTTTGCCAGTCCATCATGTTGCTTCAAATTGGCAGCCACTCAAAGTATAGACAATATCCTTTTGCAACACATGTGATCACCAGTGTTTCCTCTAAGGCGTGCACATGTGCATCCACTGATAGATTTTATATGTCGGCTCAGTCCATTTTAGATCCTGCTCAGGTTGAATCTGGAAGGCCCTGCTCTGAATGCACGTGCGCACACACCACCTTGATACTGCCTCCCAGAACACAATTCATTCTGCACAGAGATGAAAAAAATTAGAGAGAACACTGGTGCTGACAGATGGATGTGGAGCAGTTTACATCTCTTATGCATATATTTGTGCAGATCTATAGTTTTCTTCCACTGCTGGAAAAATTCCCACAGAGACCCATGAAAAGAGCATAAATTCTGAAATACGAGTTGATATTCAAATGAATCAAGTGGAAGGAATTGAAATGCTATCTCGTCCAGGCTGTACAGTGCTGAGGGGCAGGATCTTCCATACCACATGCACACATTCCTTGTTGCCCGGGCCAGCTCTACCATGAAGCAGCCTGCTTCAGGTGCAGACTGGACCAGTTCTCAGGACAGCACACCACGCATCCTTCCATGCATGGCCTGCAGAAGAAGCAAGGCCAAATGGCCCTGTGCTACTTTTACTCTTTTCTTGCCAATATACAAGGAAGGAAGAAGAGATTTGAAAGATGGAAAGAGAGGGTTATGTGTGATTTTAATAGGAAAAAGAAGACGGAGGGAATGGAAAGGATGCCATTTGGGGTGCTCCATTTCAGGCAGCAAAATGTCACGGGCTAACACTGCCCATTGACATCCAGTTTGACTCCTGGGGGAAATGTAGCCTCAGTTAGAAGCAATGTTGAAAGCGAAATCCATTTACTCTTCTAGTTTATTAACTTCCCTCTTGCTTGTCCTTGTTGATTTGTTAAGGATTTCTGTAAATTCTGTTACCAATAACTTGCTCTGAAGGCCTTTTTTAAAGCTCAGCTTGTGCATTTTAGGTTCCTTAGTATATTTGCTAGCCTCTCTTCCCTAGAATATTAGGTCACCCATAGATGACTACCAACATCCTTTTAAACTCACTGCTAGTTAATTACTTTTTCCAAGTTTGCTTGACATTTTGAACGAGGACTTTTTGATTCATGGCTCGCCCTCCATCGCTCTAAATCAGCTCTCATCCATGTATGTCATAAGACTTTTGAATTTTCAGTTCAAAACAGGATGGACTTGCCCACGGATATTCATCCAGGGGCCAGATCTATGCAAGAGACTATGTAGGCATTCTGCCATACTTCAGTTTGATCAAGCTGGACATCTTGAAGATAGTAAATCATAGATCCTGTTCAATAGTAACTATTCCAAGGTGTATACCTCAACCACTTGCATAGTAACTGCTGTGAGATATATTCCCCAACCACTTCCAGGTACACCCAGAAGTGGTTGCGATGGGTGTCCTGATGCTACTTGCCTGCCATCTTTCTTTTCTCTCCACCAACAACTAACTGGGGCTGAAGTGAGATATTCTTCCATCAAGATTTCTTTATTACACAAAGATAAAATACCAGATGTTACAAGTTAAAACAAAACCGGTTTCAATGAAAAAACGCCATCGTCAACTGAGCCTGACCCTTTCTGGGGTGTCCTGGGAACTGCTGCCCTGTGATGGAATCTCTATTCCCCAGATTCTTAGGGGAAGGAGGGAAGCTTGGTATAAAATCAATATAAATTTGTGGCGTAAGCATGGTATTTAATTCTGTGTTCCTAAATACTTGCTGTACTGTCCCACAATGGCTGTTGTTTCTGAAAGTTGCAGCATTTTATTTTGCTTTTAGGTACTTTCTTTGAATGCATTATTGTTCATGTTATTATTTCATATTGTTCATCAACTTGAATGCCTTTCTAAAGACAGAATAAACGTCTTTTCATAAAATAAAGTAGGATCATTGGCTTTGTTTTGCTCTTGTGTATGGAAAGTGTAGCCATACCGCACCATAATAGCCACTGCTACTGAGAATTTGGTTTCTGTGGGTAATGTGTGCTGTCATGCTATGCAATGCCACGGAATCCTTCAGCAAATCATCTTAGTTCTTTAAGCACTGAGCTGAGCAGCTGTTTCCTTTTAGGTGAAAGGTGCAGCTTCTGCTTGAACTACTTTCCTATATCAGCAGCCGTTTTTTGAGAAGCCAGTCAGGAGCAAAAAACGCAAGTGAAAATTGCACAGGTTTTCTTACCTGCAATCTACCTGTGTTGTTGCTGAGTTAGTAATAGACATGATCTATTACTAGTGGAGAACCATTCTTGTGATAGCAAGCATGAATTCTCCCATTTGCTAAGCAAGGTTCACTTTGGTTGGGGTGGGCTACTATATGGGAGCACTCTCTACCTTAAGATCTTCCCTTTATTGGATGGGTCTATAGTGAAGTGGTAGAGCATCTGCTTGAATGCAGAAAGTCCCAGATTCAGCCCCAGCATCTTCAGGTAGGGCTGGGATGTCTGAAACCTTGGAGAAGCTGCTGCCTGTCAGTATAGATACGGTAATTCTGAGCTAGATGAACCAAGGATCTGACTTGATAGGAGGCAGCTTCCTATCTTGCGATGGTCCTGAAGGGGCCACTTGAGCTGCAGTACCCAGGGGTGTAACTATAATAGGGCAAGGGGAGACAGTTGTCTGGGCCCCCCCCCACCTTGGGGGCCCCCCCAGAGGCAAGTCACATGACTGACTTCCCCAGCCATGCACCAGCCCAGGCTTCCTTCAGTTGCATTCATCCTCCGAAACTGATGTGAGTGTTAAGACCTGGAGCTACCAGAACAGCATGCCTTTCTCTTGTACCATTAAATGACTTTCATCGCCCACAACTTACAAAACCTTTAAAAAAATAATTTAGGGTGATGTTCTATTGTGGCACATAGGTGTGTGTGTCTGTGTGTGTAACTTCAGGGGCGGGGTGCATTTTAAAATCTTGTATCTGGTCCCACTCCAACCTTGCTACACCCCTGGCAGTACCTCCAGAAGATGCTACTGCTTCTGTGAAAGCAAGTGGAGCAGAGGAAGGAAACAAACTGTTACAAGCATGTTTTTTGTTAGACCAAGTGGACCCTCTCTCTTTCTAGGTCTTTGCACAGCCAACTTTGTTTGGTGGACAAAAGAAGGTCCTGGTGAACAACCCTCGATAGTTGGTGGCTGCTCTGAGCCACTGACCCACACTTTACTGAAGAAAGAGCTTGTGCAGTTTGGGTGCAGTCAGAAGTAGAAATGGCCTGAGCACTTTTACCCCACTGGGGAAAGGTTGCCAAGAAGTTTCTGGCAAGCAGGAGTCGGTTGCCAGGATGTCAGATTGCAAGGTGGAGGTTCCTTTGGGATTAGCATGCTGGTTGCCCATTGGCTCAGCCTGTACATTTGTGCATAAATAGTCCAATGCTGTAAGTCTTCAGTATTCTCGCAAGAAAACTGATCCTGTAAAAGGCTGTGCCTGGAAGTGTGGAGCACAGTAATCCGCTCTGTTGGCCCTTGGGATCAATTGCTCGTTCTGATGCCCTCTCGTCACTGTTGCCAACATTGTGGTGACTGCCCCATGCACCACACAACAGTATCATGCCAAGGGCAAGGAAAGTGCTGATGCAGCAGCAGTGATGGTGGTCCTGCTGGATTAATCCCTCATATGGGCACAAGGGGACCAATTCTGCCTTTCTTTTGTGGGAGCAGCAATAAAATTGTATTTATGAACTGCAAAAGATGTAGCCAATCCTTGGTACAATTGATAGAGCACTGGACTTTGGGATCTGGGTTCAAATCCCTGCTTAATCATGAAGCTCACTAAGTGGCCTTGGATTCCTCACTGTCTCTCAGCTTGACCTACCTCACAGGGTTGTGGCGAGGATATAATAGGATAGCCTCATGTATGCCTTCCCGGAACTAGTTGAAAGGACAATGGGATATAAATAAGACAGATATCTTTCTGAGCAACTTGTCGCTTTTATCCCTTTTCTTTAAAAACAAACAAGCAAAGGCAATTGGCCAGTTTTCTCAGTAAAGGGTTGAGCTGTCAGTAAACTAAATGAGAAGGGGGTCCAACAGCCTTTTTATAGTTAAATATTTTTTATCCATCACTCATTCCCTCTTCCCAATAAATTCTGGGAACTATAGCCTTGAGGGTGGCTAGAAATCTTTAAAATTAGCAGCACTTTGATCAAACTGCGGTTCCCAGAATTCTTGTATGTGTGTTCATGTGCCCAATAGTTGTTAAACTGGCCTACGCATTAATATAAGTTTAGTATGCCCACAATCTCTCAGTACCGTTTTACCTGCCCGGAAAGATGTCTGCAGGTGAGAGTCTTTCAAGGCCTCTTCCAGATGGTGCATCTTCCTACAGCAAATATTTTCTTTGCTGTCTCAGGACCAAGGTATTCAAAAAACAAACTAGAAATCATTTGGGATATTTTATTTTATTTTGCCAGAGTCATGATGATGATGAAAGGAAAGTAAGACGGAGAGAGAAGAACAGAGTTGCTGCCCAGAGAAGCAGGAAGAAACAAACGCAGAAAGCAGATAAACTCCATGAGGTGACTGTTACTTTGGACTCTTGGCGGTTAAAATTAAGTTCACTGTCAGTGGTTTGCTGCCTCTGATCATGGAGGTTCCATACTAGAGTTTCCATGCCCTCCGAAATGCCGGGTTTCACTTGGATTTTAAGCATCTCGCCCAGATTGCTTAGCCCACCCAGGTTCACCCAGATTTCAGCTTTCATTTTTTTTTAAAAAAGGAAAAGCTAAGCTATAGCCCTTGTAGAAGCAGAGTTATGGAGCAAAACGTGCAGTCACTGTTCTTCTCAAAAAATATTTTCAAGCCAATTTACATAATGTGCATATTAGGCACCCAGGTTTGGAAAGTCAGAATGTGGCAACTCTATTCCATACTAAACGGTTGTGACTAATAGGTAGCTCTTTTTCAGATTTCATCCGAACTAAACATTGGGAGGGAACACGGGTCACTCTTCAACCACTGCAAAGCAGTGAGAGAAGGATGGATTTGCAGTGGGAGAGAAGTAGGTGGGAAGGGGAATGCTTAACCCTTCCCTGGCTGCTGGCCTTTCCCAGTGTTGCTGCTGTAAACGCAGAACTGAAAACCCATGCTGGGGGGAAAGGAGCAGCAAAGAGGTGTTGCAAAGGTAAAGCAGCAACTGAGAGAAGGGTTAAGCTCTCCAGGCTGCAATTCTTTCCCTGTGCATCTCTTTGCAGCGGTTTGGCAGCAGCCTGGAAGTACCCAGATTTGGAAGTGGTTTGGGTGTGTGTCAAATACTACCTCAAGGGGCCAGAGTGCTGTCCTAATGACCTTTCTAAACAAACATGTGGCCAGCCACTCAGTGATGTGATGTGCAAGAGTGCTGCGTGGTTCTAAATACTTGTCTTCCCTCCATCCATCCGTAAGATGGATTCAACCCATAAGAAATGTTATATTTAAATATGTAGCCGCCGTACCCCAAATGGGCCCTCCAAGAGACTCACAAAGCAATACAACCATTAAAACAAGCCTATAGCACCCACTAGTCTCACTTAAAAGGAACAAAATTAAGCAGCCGCCGCAGGCAATTGAAACTCCGCAACTGGAAAGCCTACGAAGTAAGATTTTAACCTGCCTTCCAAAAAAACCTGCAAATCGTGCTTCCAGACTGGAACCCGAAGAACAATGCACATGCCTGGCGCTTCTGCATTCCCTGATGCAGCAGGCAGAGAGCCAGCTTCTGCCCCCTGTCCTGTTGGCCACATTCTCTTTTGGGCTGCTGTGCAGCATGACTCACCCTGTCCTCCCTGGGCAATTGAAGCAGGGCTTCTTCGGCTGCCTCTTCTCCCCCTGCACTGGGAAACCTAAGCCTACCTGTGTGTTCTCCGGGTTGCAACCTGGCTGGCAGCCCTGCTTACAAAGAAGTTGCCTCAGTAGCCAGGCGTGTGGCAACACTGGAGTGAGCCCTTGCACAAGAAGTGGAGATGGGCCCCTTCTCCGTCCTGCCAGTGAGGCTAAGGGAGATGAGGACTGAACCCGAGCCCTGGTGAGCTAGTCAGGAAGTGAAAGGGATGCTGGTGGCACTTCTCCCTCACTTCCCTCCTAGAGAAGACTGCTCCCCCTTGAAGCCAAGATGACTCATCTTGTTGGGGAGGCAGATGGGGAGAGCAGAGAGCAAGCTGGTGGGCAGGGTGATCATATGCTCTCTCTATTTCATTTCATTTTATTTCATTTATTCGATTTATATACTGCCCTTCCAAAAATGGCTCAGGATGGTTTACATCAAAATAAAAACAATTAAAATCATTCTTAACAAGTAAAATCAAAACTAAATCAATCAAACAAATAAAATTATTAACATTAAAATCATTTAAAGCCAACATTAAAAATTTAAAACCATAAATCGAATTAAAAGCCCGGGTGAATAAATGTGACTTGAGTGCCTTTTTAAAAAGTTGCCAGAGATGGGGAGGCTCTGATTTCAACAGGGAGCGCATTCCAAAGTCCAGGGGCAGCAGTGGAGAAGGCCCGTTCCCGAGTAGCCGCCAAACGAGTTGGAGGCAACTGCAGACGAACCTCTCCAGGTTGGTTATAGAGGCCAGTCCTCTCTTTTGGGGACCATGTTCTCCTTCCCCACCACCATGTCGGTTCACAATATTTATTTATTTAATTTATTTATTCGATTTATATACCGCCCTTCCAAAAAAGGCTCAGGGCGGTTCAATATAAAACCATTAAAACAATTAAAACAATTTAAAATACAATAAAAACTCTAAAACCAAAGCTTAAAAAACTATAAACTAAAAAAGCCTGATTAAACAGGTATGTTTTTAGGTCCTTCTTAAAAACATTCAGAGAAGCAAAAACTAGGAAGCGTGTTCCAGAGTCCCAGGGCAACTCTAGAAAAGGCCCGGTCTCAAGTCGCCATCAACTGAGCCGCTGGCAACTGCAACCAGACCTCCCCAGACGATCTTAACAGGTAGTGAGGTTGATGAAGAAGAAGGCGCTTTCTTAAATGGGGTAATGTGGACATGGCCACCCTACTGACAGGCAAGTAAGGGAATACATCTAATATAGCATAATTTGTCCAGATTGCTGCTTTGTCCAGGACAGGGGCAGCTTGTGGGAGGCGGGGTGGCAAAAAGATTAGGCAGTCATTTTATGCTTTGCTGCTTCTTTGCATGTTAATGTTGCCATTGGAAAAGTTTGACTTGTACGTTAATTCCTATGTGCAGATGTACATATGAATTAATATGTGCGGCTTTTATGCAAATTGGTGCTCTCTTTTCTGGTGATAATGCCCTATATGCCCTCTTTTTTTGATGTTCCACATCGTCTTTTTTGGTGATGTGGATCTGGCCACCCTTTTGGTGTGGGGAGGCTCACTCAGGGGCCTAAGGACACCCCCCACTTTTCAGTTATGGCTACACCCCTGTCAGTAGCCCTTTAGTCCTGCAGAATGAAACCACCGATCCATCTTGCTCAGCCTCACTGTCTTTGGCAATGGCCAGCCAAATGCCCCAGGAATATTTAGCATAGCATGATGGAGGTGGCCATCCTCTCTGGTTTGTATCCAAGAGCTGGTGATCAGTGGTATACTGCCTCTGATCACACAGGCTTCATAATTCAATATCCTGCCTAGTAGATGGCTCTTTCTACCCTGAACACCTAATAGATTTTAAAAGATGCCTAAGCTAGTACCCATCCATCACAACAGCCTGTGGCAATGGGTTCCAAAGGATAACTACGCACTGCATTAAAAAGTTTGGTTTTGACTGTGACTGTCTGGAACCTCCAGTCTACCAATTTCAGGAGATGAACCTGAAGTTCTGGTATCTTGAGTCAAGATACTCAAACTCCAGGGTCATCTCCTGAGATCAGTAAGCGGTAGGTGAATTTGATCATTATAAGGTGGCTTCTCAAGAAGAGAGGCTCAGATCTAGAACAACAAGGGTGTTGGCCAAGGCTGAGGTTATTATAATAGCTTGAGCTGTGTTTTTATCCTTGATGCTTTAAAGGTTTCTCATGAGCAATAATGAATTTAATCAGTAGAACTTTGAATAAGGGTGGAGGCCAAGAGGCTCATACGTGCTTTGCATGGAAGAGCGCAGATTATTCATCTGTTCCTGCAAGTCCACGTGTGGTACAAGGCAATTGTCAAGCAGGTAGTCATGGCTGAGCAGTTTCTGCTGGCTTTTTCTCTTTTTTTCTTTCCCCAACCATGTGTAGTGGAGCAAGTTCTGTTGTACCCACATTTAAATCAAAGGGGAAACCACCAGTGACTTGCTGCTGTTAATTTGCCTTGTAAAGCTGTCGTGCCTGTCCCCTTCTCTTTTCCCCACCTACTTTTTTTTTTTTAATAGGCAGTCCTGCATTCCTGTTTCCTTTCAGGATCACAGTAGAGAGAGAGGATAAAGTTTGAGAGAGGAGACAAGAGTGTGAGATGGGGAACATAAATGGAGTCCTGCTGGATCAGACCAAAGGTGTATGTAGTCATAGGAAGTTGCCATATACCTAGTCAGACCATTGGTCTATCTAGCTCAGTATTGTCTACACAGACTGGTAGCAGCTTCTCCAAGCTTGCAGGCAGGAGTCTCTCTTAGCCCTATCTTGGAGATGCTGCCAGGGATGGAACTTGGAACCTAGATGCTCTTCCCAGAGCGGCTCCATCCCCTGAGGGGAATATCTTGCAGTGCACACACATCAAGTCTCCCATTCATATGCAACCAGGATGGACCCTGCTTAGCAAAGGGGACAAGTCATGCTTGCTACCACAAGAGCAGCATCTTGCTTCTCACAGTGGCCAGTCAGATGCCTCTGGGATGTAGGAATGTCATGTGTACTGAATTGCTTCGGTGCACACTATGTTGTTGTTTTTATTTATTAATTACATTTATAAACCGCCTCATCCAGAGGTTCTGGGCGGTGTACAACAGCTTTTAAAAGACATAAAAATACACAATTAAAAACATAATGCTAAAAACAATATAAAAACAATTCAAAAACCCATCCATGGGCGGCGAGGGGTTCCCTTGAGAGGAGGCAGACCGGTGCCCATCCTCCAAGCACCCGCCAGCCCACCGCGGCACTGTCTCAACGGAAAGACTTCTGTGCAAGTGGCAGCTTGTGCCGCTTGCCCCTCTAAAACCCCACGCCGAGGAGATGCATCCCTCGCGCAGTGTTGGCATATCAATGGCATTGGTGCATGCATGCACAAGCTGTTGCTGGCCCTGCGAATGGCATCGACGCATGTGCCGATGCCATTTATGTGCCGACTCCACATGAGGGGTGATGACGCATCCCCTCGCCACGGCACGGTGTTTTAGAGGGGCAAGCAGCACAAACTGCTGCTGGCACAGAAGTCTTCCCTTTGAGACAGCACTGCTGCAGGCTTGGAGGACTAGCAGGTTGGACCTGTCCACCTCCTCTTAAAGGAGGCCCTCACCCCACACTGAAATGTTTTGACGCCAGGGAGGGATCCGAAGCGTTTCGGAGCCTCTCCAAGGAGGTGCCAAAACACTTCAGGCTCATCCCTACTGGGAAGCCCACAAGCAGGGCACAAAAGCCATAATCTTCTCTCCAGTGGGGTGGGCACCCAGAAAGTATGGATGCAAATGGAAGCTGTGATGATCCAGAAAAGGATATGCAAATGCTTTGGTTTTGTGGAGGGATTAGAAGGTGAGGGGAAATTTACAGCATCACAGCTGAGAAAGGTGGTGGCCGACCAGGGGGCTTGAGAAACATTCTGTTTTAACTGCCTGCCTGAGACTCCAAAAACTAGTGGGCTGTCAAACATCAGGCAGAACACAAAAGAGGGCTGGAGTCAGTTTTGTGGGCCCCATATTGTACAGACAGGAAATGCCATGCCAATTCTGGAATCTTATCCCCCCACCCACCCCCCGCCACTTTTTTTCTTTTTTCTTTTTGGCATGCGAAGGAAGTGCTCTCCTCTTCTCTAGCACTTTAACCAATATGTTGCACCCCGCCTGGCTGTAAGGGTCAGGGCCAAATTACCTGTGACACTATATATGTAAATTGGCCCTGACACTCGTAACTTTTGTGAATTAAATGGTGGCCACAGGGAGGATCAAGAGTGGGACCTCTCTCTGTGTGTCTGTGTATGCTTTAATCCTTTCTCCCCTACTGAAGTACTGATCCGGATCGAACCCTTGTGGCTGCTATTTGCGCTGAGACAGACACTCCCATTAGCGCTACGCAATGCTACACAAGACATTTGGGAGGAAATCACGTTGGGTGGCAGCCAGTGGCTGGCTTCTGGGAAGGACACCGCTGTTTCTGGACTGTTGCCACCAGAGGCAGCAGTGAGCCGCGCTGGGCAGGGGTGGTGGTGGCGGCGGCGGCAAGGAAACCTACATCCACAGCCACACTTGCCACCAAGGTAAGGGGAAGTGGCTCCACCACCAAGGCAGGAGGGGGCCACTGGAAGGCACTTTGCTAAGGACCCTCTCAAACCTGGAGCCCACACGATCCAGACCACAGTATGCAGTGCAATAAGCACAGAGAACAGACATTAACAAGGTCCATTGCACCAAGATTATAATCAGATGGTTACTGATGGCTGAAACCAGTAAATGGATTCAAGCTTGCAGTTTTATCGGATTATTTTATCTGCTTGGGTCTTCTGTTTTGTGTCATGTTTTTATTTCCTGTTGATTATTTGATTGCATCACAAGGAGGCAGTAATGAAGGAAAGCTTGTCACTGCTAGTGACCTGTTTTAGTATTGTTTGTTTGTTTGTTTGTTTCCAGGAATATGAGTGCCTTGAACAAGAGAATACCTCCTTGAAAAAAGAGATTGTGAAGCTGACTGATGAGATGAAGCACTTGAGTGAAGTGTTAAGGGATCATGAAAAGATCTGCCCTCTGTTGCACTGCTCTTTAAACTTTGGCTTGATGCCCAGACATGATGCTCTCAGTGGTACCCTGCCTAGATGAGGGCTTCTGTTAAGGCTCCTGAAGTGCTACTGAAATGAGAGAGAGATTTCAAGATCCAGCCACTTCTTTCCACTGTTGTGTGTGAACACAATCACCTAGAAAAAAAACAACGGACCTCATCCTAGGGTTTCCTTCCCACCTTGGAGTTGGCCACATATCAGGACACCATCTTTGTGGCAGAAGTCTGGATGGGCTGCAACACCATGGGAAAATCTTTGGACAGATCTTTGGCATATTCTATGAACATATATAGCTGCCTTATCCTGAGTCAGACCATTGGTCCGTCTTACTTGGTACTCTCGATACTGAGTGGCAGCCGCTCTCCAGGATTTCAAAGAGGGATTTCTTTCTCAGCCCTGTCTGAAAATATCAGGGATTGAATTCAATGCTGGTACTTTACCATTGAGCTATGACGTCACACATGTCCTCTCTAGATGCTCTGTGCCTGGGAAGGATGCTAGCATACTGCAGAAGCTTGAATACAGAGAATAGTAACTTCAGTTTATTTTTAAACATGTGACTGTCTAGTCCTCATTGATAAAAGTCTTGGAAATCATCACACAAGGGAAGGAATCTGCCAGAGTCCAAAACTGAATGGTGATGGCAGCTTGTGGTCAACGACTGACTCCTCACCTTCCTGCCTTTGTGTGAGTCTTTGTTCCCTGTCTGCCCTGAGCTTCTCCCTCCCAAACCTACAAAAACCCACACACAGCCATTGGTTCAAGGCTGCGTACAGGCACACATAAATACATAAATGGAACTATGAGCCTGCTGTGAAAGCACCCTCTCCACCACAGTTGCAACATTTGGGGATTTTTCCACACACTAACCCTTTTTCTTTGGAATTGTAAGATTTATTTTTTTACAAAGCATCCAGAGGGACTTCCAGATGAAGCACATACTCCAGAATGAACATGCTGTGGCTCTCCTGTGTTTCCCCCGTTCTCTACTTGTGTCTCATCAAACTGCAGAAAATCCAGGGTTTTGAAAAGAACATAACTGAAGCACGACCTACACCAGTATAGATAGTCTTAGCACTGTTTTCTCATTTTGTTGAGAGGTTTTAATGTTTGCAGTGACTCAATGGACAGGTGAGCCTATTGTCAGGCATTGATAGTGAGGCACACCTTTAGAATTACATGCCTGGTGGTGCCATTTTATCAGCATGGGTGTGCCTTTTAATTTTTTTAGCTTTGTATTGATCTTTTAATTCATAAATAAGGTTTTTTTGGCTTAGATACTTAAATTAAAATATTTGCACAATGGAGCATGAATGAAGAAGTGCTTCAGCTCAAATGAAAAACTATTTTTTAAAAAACACGATTGCTGTCCCTTTCTGACCAGTGCCATCACCAGTCTACAAAACCAAAGGTTGCTATCTCCCTTGGATTTCTGGGTAGTGCCCAGACTTTAAACAACTTGCCCAGTTTGCTTAGTCTGCTTGGATTGGCCCAGATTCCCAGCGTTCATTTAAAATAATACAAAAGAACCTAAGCTCTAGCCCTTGTAGAAATGTAGTTATGGAGCAAAATGTGTGGTCACTATTCTGCTCAACCGCTGCACTTTGAGTAAGGCAGATAAAGCACAGGATGCTGGCTGGGAAAGGTTCACACAAGTACAGTAATCCCCTGAGGAATGTTGCCTTTGTTTTTTATCAGCAGGGGATCTCTATAGAGCAGTTGAGAGGCTAGCTTGATTTTCATGTAAATCACTGCCTACCTGTGTATTTTTGGCTTTATAGTGTAATCCATTCTATGCATGCCTACTTAGAAGTAAGTACCATTGGTTTCAATCAGACTTTCTCCCAAGTAAGTATGTACAGAAGCCACCTAATGGCACAGCGGGGAAGTAACTTGCCTAGGGAGCAAGAGGTTGCTGGTTCAAATCCCCACTGGTATGTTTCCCAACTATGGGAAACACCTATATTGGGCAGCAGCGATATAGGAAGATGCTGAAAGGCATCATCTCATACGGTGCGGGAGATGGCACCGACTCGACAGCACAACTTTACCTTTAAGTGTGTATAGAATTGCAGCCTTAAATGAAAAGCTCAGGTACTTTTTGTTCTATTGCTGCTATTAAGATCTCAAACTTTGTGTAGTCTTCATTTACTTTCATGATATTTTCTGATAGAAAATTATTTTGCTCTGGTAGAGATCCAGAGCAAATACAAGTCAACTGGACAGTGCATCAGTTAATTTGCATCGTTTGCATAACATGCAAATTAGGGTGCCCGGATTTGGAGGGCTTGAATATGGCAGCCCTACCCAAACCCCAAATGCTCCTGCTCCTATTGCTAGGTACATCTGTCTCTCAGTGGAGTGGGAGAGAAGACGGCCGCAACTCCTCCCACCTCCCCCCCATCCCTTGCACTCCCTCAGATGCCAGGCATGCCACAAGTGAGGGTTGGAGGGTGATAGGGCCCGGCAAAGAATGGAGGAGCCACAGCCACCATCTCTCCTGCGATTTCAACAATTTTTAGGGGTCACTGTCCTAGAGGTGGCACCCCTATCACTGGAACGACCTGTGCAGATGAAAGTATGTATAGATCTTCCAAGTTTAATTTTGCACGTAGAATTTCCTAAGGCAAATTATGTTCAGTCTTGCTTTTTGGGGAGCTCAGTGCAGGGGGAGAAGATCATTTTCCATTACTTTGTGTATATTTTCTGGAGACCAAACTTGAATTTTTTTTTTAAAGTGCCATCATACAATGCACCTTTTTACATTGTACGTATGGATTCTCCTTTTTTGTTTGCACTGCTCTTTATCTTTATGAGCCCACCCCCACCCCACCCCACCCCCCACTCAACTTTTAGTATCCATTGCCTGAATGGTGAGTTTCTGTTTGTTGATGGGACAGATCCAAAGTCTAAATCCAGTCATATTTTCAGCGTGTGTGTTTGAATAACTCCAAGATCTGAATGCAGGTAGGCCTATTTGTTCCCCTCTTCGGAGGATGGTTTGCTGCCGAGTGTGCAGGGCTGTCCTTAGGGCATGGCAAGCAGGCCGACCACCCCGAGCCCCGCTCTTTTAACCCCCATTAGAATTAACTGGAAGGGGCCCCCACACTGGCTGATTTGTCCCGGGCCCCGCCCCCCACCAGGGCTCTCTAAGGTCAGCCCTGTGAGTGTGTGTTGCCTCTTGTGCCTTAACTGGCCGTCTTTAAGCCCTCACTTCTTGAAGCATTCCATTTTGAGCACCCTGCTTGTTAAATGCAGACATGTAGAGAGAAGAGAGCTTGGGAGGCCACCACAAGTCCATGACGCAGCTCTGTAAACCAGGGCAGCACAATATCGGCCCTTCAGCTGTTGGACTACAGCTCCCATCATTCCTGACTATTGGCAGCAGTGCCTGGGGATGATGGAAGTTGTAGTCCAGCAACTTCTGGAGGGCCAAAGTTGTGCAGCCCTGCCGTAAGCAGTACTCTCTTGTGCCCATTTCACAGGCCTGTTTGTTCTTCATTTATATTGGGGTAAACAGAAGCAGGGAGCTGTGACCTCTTCAGATTGCTACCAGTTGCAGGGGAGAGGACATGCCCTCACCTATTGCCTGTGGGCATCTCAGAGGCATCTGGTGGCCCACTGTGTGAAATGGGATGCTGGACTAGATGGGCCTTGGGCCTGATCCAGCAGGGCTGTTCTTATGCTAGCTCCCAGGGAACCTAAAGAACAGTCCTAGATGTTTTCAGTATGGATGACTCTGATTAAATGTACTTTGTATGTTTCTCAAACAGCCCAAACAGCTTCAGTAGCTCAAAATCCCTGCAGCAAGAATCACCTCTTAAATGAGATACTTTTCGTGCTTCCTGTCTGCGGGTTACCATAATGTGTGGAAGCAAAATTGGGGTCTTGACCCAGCAAAAGCTATAACTGTAGGAAATGTCACTAAATATTTTGTTCTCCACTGGTCAGCTCGGAACTGGTTGCAGCAATATAAAATCTATACAAGTGCATCGAGAGGATTTAACCCTGCATACTATCACAACGTTTTTGCAAAATCCTCTTTTCCTCTACATGTCCTAGGTGATCCTAACATTAGAAATCACCTAGGATCAGTAAAGGAAAGAGCCATAAAAACCAAAGCTGGTCTCGTAGATTCTAAATCAAACTAAGCCCTGTTCATCCATTAGCTTCAACACACCATTAACACACGTACAGTAGAGTACACTTCCTAGCTGTACCCTGCAATTGAGAGGGTCAGTTGGTAAGTGAATGTATGTGCATACACACATTGCATCATTTGACTAGGGCTTCTGACATTCACATGAGCCCTCTCAGATGTTTAAAAGCCAGGATGTGTACTTGTGTATACTGTCCCAAGCGCACCTGGAAGTCCCACCCCTCGCCCACATGTCACTCACTCCCTCTCCCCATGCTGCTCCGGATTAGGACATCTGTCTGAAGAGGCAGGCTCCCTGAGCGTGGTGGCAGTCATTTGCCACCTTATTAGGACATTCGCCTCTTCAGACAAACCTCCTATTCATGAGCAGGGGGAGAGGCAGTAAGTGACATGTGGGCGGGACTTCCAGGTGCACCTGGGACCATGTACACGTCCCGGTTTGTCAACGTCTGATGAGGGTTATGAATGCGCTCCTAAGTGGTGTCCTTACAATTGCAAATGCCTGTTGACAGGGCTGTCCTTAGAGACGGGTGCGGGGCCCGGGGCAAATCAGCCAGTGCGGGGGCCCCTTCCAGTTAATTCTAATGGGGGTTAAAAGAGCGGGGCCCGGGGCAGTTGGCCTGCTTGCCATGCCCTCAGGACAGCCCTGCCTGTTGAACAACAGCCAGATTGGGCTGCAGCATGAGGGGAGGTGCTGATCAATGCTTTCCTTAGTGCTGTTTCCCTGCCTCCTCCCAAATGCCATTATGCAGCAAATAGCTGGTGTAGGAGGAATTGTGGTGGGAAAACCACACCAAGGGAAAGAGTTAACTTCTCCCTCCTCATGGTCCCAGGCAGGATTGCTGGGCCCATGGCTGTTTGTTATATAAGAGATCTTCCAGTTGTAAGCAGGCCTTACAACTACGTGAATGTCTTGTTCAGTACTTACAGTGTAATCCCAAAGTATGCTCACTCAGAAGTAAATCCCACTGAGCTCAATGGGGTGAACCTCCTAGTAAGTATGCTTAGCTTGGCAGCCTGTATACGGGTACCTAGCTTGCTATTTATTTGATTACGCACTGCATGTGCCATTCACAGAAGTATGGAACAAATATTTATTTTCAGTGTTCTTATTTCAAAACCAAAAGTGTTCTTGGATAAAAGTATCTTCTTGCATAAGGGATGAGAAACAAGAAGATCCTTTAAAAAAAAAAAAAAACAGCCATGAACTTCCCTTTTTGGAGAATCCCATATCCTCATTGCTATAAGTGCAGTTAAAGAGGGCTATGTGATAAAAACACGTATTGGTCTGGTGCAAAGGCTTAATAACTGAGCCAAAGTTTCAATATGAATCAGACCTTTGGTTTCAGCTCTTTGAGTGTATGAGAGGTTTCTTGGGAACGAAATCTATTGAACAGCTCTATCTACGTATACTGTTGTTACTCTTTACTGTTATTGCTTTTGTACCACTTTAACTTCCTTGCCCGCCCCCCCCCCCAAATAATCCTGGACATTGTGGATTTGTGAGGGCAGAGATTCATAACCTGCCTCCCCATCCTAGCTACAATTTCCAGGATTCCCCAAGAAGGAGGGATGACTACTAAACCTTTTATAGCACAAATCTACTCTTACAGTGCACTACTATATATGCTTATTCAGGAGAGAGGCCTGCTGGCTTCAGTGCAACTTGCTCCCAGGTAGATGTGCATAGGAATGCAGCTCTAGTGGCTTTCCAGATTTGTTTCATTGTTCAATAAATGCTTAGCTCTAGCTCTTTTTTTCCAGAACACCCACAGGTCTGCTCAAGGTAGCGCTATGGTGTCTGGAATGCTGCATTTTGCCGCCCCTCAAACAACAGTACTACTATTGCTGGCAGTTTGGCCATTTTCCTTTCACTAAGCCAGAGGTCAAGAAATGTTGGCTTAGTTCCTCAAGCTATGTTGGTACATTACTCATCAGGATTCTTTTCACTTGTCGGGCATCATTTTTCACTTGTCATGGACCAGTAGACTAGTGGATTTCCTGAGCCTTGCCCTGAGCCATCAGTCAAGATTGTGAGTGCTGAGCAGAATATGGTTGCATCAGTTTTATGGGCACTTTGGATAGGACTGCAATATTACTAGTGACAAGTGATATCATTTCATCCTCGCAATGCCATGGCTAGAAAGTCATTGGTTTCTGTTTGTTTTTATTTTGTATTAGCAGCCACATGGGCACAAATAGCAGCTCCCCTCCTGGGACAAAAAAATAGCAGCTTTGTAGGGAGGTGATAATCAGAAAAACATCAGGGCAGAAAAACAGAATCCTACAATGTGCACAGTCCGAATCTCCCTTGGCGGTTGGTTGGTTGGTTGGTTGTTTTTAAATTATAACATGGAAATGTGATCATTTCTAGCATCTAGGGCCAGAACTCTCCCTGGTCAAGTTATTCAGAAGCTAGACTATCCCTGGCTCTGCTGCTTTTGCTACTCTTGGAGGACAGGAGAAGATAACATGAGAGTACAAACACATTGGTTTCTTTTTCTAGCCAAGTTCAAGGAGAGCAGAAGACTGAGCATCCATGCTGCCCTCCCTTGGCACGTGAAACCCAGGGCCCTTACACCCATGCAGAGCTTACGGGGTGTAGTGGTTACAGTGTTGGACTTGCACTGAAGGAATTGGGGTTCAAACCCCCACTCAGCCGTGATGTTCACTGGGAGACATTGGGCTAAGAATGTCTAAGTCTGTACACACAAGCCTATTCACACAAGCAGCCTAACCCAAGTTAGGGCAGCCCAGCCTGGGTTGGGCTGCTTGTCTGCAGCCCTGGGATCAAGCTCGATCCCGGCACTGCCCTCCCACCCAACATGACTTTTAACCCCGGTCTTTAGATGAGGTTAAACGAACTTGAGGTTTGCTTCATCTCAGACAACCGTAAGGACAATTGCTGCAGGGTTAAAAGTCTCCCTGCACCCTCGGCCCACTGCCATTTCCAGCTGTGAGCCGGGGAAGGAACGGCCACGTGGGGCAGAGTGGCTGCTATACGAAAAGCAGCTGTTCCACTGGGCATGTGCAGCTTTCTTGGGCCCTGGAGGACCCCAGAGCGTGCTTTCCCTCTGCTGCCTCTAGAGGGCTGATTGTCGCGCCAGTGCGTGATCGGCAAATCTTTATTTTCAAGCTGATCACCTGCAGGGAGTCAGGGAGGAGCCTGCCTCTCTGCCCGCCCTCGCCACCACTCAGGTAATAGGTCATGTGCACAGTCTTACTGTCTTTCACCCTAACCTACCTCACAGGGCTGTTGTGAGGAAAATATGGTATAATCCATTGTGGAGAAGCGTACTCAATTTCATGGAAGGAGGACAGGATGCAAATGTGAAGAATAATTGTAATAAAGCACAATGTTTAAGATGCCTTGCTTCAAATGTATTTTGAATCGTTCCTCTTCACCTTGATAGCAAATGCAGAGGTCAAGGTGATCTTACATTATATCGTCAATGTACATGCCAGATTTCACTGTAATCTCTTAATCTTCCAGAGTGATCTTGCATTCCAGTGTGTGTATAGCTTTCTTTAACCCCACCTTGGAAATAGGGGCAGCAGTCATATACAAACTTAAAGTGCAGAATTGTATCCTGAGCATACACACGGATGGTCATGTAGGTATCTCAGTTTTCAGAGCAGATGGTTTCTCCTTAGAAAACAAGTGTGAGGGCTGAGCTGGTGTTTGTACTTGAAATGTAGATATGTGCCTTGAAGAGGTATACCAAATATCAATCCAATATTTTAATCTTCAAGGGAGATGTGTTGTGTTGCAAACCAGCACACTGGCAAACCCCAGATGCTAAACCAAAGACTACAGTTCATTTAGGCAATAGCAATGAGTGTTGAGGCACTTATATCTAGGGGTGCGCATGAATCAAAATCTGTGATTCAATTCAAGGTCAAATCAGATCGTAGACACCCCGAACTGATTCATCAAAAGCACTTGACTTGGCCGGCAGCCTCAGTGAATCAGCCCTGAATTACCCAAATCGATTTGGGTGATTTGCACACCATTTTGAGGCCTGTTTTGTGCTGGGGAAATGGGCTTCAAAATGGCGCCCGTTAGATCTGTCCCTGGGAAAACAGGAGATCGGTGGGTAGACAGCCCTCCGCTCCCTACTTAGTGCATCAGCCCACCTCAGAGGACAGCTCTGCCCAGGTAGGCCTGTCCTCCGAGGCAGGCTGACGTACTAAGTCATGAGCAGAGGGCTGTCTGCCCACCAGTCCCATTTGGTAGACCAGCTTTCCCCAGAAAACACCATTATGAGGCCAGTTTCCCCAGTAAAATGGCGTTTTAATCACCCAAATCAACTATGGTTGAATCAGGTGATTTTCCTCTACCCTGCATTGGACCCTCTCTGTTGAGGGTGATTCAATTTGGAGTCAAATTTGTGAATCACCCCTATTTGATGGTGAATCGAATTGCACACTCCCTACTCTCTTACCTTAAGTGGCACAGTGGGGTAATGCTTGACTAACAAGCAGAAGGTTGCTGGTTCAAATCCCTACTGGGATGTTTCCCAGACCTATATCGGGCAGCAGCAATATAGGAAGATGCTGAAAGGCATCATCTCATACTGTGCAGGAGGAGGTAATGGTAAACCCCTCCTATATTCTACCAACTGAAATGGACTATTTAAATTTAATATTAAAGGATTGTAAAGAAGAGAATTTACTCAATGTTGCTAAATTTTGTTATATTTGTGGTGTTATTCAGAATGAAATTGTTAATCCTAATTGATTTTATTTTTGTAATTCTGGCCATTGGCTGTACTAATAAAAACTGACTGAGATGGGTGGAGATACTTGGCAGAACTGCAGGAGTGTTTGGATGACATGCCAACCAGGAGCATGCACAACGCGATAACTTTTATTTCCCTTGTACTTACGAGCAATTGTATGATGCTGCCCCTTGTCAAGAGATTACTGGAGGACAAGTCTATCAGCCTTGATGGCTATAGGCTACCTTCAGGTTTAGAGGCAATACCAGTTGCAGGAGTACAACAGTGGCAGAGGGGGCATGCCTCTATCTCCTGCTTGAGGGCTTCCCAGAAACATCTGGTTGGGTACGGTGGGAAACAGGATGCCGGACTAGATAGGAACATTGGAAGCTGCCATATACTGAGTCAGACCATTGGTCTATCTAGCTCAGTATTGTCTACACAGACTGACAGTGGCTTCTCCAAGGTTGCAGGCAGGAATCTCTCTCAGCCCTATCTTGGAGAAGCCATGGAGGGAACTTGAAACCTTCTGCTCTTCCCAGAGCGGCTCCATCCCCTGAGGGGAATATCTTACAGTGCGCACACTTCTAGTCTCCCATTCATATGCAACCAGGGTAGACCCTGCTTAGCTTAAGGGGACAAGTCATGCTTGCTACCACAAGACCAGCTCTCCTCTCCTTGGAGTGATCGAGCAAGGATCTTTTGATGTCAACTCAGATGAGGCACTGTTAATAGGAGGTAGGGGCTTCCCAAAATCATATAGCGCCCACAGCCTGCTAGTTGGTCCTAAGTGCAGAAAGAGCCTTCCAATGTGACTTGCTAAGACCACAGCCCCACCACCATCACATGCAAGGAATTGGAGTTCTTGCAAGACGTGACTCAAGTCTTTACATACTCTTTGCTCAGTGAGAGTTCTTCCGGACATATAAATGTCACTGTGGCTATTGGTCACTGTGGCTGGGGATTGTGGGAGTTGTGGTCCAGGAACAGCTGGGGGGGCTAGGTTGAGAAGGCCTTAACTAGACCTGCCAGCCCTCTGTGTGCACCTTCCAGGAGAGTGCACAGACTGGGATTTGAGAGGACTCTGTTTCCTTTTTTAAAAGCCCCACTGGTGCTTGGCAAAGTACAGCTCTGTGTGATGGGACCAGTCACCTCTGTATGGTGCTGGGGGACTGATCACAGGCCCCCAACACCATGAAGCTTTATAGAGGTCTAATACACAGTTTGTCAGAGAGCCACACTTGGATTTGATGGGAGCTGCCACTGGGTCCCAGGCCTTGCAATGAAGAACTCTGTAGGGTATATCAACAGATTAGAAATTGACACATCATCAGCGGGCTGAGATGGCATCTACCCAGGGGCCTGGAGCGAACCTTTCTTATGAGGCAAGGTAACAACAGCTGGGGCTATTTAGTTTAGAAAAAAGACGACTGCGGGGAGACATTATAGAGGTCTATAAAATCATGCCTGGTGTGGAGAAAGTGGATAGAGAGAAATTCTTCTCCCTCTATCATAACGCTAGAACCAGGAGTCATCCCATGAAATTGATTACCAGGAAATTAAGGACTGACAAACGGAAGTACTTTTTCACACAACACACGATCAACTTGTGGGATTCTCTGCCACAAGATGTGGTGACAGCCAACAACCTGGGTGGCTTTAAGAGGGGCTTGGATAACTTCATGGAGGAGAGGTCTATCAACAGCTACTAGTCGGAGGGCTATAGGCCACCTCCAGCCTCAAAGGCAGGATGCTTCTGAGTACCAGTTGCAGGGGAGTAACAGTAGGAGAGAGGGCATGCCCTCAACTCTTGCCTGTAGGCTTCCAGTGGCATCTGATGGGCTACTGTGTGGAACAGGATGCTGGACTAGATGGCCTTGGGCCTGATTCAGCAGGGCTGTTCTTACGGTGTTCTTATATGACTATATAAAGCTGCTGTGTACCAAGATAAACCATTTGTGCCTCTAACTCAGTCCTATGTACACTGACTGTCAGGGTTTTGGACAGAGAGGTATTTCCCAACCCTGTGTCCAGATGCCAGGAATCTTCAGATTACCTGGAATCATCAGCAGGCAATGCATGTGCTCAGTATGGGGGACTCACCAAAGACACCACCACCACACCTTTGATGACAGGATATGGATTTACAAGTACTGCAATAACTCAGATTCTGCTTTTTGTGAATTTTGGTGGCAAGTGCATTCCTGGAAAGTTCTTCAAAAAGTAAGTTTGTCCAGGAAATGATCTCAACACTGTAATGAAGAATTCATAGAAACTAGCCGACACGCACAGAGCATCTGTGTGCTCTTTGGGGCCGACTGTTCCCCCCCCATCCTGCCCCCCTCTCGCCCCCCCTCCTGCCCCTCCCTCCTCTCTTGCCACCTCCCCTCCCTCCTGCCCCACTCTCTTTCCCATTCCCCTCTATTTCTCCCTCCCCTCCCCCCTTCCCACGCTCGCCACAGGCTGCCCCTGCCCCACTCGCTTCCCCGCCCCCCTTGCCCTCTCACCAGCTCTCCTCCTCTCCCCTCGCCTGACCACTGCCTCCTGCTCCTGGTGGCCAGGCTGGGCCGCTGCCATCTCCTCACCCAGGACGGACCAGGCCGTCCCACCACCACTGCCTCCCAGCAGCCAGCCGAGGCCTCCTTTCCCCCGGACGGCCTTGCCAGGCCAGGCCATCCCACCACCAGCACCTTCCAGTGCCCAGCCGAGGCCGCTGCCGCCTCCACACCTGGAACAGCCTGGCCATCCTACCGCCACCTCGCCTGGCTGTTTTGCAATGCGCTCTTTTATTTTTTAATTTTTTATTTTTACATTTGCTATTACACTGTGTTTCATAGGAGGGCGTGTTAAAAAAAAATTCATGCAACCAAAGATTGTTGTGTCTCTCCTCTTCCTCTAAGAAGAGGGAAGTGTGCAACCCTCAAGAACAATAGGCCAATCTCCAAACTCCCCTGGCTCGGCATGGTAATCGAGAGGGTGGTGGCTAACCAGCTCCAGGTGGTTTGGGGGGGAACTGATTATCTAGACCCATTTCAAACTGGCTTTAGAATGGGCTATGGGGTTGAGACAGCCTTGGTTGGCCTGATGCATGACCTTTACCGGGGAATCGACAGAGGGTGTGTGACTCTGTTGGTCCTCTTGGATCTCTTGGCGGCGTTCGATACCATTGACCATGGTATCCTTCTGGGTCGCCCAGGGGAGTTAGGAATAGGGGGCACTGCTCTGCAGTGGTTCCGATCCTATCTCTCAGGTAGATCCCAGATGGTGGAGCTTGGTGACAGTCACTCCTCAAAGCAGGAGCTGTTATATGGAGTCCCTCAGGGCTCCATTCTGTCACCAATGCTTTTCAATATCTACATGAATCCGCTGGGTGAGGTCATCAGGAGATTTGGTGCTAGGTATTATCAGTATGCTGATGACACCCAAATCGATTGCTCCCTTTCATCTTCAGGAAATGGCACTCATTCTCTAAATGCCTGCCTACAGGCAGTAATGGGCTGGATGAGGGAGAACAAATTGAAGCTGAATCCAAGCAAGACGGAGGAGCTCATTGTGGGGGCTCAGAATCTGAGGGGTCAGTTAGATCTTCCTGTGCTGGATGGGGTTACACTCCCCCAGAAGGAGCGGGTGCGCAGCTTGGGAATACTCCTGGACCCAGGCCTCACCCTGGTTTCTCAGGTGGAGGCCATAGCCAGGAGAGCTTTCTATCAGCTTTGGGTGATTCAACAGCTGCACCCATTCCTTGAGGAGGATGACCTCAGAACAGTGGTGCACCAGCTGGTAACCTCCCGGCTTGACTATTGCAATGCACTCTACATGGGGCTGCCTTTGTATGTAGTTCAGAAATTCAATTAGTTCAGAATGTGGCAGCCAGATAGGTCTCTGGGGCAACCTGGAGAGACCATATTGCGCCTATTCTGAAACAATTGCACTGGCTGCCAATATGTTTCTGGGCAAAATACAAAGTGCTGGTTATTACCTTTAAAGTCTTGAATGGCTTAGGCCCGAGTTACCTTAGAGAGCGCCTTCTTCTGCGTGATCCCCACCGCACATTAAGGTCATCTGAGGAGGTTCGTCTCCAGTTACCACCAGCTCATCTGGTGGCGACTTGGAGGCAGGCCTTCTCTAGAGCTGCTCCGGGGCTGTGGAATGCACTCCCTGCGGAAATCCGCAATTTGAATTCTCTATTAGCCTTCAGGAGAGCCCTTAAAACATATTTGTTTGGCCTGGCTTTCCAGGGTTTTTAAATCTGTTTTAATATTCTAACCTGATTTTGGGGCTTTTAATCACTGTAATTGTTTAATTGTTGTTTTAAAATGTTTTTAAATAGTTAATTGTTGTTATATTGTTTTTAATTTGTTTTAGCTCTTTATTGTTTTAGTGGTTTGTTTTAATTGTAAACCGCCCTGAGCCATTTTGGAAGGGCGGTATATCAATCAATCAATCAATCAATCAATCAAATAAATAAAAAGAACAGATTTGCACCAGTGGAAAGGCCTTTTGGAGAGAGGTGAGGGATGCGAAAATTGCTCCTCCTCCACGCCTGGCCCACTGCAGAAGAGAAGCCTTCAGTGTATTGATGCTGAAGTCTTCTTGTGGACCTGCAGCCCTCCTTCCCTTGCCAGAGTGCTGCAGAGAATGTCAGCCACTAACATAATTATGGATGACAATGAGGAAAATTACTCAAAGTAGCCCTATTGAAATTAAAAGGACAAGTTAGGCAATGCCTAATTTGTCCTTTAATTTCAATGGGACTACTCTGAGTAATTTGTAAACCCAAAGGAAGCACCAATGGAAGAGGCTACTTTCAGCATCTCTGTGTGAGTTCCTGGCCCTGGTTTTGCCTCCCTCCTAGATAATTGACTCCATCGAGATGGTGGTAGTGGGTGTTTCTCTGAAAGCAGATTGCAGTATTGCCCTTTGGATCAGCCTTCTAGTCCAAAGCCCAGTCCTCCACCACCTGGGGGCCCACCCAATGTCCCGGTGGTGGTCGTGCCACTGGCTTGCACTGTGCCGCTGCTGTGCCACTCTAACCCAGCAGCTGCCTGCCCGATCTCCTGTTGTGTGGCGGGGCAGGCATGGGCCTAGCACCCTTTGGACAAAAAGGGACAAATGTCCCTAGGCCCCAAGGGGCCCCCAAGCAGTCTGGGCTGCCCCTGACCCTTGCCCCGCCATGCTCCTGCCCTTGCCCTGCTGCCGCTTTCTTATCATTGCCTCCGTGCGGCGGCAGCGAGCACTGTGGCTGGGCCGGGCAGCGTGCCTCTCTCTCCCTCTCTCAACCCCCTTTCCTGTGGCTGGCTGAACTGCACCCCTGGGCAGTTCCGACTATGGAAGATGCATGCCTGTGACGTTGCGGGCATGCAATGTCAATAGTCAAACCGTGTATGCAGGCAGTTCGGCCGGCTGGCAAGAGAGAGAGAGAGAGGCATGCCGGCCGGAGAGGAGAGGCCCAGCCAAGCCACAGCTCCCACCGCCATCACACGGGCAAAGATAAGCGGCGGCAGGGCAAGGGCAGGGGTGGTAGGGCAAGGGTAGTGGCGGGGGGAGATGTTTGTTGCCCCGTTCTTTCTGTCTGATGTCAGATGCAGGGGGCATGGCTTGGGGTGCGTGCACACTTTGCCCGTGCGATAGAGGGGGCCCCCAATAAATATTTTGTCCGGGGACTCCCCGGGGGTCTCGCTATGCCCCTGGGGGGGGCACTATGGGCTGAGTGTGGCTGGGCCTGCGTCGCCTGCCCGTATCTGTTGACAGTGAATTCCTGCGCGTGCCACGCTAGCCTGTTGTGAGGGAGCTCCTCTGACTATGAGCAGCGGCACTAGCAGCAACCTCTGAGAGAGAGAGAGAGAGAGACTCCCTCAACTCCTGCCGAGTAGTGACCACAGGCATGAGTGGAGAGGGAGAGGCAGAGGCAAACAGTAGTGCCAGGCAAGCTTCTGCAGAGAGCCACCCAGCACATGCTTCCCTTGCGTGCCACCGTATGCGCGCGCGCGCGCACACACACACACACCAATCCAGTCCAGTCAGAGAACAGCAACAGGTAACAGTGAGTGGGGGGTGGGGTTGGCAGGCCTTTAGGTCCAGGCTCCAAGATTACCTGAGTGCACCTCTGGCAGATTGTTCTTACTTTCACACACTAAAAGTGATGTGTGACCAATTTTAATTTTTTTTCCAAAGAGAGCTTCAGCCACTAGAAGTCTGAAATGTTTGTCTAAATTGTTATGCTCTGAAGGGATGATGATCCACTGTGCTTGTGGTTTGAGCCTTGGTCGAGAAAGGAGCCTGTGAACATTCTAGCAGCACCTAGTGGACAATTTCAAAGCAGCCTTTTTTTGATGCATATGTAAAGGGCCTGGGGCGGGGGGGGAGGGGGCGGACCCACAGGACTTCCTGGAGTTTCCTTTAGTGAATCAGTCTAGATAAACCACAAAGTTTTAGTGATCTGTTTAAGAAAAACACCCTTCTTCCCATCAATGTAGGCAGCGGTATCATTTCAGTCACAAGAAGGAGTGGGAAAGATGTTATTAAGGTTTACAGTTATGTTGTAGAGCTGTTACTCTCTTGAGGGAATTTAAAATCATGCATAACTTCTTTTAATGCCTAGAATTTAGGAGAAACACTTCACCCAACTCTGGAAAAGCGACCCGTGCAGTCTCACACACGTCATGATTTTATG